>NC_046381.1:1464887-1788933 GCF_011125445.2 Fundulus heteroclitus
CCTCACCGGCTTCACCTGATTCCACCTCCATATAAACTGCTGAGACCAGACATCAGTGCCAGGTCGTCCTGTTGAGTATGGGTGAGTCTCCTCCTGCAATTCTGTATGTTAGTTTGCTTTTTGGATTTTTGACCCCTTTTCCTCCAGAAACCTGAGTCATTCTGTCCGGTCTGTTCCTGCCTTGTCTTAACCTGACAACAGCCAGCTGCATGTATCGCTCCGCCTAGCTCCACTCACATACATCTGGGACGCCGCCATAGGCATTGCCTTTACTGAAGGCTGGGCCTTATCAAAACTCCTTGCATATGATTGGATAAGCCACTTGTCTGTCATCTTTATCGACGTGCTATTTCAACCACTCACACCGAAGCTAACCCGTGACGCTGATGAGAGCGACGCAGGAAAAAACTAAACTTTTTTTTTTTTTTTTTATGTGTTTGCGGCTCTAGTGCAGGGTTTCCCGCAGCGCTATCTTGGCGAGGCGGCCGCGGAAAAGGTGTCTTCCACCCAAACGCGCCCCGGAAAACAAAACTTGCCAAATCCGGTCGGGAGAAGGGCGAAAACATGGTTTCCACCAACAAAAGCCTTCAGAGCCGTTCTCTGATGTTCTTTTAATGAAACAATATCAGGTAGATTGGACAACACGGAAGAAATAGCAGCATCAATGCTAACGCTTGCTTCCTTGATGCGAGCCGCCATTGTTGTTGGAATCTCACGGTGGCTTCTCCACTACGTCGCATCCATGAAACACCCGCCCTGCGTCCTGATTGGCCAGACCAAAAATTTGGTTGGGGAAATCACTTTCAATGAGCCGTGTCCCAGATGTATGTGAGTGGAGCTAGGCGGAGCGATATATGCAGCTGGCTGTTGTCAGGTTAGCCTTGTCTGCCCTGCTCGTTGGTTTATTTTTTGTGTCATCTTTTTGTTCTACAGTCTGTTTGGATTTTTCCCCATTTTTTGAGTTGGTAATTAAAGAGCTTTTTTAAGAAACCTCTGCTGGTCTGGCTGAATTCTGGGTCCTTTTTTCTCTGATCATTACACTTTCACTACCTCAGATTCACAGTGACACGTTTAGGTACCAGAACATGATACCGTTTGATTTTACGTGAATCGATACCCGACGGTACCGACGGGATTTGGTCTGTGCCTATAAAAGTACTGATTTCGGTACCAAAGTTATGATCTGAAGCAGGCAAATATAAGTGAAACAGCAGCAAAGAAAGTGGACATAAAGGATTATGACAGAGATAAGCAGAAAGTATTAAAATGTTCAGACAAATAGGCCTAAAAGTCTGTCATGGTATTCATCATATAGCTTTTCATTTAACCAATGTATGGCTGAAACAATACTTCCAGAAAGGTGCACCTGATATTCTAGTGGGCTGGGACATTTTGAATATATTTTCAGTTCTACAACAGTGGTCCTCAAAGTTAGGGTCAGGACCTCACAGGCACCCTCCAGCAGCCAATATACTGCATTCAGGGCCTCATTTTGCTGGCCCTGCAGTGTTTTTCTCGGCAAGTAGAGGCCAATCCCTTTTAAATCCTGCCCATTGTGGTACACAGCACCATGCTCACTGTGTTTCATGCTACTGCAAACCTATTCCCAGTATGCAATACATTTCCCACTTAAGAGTCTCTGTGCCAGATGCACTGCTGTCTGCCTCTCATGCATTTTGTCTCCAGTAAGAGAAACTCTCCATCTCTGAGATGCTGTTAATCCTGTGATCCAGCCCCATCATGCGTGCATCCATTTGTTGACTCGTCCATATGTCCTGTGCAAGGCCCAGAGCCAAGCACTTGTGTGTATACTCAAGTAAGTGCACCCTCTTGATCAGTATGTTTAAAAGATAGCAGAGCACGTATAGCTGTCTGACAGAGCAAAGTGAAACTGGGTTTGAGCTTTTCAATATTTCCTAAAGGCAATCCTCAGAAGAATTTCTGGATGGTATTACTTTGCTGCAACCATATGGATCACTAAAAATATTACTAACTTTTTTTTCTGAGAAGTTGATTTATGTGGAAAGCCACATAAAATTTGACTTAAACCTGGCTTTAGGAATAAATTTATAGGTGACATGGTTAGCATTATTATTAAATCCTCAAAGTGCAATAGCTGACTTAAAATGGCTGAAATTGTATATATTTTACAGTGTGGGAAATATCCATCTTAAGCCCTATTTGCATGGAATTAGTTTTACCCAGGGACAAAATGTGATTTGTAATAATTACGGAGATTGGCTGTGGTTTTAATCCCAGGTGAATGTGCCATGTCAGTAATTTGTAAAGTAAAAATTCCCCCGCAAATCACCTACTCTATTTTGCTGAACTCCGAGGTCCTGTGATAATACTAATCCAATGTGAATAGGCATCTCTGTGATTTGGACAGAACTGGGCACAATCAAATACATGATTAGGTGTTTTTTTTGTTTCCTGGGCGCATTTATATTTACTTTTGGTGAAGAATGAAGGCTGCATTAGAATCTTTTGAAAATCTTTTGTGTCTCAGTCAACCAAAAGTTATTTGGCCAGCAACCTACGGGATTGCAACGACAAAAACAGAAAGAAAAGAAAAAAAGAAAAAAAAAGAAAGAAAGGTTGAAGAGAAGAAACAATTGCAAATGCAAATGGTGGATCACATCGTGCGAATAGGGCTTTAGACACACCTGATAGAGTATGTTTTATAGACAGGACTCCCATTATTGTCTTATTTCTTCATCTTTTAAGACAAACGTTAATGTGAATTTAAAATACGCTTGAGAAATAATTTTTTAATCCAGTGTTTGACCATTTGCAGAGAATTACCCTTTTCTTTAAAGATGATTACTCTGACCCTTGAACAGCTTTAGCACAAATTGTCTCCTAAAACCTTTGACACACTCAACAAGAACAGAGTAATTTGTTCTTGTTGTCGAAGGTGGCAAGGAAAAGTAAAAAGTTTGTTTTGGCTCTGACTAGTCATACCTTATAAATATAAGAAACTCACTTATCAAACTCCTAGACAGCCCTACCAACTGTAACACATGCCACACCTGTACCAACATTGTGGAAATTTGACAGACAACATTGCAATGGCAGATATTGTAACAGGTCACAGAATAATTTCTTTTATTTGTGAGTTTTTGACACATGAAAGCCAATCAGAAGTTGGTTTCGTAACCACTGTTTCTAGCCACACAGAGTAGGTAACTTTCTGTTAAAACTGCAACCTTCTTTATGTAATCAGAGTATCATTTAAGCTTTTTTCAACTGAACTTAATGTCCTCTTTTTTTTGCATATCGATATGTGATCACCCTTACCTAGTTTACCTTCTACTCAAGTGTGCGATTTAGATGTAGTGATATACTTGAATGTATGAAAACTCCCACGTTTTCATACACACACTGCAAAATGTGGTGTCATGATTGGGCTCAAGAACAGAATTAAAAATGAGTGGAAACAGCCAAAGAGAACTTTGACAGTGTGTTTGAGAGCGTGGAGAACTGTTGATCAAGGCCACTTCAAACTTTTACCCATTGTGCATTTGCTTGTAAACCTTCAAAAAAACATTGGATGATGATATCAGTGTAGTCATGATCAAAACTGTACAGAGTTTAAATATATATATATATATATATCTATATATATATATATATATATAATGTTACAGGCTGTTTGCTCCTTCCTTTGTTTTCACAGCGAACACTCAATAATGGACAGTTTACTGGACTGAAAGCACGTTACTGTGAATGACAACTAGGGAAAATTCCCCAGACACCATTTTTTTTAAAGTCGAGTGTCTCACATATTTAAAAGACCATTAAAGCCTTAATGAAGTGTTCAGTGATGGGTGATTGAACGCACATAGTCAAATGGAGTGATTATCATTCAGTTTGCATGGCTACATTTACACAATAACCTTAATAAACACCTGATGCTGCTGTTATTTATTTATTTGTTTAAATTAAATGTCTCCCGAAAGGAATTAAACGAGAATAGATGCAGACCCCTCATTTCCATAATCTAATGCTATGTTTATGAGCTGCCGGGGTGCAATTTGAATAAGAATGAATCCTGATATAGATTCGGCGTCTGACAGTGAGGAAGAGAGCATCCTCAAGGTTCCACAGTGGCTTCACCTGAATCTGTAAACAACCAAAGCTCAGATGGTCATACCAACACAATGTTAGAAACCAAACCAGTGAGAATGATTAGACTTACCAAACACAATTCACCATCTCTTCAATAATTAATTCATAATTTATGTTTGTTAGTAACAGTTAAATGTTGAATGATCCATTATTTTTAAGGGCGGTCAATCCGGTGTCAATGTCTCCCACAACAAAGGGAATGACTACCGGTCTGGGGTCCTCCTTTTCCCCCGAGGGCTGGCTGGAGTCCTGTTTGGGTTTCTTGTCTGCTTTGAGGAAAGCTCAGTTGGTATCCCCACATTGCTCTAGGGCCTGTTTTCTGTGTGATGTCTCCTTCTCCCAGGCTCCTGACTTTGAGGAGATGCTGTCTGCTCTGTGATACAGATGATTCCTAACTCCTGCGCCAATCGGCGATGGAAGTCAAATCACAAGTACTAGAGAGTGTGTGGGTTTTCAGGACATAACAGTTTCTAACTGTTCTCCATCCACAACTCAGACGTCCAGAGAAGCCAACCTGCCATCTTATTTTACATCCGCTAGTCTGAATGTTACATATTTATCCACAGAGCTGATGTAATCGGTGAAATGTTGGACTTCCTGAGATTTGATTTTAACCCAGGTGTCATCAACTTACCTGCTGATGAACATTCTCAGTCATCCAGGTCATGGTCATTCCAAAAAAAGTAAAAAACAGAGCAACTGGACTTGTTTTCCGTAGTTGAAGACGTTTCGCTTCCTCTCCAGGAGGCTTTCTCAATGCGGTACCGCGCACGTGACGTCACCGTCTCAAGAGCAACGCCCCTTTTGCCGCTTAGGTAGGGCATACAGGAGAGAAAGCACGGATAACCCAGCTATTACAAGCGCAACAGAACCAGCGATATGACCGACTTTACAGCCGTTAAACTTTCCCAAGACGATGTCCCAGGCACACGGTTTACTGGTCGCACTGTCGAAGAACACACCAACTTTCAGCTCAAACGATGGCTTGAGGTTCGATGGTTTAAAAAGACTGGAAAACTGGCCGAGTTGATGAACGGTAAGCTTTGTTTTTTTTTCCTGCGCGGTGATCATGGCAGCGTCGGCCGTTTTTTTTGTTGTTGTTGTTTGCAATCACCGTCCAGGAATGGGTATATGTTTAATGTTTGTCTCATTTGAAATGTTTTTGAGTAAGCTATCCTGGTAGCAGGCTATCATGTTAGCGCCTGCTACCATGATAGCCTATATGCGATCATGGTAGCAGGCGCTACTTTATTAACATGTCGGCCACCAAAATACTCTTACCTTGACTTGATGTCGCTGGAATTGGGTCAGGATGTTCTTCGGTTGGGCCCTTTCCTCCGACAAAATGCTTGCTACATATGTACTTGAATTTGGTAACTTTTTCCGGGTTGAACTGTTGTGTAGGCCGACCGCCCCGGTCCCAGCGCACACATTTCTCCTTGGCAGTCTTGAAGAAAACATCCTTCATATGCGGCCGATCAGCGTAACTCGAGTCGCTGTTGCACGTTCCATAGCAACAATGTTTAAAAACCATGGTCTTAGATTTGGAAAAAGCAGTCGTTTACCGAGTAAAACCAAGGGTAACGCACGTCTCTTTTACAGCGAAACAGCGGCGGACTATGCAAGGTTGCCCTACTGCGTACCACGTGATGTGACGTCATCGTGACGTTGTGTTTCTAAAAATAGCTCGCGCGCGGTACCGCATTCAAAAAGTATGGAGTAATGTGGCCTTATAATGGCTTAGATAACATGCAAATTCAACCGAAACAGGTCCATCCCTTAGTAATGGGCGGTCGTTAAAGTCATTAAGCCAGCAGATTGAACCGAAACTGGTCCACTCGTCTGTAACAAGGAGTCGTTAGGGTTGTTATTGGCTTGTCTTAAAGGAGCAATGTTTTAATCACTCGTATGAGGGTGAGAATTGAGGTGATCATTGGCAAAATTAATTCTATAGCTGTGTTGTAAGTTTTTGAGAGTTGGAACCTAAGGCCCCCTCCTCTGTTTAAGGTTGTTTTTTTATCTCTTAACGTAGATGGCTTCCTTCACACCCCTTTCATCAACTTACCTGAAACAACGGCTTGGCTATGTTCCCTAATAGAATGTCATAGCAGTCAATATAGCTTTTATTTCTATGCACGCTAATGCTTTGGGAACACTGCAGATTGCAATACGAATTCAAATCTAAAGACAAATTGAGCAAATCTGTTATTACTCTAAAGTGAGAAAGTGAGAGAGGAATGTTAGTGTTCAAAATAATAGCAGAGCCTGCATTCTTCCTCTGCAAACTCAAACACTTTTCTGCGAGAAATGAAAAATGCTTGAAAATTGAGCTTTCCTGTGAATCACTTAACTAATGTTTAGTTGCAGAACCGCTCTTTCTGAGAATTACTTCACATCTGTTGCATGGAGACGACAAGCTTTTTCCACCTATAAGCATGTATTCCACCCAGGGGCAATTGGCCGTCATCACCACAGACCCTCTGCGTTTCTTCGTTTTAACTCAGAAGCAGTACGTTTGATGTCACCCTACAATATTTCTAATAATTTAAGGTCCAGGGATTTGACTGTCAGCTCCAAAATTCTTCTTTTCGGGGTGATTTGTTGGGAATCCTTTTTTTTTTCTTGTTAAAAACACCAATTTCATGGGTGTCCTCTTCAGCACAAGGCCTCATGGCCTCTCCAAGAATTTTGAGGAGTTCAACTGTATCCTCAGTCTCCAGTATGTGACAGATAGGTGCACCAACATGGTATGAGCAACCTTTCCTACTGATGTCTTTTATTTCCAGCCAGAGTGAACTATGAAGCACGGTGACAAAGTTTGAGAGTCATCTGCCAAACAATCGAGACCCAAAAACATCAATCTTGCTGTGTGTTTTGATCAGTTTTTTTTTCTATGCCAGTCAACGTGGATGTTGGAAAACTCTAACCTCTTGTTTTTCCAACAATCGACTTTGTGGGGACTTTTTGGATTTTGACTGTATTTAAAAAGGGACAATGTACACCTCAAACATAAATGTCATTGTGTGATGCGTTGCACCATATCATAGCTTTTAGCTAATATCAAGATAGTAAAAGGAAAGCTGAAGTACATTTATGACTCACAATAAGAATAGTCCATAAGATTTGTTGCCTTTACATCATTGTCACAGAGCTGCAAAGTATCTATAGATTTTCACCTTCACCCTGGCGCTGAGCATTATCTGAGTCTTTGTTTTCTTTTTTCTTTCATACATTTCCAGTTTTAGTTTCCATTTAAGACCATTAGAGATAATTTGGGGAGAGCAGGCTACCATTTTCAGCACTTCTTTATACATGTCTCTCTCTACAATCCACTTTTAATCAAAGTACACTGTTCTTCTGAACAATGTCTTATCAGCCCATTTTACTCAGATTATAGGAACGAACCAGCATCTTACATGTCATGACTGTTGTGTCTGTTGGTTTTCTATCAATCTGCTGCACCTACCAGTGAATTATTTGCATTGTGGGAATATAATTTCTACAAGCAGACACTGACTGATCTGGTAGGACATGTTTGTTTGCTGTTAATTTCGACAGAGTCTGTTTGTAATGCAAAAATCAAGTAAAGGGAACAAATGTTAAAATCATTTTTTTTTATATGTATGGGGTTAAACAGAAAAATGTGTTGTCTAAATAAAACCCTCCTAAGTTTGACAAAAATAATTATTGTTAATATTAGACAATGGAGACTAAATTAGTAGATAGATTGACGTCTTGTCCTTCAGTGATGTCAGTGAGAGTTAGATTCTGATGTTGCACCAACTTTCTTCACTGCAAAAAGGGAACTAAAATTAAATAAATTATTCTTGAAATGAGTGCATTTTTTCTTGATTTGAGCAGGTAAATAAGATTATTTGCCAATGGAATAAGAGTTTTGCACTTAAAGTAGGAACAATTCATCTCCATCATCTTATTTCAAGTGCAGAATATCTACATATCTTATTTTAGGGGTAGAACTACTAATCCCATTGGCAAATGGTCTTATTTACCTGCTCAAATCAATGAAAAATAGACTAATTTCTAGAAAATGTTACTTACTTTTAGTTCCCTTTTTGCAGTGTTGAACCATGACCGAGGTTTTCCCTCTCTTAGAGCAGCCACCATGCATAGCCCTTTGTTTCTTAAAAAATGCAAAGCAAAACGTTTACATTTGAAAAATAATTATGCCGAAGGTAAAGCATGGCTCACAATAGTGAAAACACCGTGCATAGGTCCTAAGTGGTGGCCATTTATTGGAAAACACTCAAGTGCCGACCATGTGACACATGCACAAATTCAAGAGAGCTCACAATAACTACTGGTTCCAGGAAAGCAGTACATAAACAGGAAGCTTTGATAGGGTTAAATAATAATATGTGCTTCTCAGCAAGTTACAAGAGCCTTAAAACATTAATTTATTTCAATAATTTGGTGCATAATAGTTAATGCATAAATTGTTTAATAATATTTCAGGTGTTTATTTTTGTTAATAATGATTATGGCTCATAGATAATGAAAACTCAAAGATGTGCAGCACAGTAAGTACTACACATTATCAATCTGGCGGGCCAGGGTACCATTAGACTTGTTGCTTATGCACATTTTTCTTCCACTAAACTTTGTGGAACAAAAATAACTCTGTGGATTGTCAGCTTCACTAAAAACAACTTTTTGTGGCGTACTGTGCTGGCCAAAGTCATCAGGGACTCTGTTTGACACCTCTCAAGTCCGCAGTTTCCCCCATGACTCTGTGGACCAAAGAATGGTTGCAACTTAACATTTATTTAATAACAATAATTTTGAATTGTTCTTTAGTAAGCTGTAAGCCAGACCATAAGAAAAAAAAATATCACTCTTTGTCATGAGATACGTTAGAAAACATATTTACATACACTATGAGCAACACCTTATTTACTCTAACATTAAATGAGAACAAAGCTTTCCTGTTTTAGCTCCGTTATGATTGCTGAAATAATTTATATTTGTTAAAATTTGTTAAATATAGATATCTTTTTTTAAATTCATAAAATTACACACAACAATATTACTATGGTTTTAAACGGTTTCTGCCCAGATGATGAAGCCATGGCTTTTTAAGCTTCTCTGATAGGTCGATTTATTAAATCTGAACCAACTGGAGGCTGACCTGTGGATGTGAGCTAAAGCACACTTCAAACACTCTGCTTTCTTGTGTGACCATAATGGAAAAAATATATAAAAATATCAGGAGGAGAATTGTGGACCTCCACATGTCTGGTTCATCCTTGGGTACAATTTCCAGGTTCCTGAGGATGTTTATCCGTTCAAACATTTATATGGAAGTATAAACAGCAGGGGGACATACAGCCATCGTGCAATAAAGGAAGGAGACGGGTTCTGTGTCCCGGAGATAAACGTGTCCGGGTGTGAAATGTCCAAATCAACCTCAGAACAAAAATCAAAAGACTTTGTGAAGATCATGGCCAAACCTGCATAGAGAGTGTCATTATCCACAGCGAAGGTTCTGCACCAACATTCAAGAAGACATCACTGAAAAAGCAACGAAAATCCAGATTAGGGACAAAGATCTTAATTTTAGGAGCCAGATGTTTTTGACCAGAGAGACTAAAATTAAAATGTTTCTCTATATCGACCATCGTTACGTTTAAAGGAAAACGTGAGAAGCTTAAAAGCCTGAGAACGTCATACCTGCTGTGAAGTCCGGAGGTGGAAGCATCATGTCGTTGGGATGTTTTACTGCAGGGGAAACTGGTCCACGTCCAATGGCGCCACCAGGGGGTGGCACTGGGTGGCCACGCCCCCCGTGACATGTCCTGGCCACCCCACTCGCCAGTGTAAATTGTACTAGCATCAGTTTAGCATTTAATCCCATTATTCACAGCCAGCAAGGCAGCCGCTCTTCCTGACCTTCTATCGTGCTTTTATTTTTGTCTGCCAGTATCTACTTTCCCATAGTAATTGTTTTGTTTTTCAATAAATGAATAAATGTACCTGCGATAGACTGGCGACCTGTCCAGGGTGTAACCGGCCTCTCGCCCGTTGACAGCTGGAGATAGGAACCAGCAAACCTCGCGACCCCAGATGGGATAAGCATGTAGTAAAATGGAAGGATGGATGGAATAAATGTACACCTTATTCCTAATATAATTACAAAAAGGAATTGTTGTTCAACTCAAAATGTTAACTGTACTATCATTGGTCTATGCACTTTAGATCATTAGTAACATTAAAAGTCATACAGTAAACCAAAAGATATCAGGTATTTACTTAAGTCTTTAAGATAGTTTTCTACAGGCAGCTTTACAACAACAGTAGAATAAAATCCTGAAATTACGGCTTTTAATTTCAGTGTGCCACCCCAAGAGTGGCTCCATCTGGTCACCCCTATGAAACATTTCAGGAGGCGCCACTGTCCACGTCACAAAATAGATGAAGAAAGAACAATGTCTTAACGGCATAACTCCTCTGACTCCCAAGCCCCATGGAAAAGGTCAATGTTCTGGTGAGGTGAAGACTTCAGCAACGCTTAAAATACTAGAAAAGTAATCTATCTGCTGACCTAAACATTTTTAGCCTGTGACCCTTGATGAAGGTCACGAGCCAAAATACGTTGGTCTTCTAATAAAGTTGTTTCACGATAAGGAAAAAACAAAGTCAGTGTTTTGGAGCAGAAATCTAAAAGCCCTTATGACAAGCCCAAAGAAAAAAGAAAGGAGCAAACCTGTAAAGGTGTGTGTGACCAAGGCTGCCTACAAACCTGACCCAATTCTGACAAGATATGGGCTGTAACCCCAGCAAACTACAGGAGACGGTCGGAGTTTTTCATTTCATTGACATTCTAACTTGTTTAGTTGCACGTGTAAGCATATAACGAAAGCAAAAAGTTGCAACTAATAGATATTTAGTAATTTTCTGTAAATGCAAAGCAACCCAAAGTAAAAAAAAAAAAAGATGAAAACACAAACAAAAGCACACATTTTGGACTGAATAAGCGTTGGACAGTTCAGTCAAAACCAATATCAGCTTTCAAGATGTTTATCATGTCTTTTCATTGGGATTGCGAGTCTCTGTGTCCCACTTATGGCACTTTATACGGTGCCATGGGTGTCTCTGGGGCCACGCCGAATGGAAAACTGAGATCCTTACGAGACAGTGGAGACATGCTCCGCATATGAGATGACACAGCGGCACCATAGATACCAAGACCCAACAGGACATCCACACTGAGCCTTCCTCTACACTATTTTTGTCTGTTCTTCCTTTGCAGCAGTTTATGAATGCGTATCCATGTCTCAATGTGCCCCCCCCCCCCCCCGAAATGCTCAGCTTCATAATTGCTGCCGTTATCTGTGGCTGAACTCAATTTGTGACAAATAATTTCAAGGAAATTCATAAAAATGACAGAACATCAAAGCACGGCACATTGGGAAATACTAAATAATTTTTATTCAGAGTTCATTTATGAACATGCAAATTATTTCTCACTGTGCACCACGCAGGAAGTGGATTTAATAAAAATCACTGCTCTCCCTCCGTTTAAAACGTGTTTATTCAACACTTCCACGACAGTGGAAGGGGACGTTATTTAAAAGGTGATATTTCACAGGGTCACACACTTGTCAAAAATATAATAAAAAGGTCCTGAAGATCAAACCTGATTATGAGGAGTAGTTTCATTTTTATTCAGTTTTTAGCCTTTTTTACTGGTTATAGAGAACGGTTGTCATTAGCGGTTAACCTCATTGCAAAGAGGCTCATTTAATATTATATGTATTATATATATATATATATATATATATATATATATATATATATATATATATATATATATATATATATATATATATAAATATAATAAAACACAAGCACCAGAAAAGGTGATTATTTAAAAAAGTCAAATTATTAATGGATACTTAGATGTAAGTAATGGGCTGCAAATACGATATGAAAACTAGCTAGGAAAAACAGAGTCATTAGCGCTCAACATGTAGTTTGAATTATTAAGACCTTTCAAAAATTATTTAAAAAAAATCAAAAATGTCATCTAAGTTCTTGCTGATGCTTTGAAAATAATAAAAACGATTGCTGTCCCACATAGTTCAGACAATTTACTGCGCACATTTAAGGTCACCGGGCCTAGAAAAAAACCAGAGGATATGTGGAAAAAAAAGACATAAATCACATGTTTATACATATATTTAAAAAAAAGGTAGCATTTAAAGCAAGATTAGTTTGAAATGTTTTTGTATTCAGATGAAGCACAAGTGTTATTTAGAGTACTTTTTCAGTACTTTTCTTTTAAAAATACTGAAAAAGGGTAAAATGTTGAAAAAAGTCAGAAGTCTTTTTTGTGATAAAAGTCAAAATACTGAAAATTGGCAGGGTGTTGAACTGTTTTTGCGGTATTTTTCTCAAACACGTTTGATATGCATTACATTTATTAACTGCATCAACAGGAAGTTTATATGTTAAAAGAGAAGGATTTCTTTTTTTTATTATCAAATCTTGTTCTAAACATGAAGCTACTTTACACAAGGAATTGCTGCTGGAAATTTTCCACCACTGTCATTTGAACTTTTTTGACCTTTTTATTTCATACGTTTCTTGTAATTCTGACTTGTTCTTGAAATTTTGTCCTTCTTCTGGTCACTTTACCTAATTTCTCATCAGTTCACATCTTTTCATTTTATCTTTTTTCATAATTTAGTCTATTTTTCTTATCATCTTGTCTTTTATCTTATCATTTAAATGTTTTTTTTCCTCTTTATTGTTGATTTACTTTTTTACCTTTTTTTCAGAACATCTCAAATTTTTCTCACCATTTTGACTTCTTCCCTTAATCATTTAATCTTTTCCTTGTCATTCCGTCCTTATTCCTAAAACGGGTATGCAAACAAAATTCTACCACCTCCTTATTTTGTTTGCATACAAAAAAGCATTTTGAACTGGGTTGCGTTTTCATGTAGGCGTACGACTTTTACTGATTTAGAAAATGACCACATACAGTATTAGATTAGTTACAGACGAGCGAGGAAGCTCCCCTAATGTTGTTATGATCCCTCCAAAGCGAGCGCCGCAACAATCAAGCGGGCCGAAAAACTGACGCTCTGCCAATTGGCAAACGGTTAGAGGTCAAGAGAGAAATTACGAGCGTTTGCTTTGCAGGTGTTGGAAAAGCAGACAGCAGCAGGTGGTCTCATCACGTCGTTGTGCTCTACTGTTGCTTGTAGCAAGTCATGTGGAAAAGTGGAGAGGAGCACTTAGGGTTGTCTGTGCCTGATTAATAAGGACACAGAGAGGCAAATATGTGCACACAGTCACCGGGTAATGAGCCGCAAATGTGATTAGGTCTTTTCGCCGCACCTGCTTCCAATTGAGCTTAGAGCTTAGCAACCCCGTGTTAAAAAACCGCACACACTCCCAGCAACAAACAACATCCGAGGATCCGTTAGCTAAAGGGAGGAAGGTGTGCTCCAAGTCTTCTGATCGTCTTGAAGCTGTTGACAAGTGAATACTTGATTGCATTGTTGTACTCTCTTTAGGCTTAAGATACAGATGCTGGCTCCCGTTCTGACAGATGCTCAAAGAGTAAAAGTGTTGTACAACCGGCTCAAAAGAGGCCATGAAACCCCAGCATGCAAACATGTAATTTCTTATTTTATCAAGCACCCTTGTAAAGGTTAATATTTAATCATGTAAACATTTTAGAATATTGAAAATAGTCACGAGGATGGCACTATGTTGAGCAGTTGGATTATCTCTGTGGGTTTTCTGAGCAGGGAGAAAGGCTAATGTTTCTGAAAGATAGGAAGTGAGTATGGGGAGAGGATCAAAATGTAAGAATGCATCAATGGGCAAAAAAAAAAGAAAAAGAAAAGGTACACCTTCCTAAATTCAATGCTGCACCTGGTTTTATACATGATGAAACAAACCCACTGAGCTCCTAGCTGCACATTGCCTGCCTCCTGGTGATGAATATTAAAGAAAAGCATTGAATTTAGACTCCTGATAAGCACTTCTTATGATGGCGTGCGATTCCAACGTAACAGCGAAACTCAAATCTGTTAAACTTGTTAATTTTGGAATGTAACATTAAAACTTATAAAATTTTTATTAAAAAAAGAACAGATGAATTGAGAAGATAAAAAAAATTACAAGAAAACCAAAGCCAGAAAAGTTTGATCTCAGAGGAACGTTTTAAGCTCTTCAGGTGCCACAGATGATAAAATAACCCAATGGTAACAATGCCAGAACTTTTTCACTGAATCTATGGTGTCTGAAATGATTCAGGCAGTTTAAACCCCAATCACAGCTTTTTAAAGGACTCAAAAATATACTGATAAAACTAAATAGATTTTGTCTGATGCCTCCAGTAACCCATGTAATATTAATGGAATGATAGCCATGTAATACAAATCCAGGCGTAAAACTCAACTGCTGCTTAAAACTTGACAAACAGGTGGATTCTGTAGTGAAGAGACGGGTTGCAGCGTCTTCTCCATGTGAGCATTTGAAAACCCAACACCCTATCAGAGCTTTACTGTCTGCTGGTCAACATCTGCTGGAGGTGGCCTTGTTCCAGGTGAAAGCATTTGGCCTTTTTCAGTGGCTGGTCCAACATCCTGGAATAGTCTTACCAATAAGTTAATCTCCAACATGGACCTACCTACATTAAGAGCCAAACTCAAGAACAATTTATTGCTTTTGTCTTTTAGTATTTTGCTTTTACTTGATTTTCTCTCTGTTTTATGGTGCTGTGTATTTATTTGTTTTTATGTTGTAAAGCACTTTGGTCAGCACAAGCGTTGTTGGAAGGCACTATAGAAATAAAGTTTGATTCATTGTTTTCTAAAGATAGCATTTTCCTCTAAAACCTACCTAACTGTGTTTAAATGTTGCATGGTATATTCTACTTAAAAATGTACAATGCATGAGAAAAATAATTGTACTTCAATGTATATTTAAAATGTTAAAAGTGCTATATAATGTTTAAATCTCAAGTGAAACTTTTTGGTTCTGATAGTTCCATGACCCTAGAAGCCTATTATGAATAAAGGCTAATGGTGCCACGATATACAGAAAGAACAAAAAAAGATTATAAATTGTATTTGGCTCCACAATTCATAAGACTACACAACATAAATAATGTTATATTAGGTGTATCAGGACAATACAAAACATTTGTTTGAGCTGAATTCAAACCCTGGCGCCTGTCTGCTGATGGGGACGTTGGAAAATGTTAGAAGGTTTTTTGGGATCGTAATCTACTGAATGATATAGTTATATTGTAACCTTTCTATTTGACGTTGGAACATTTTCGTTGACTTCCCCTGTCTGTAAAGTCCTTCTCCTCCAAGCCTCTATTCAGGTGGGACGAGGACACACTCCAAGGACAACGTATTCCTTCACTCTCCAGCAGCGATTCAGATTTGAGGGGGCGAGTTGAAAATAAAGAGAGTGGACATGAATAGAAATGCTTTTTTCTCACTATTCTAACTTTTAGACATGACAGAGTATTTTTTTTTTGTCTATTTTGCTCAGCTTCAAGGTGTGAAGTTGTGAAGCTTTTTTTTTTTTTTTTCATCTGCTTCTGCAGTTAATGTTTTGGTAAATATCAAATATTCACCAAAGGTTCTACAATAGAAATAGAAAGTCTAAATAACTCGGTAAACAAACTATGAGTTTTGGAGTGTTTTGTTTTTAGAACAACACGCATTTTAACTTTTTTTTCCCTTTTGTGCAATCAAATCTGAATTCCACTTGGCCACAAAAAGCTGGTCATTACAGACAATTACATCAGCAGGACCACAAAGTTTGAACAGCATTTCTTCAGCCAGCTGTAATGGACATCTCAGCTGTGGCCAGCCTTCAGCAGCCAACAGTCCTGCCGACTCTCTCTCCGGTTGCTTAGCTTTAACCTCGTTCCAATGCTACTCTTGCTGCACATGCAAATTAAAAGGTAATGTCCTCTCTGCTGGGCAATCAAGGCTTTTCATGACCAAACAACTTTTACTCCATGCAACCAAAGGGAGCTTATTTTTTGGTCCCAGCTGGATGCAAAGTGAGCGATTTGTGCCCATGATTAACCTTCAGTATTTTTATTTTTAATTTTTTTTTTATCACACTGTTAGCCAAGAGTACAACTGCTATGTGTGGAGCCGTTTGGTGCTGAATCTTTAAGTAACTGGGGTTCAAGCTCATATATATTTCATGTCATCTACCACTAGCCGATGTCAGGGCTCAATAATAGATGAGAGGTTTCAGCGTTTTGTGCACTTCGCATCTGCTAACATGTCTCTATCAACATTACCTAAACAGCTACCTTTCACTGTTAGTTTGTTCTTTTCTTCCGCTGGTTTATATTTTGGGGGGGGAATACCACAAAGACATCACGTAAATCAAGCAGTTTTAAAATTCACCGCAGGTCTTTTGATGTTTCCCCCACTCTACAGAGTGCCTCAGTCATGCAAGTCCAATAAACACACCTTCATGGGTCATAGTTGTGTTCACACCCAGGGCGGGTTCATCAAACAAGCTGAACCCAGAGCTGCAGCAGGAGTCTATCTGAGTTTTTTTAGATCTTGTTGTTGTTTTGTTTGGGGAAAAAAAAAAGAAGAAGAATATTACAGATGCTCTGTCGTCTAGTTTAATTATATGATAATTGATTTCAGTTTTGCTGCTTTATATAACACGAGTGAACGGGAAATTAACAGCCAGATGGAGAACAGGCATACACACAGGCAAACTTATGTTCAAATCATAAAAGAAATCAAGGATTAAACAGAACTGTGTTGATCCATATGGCCGGTATGTGTGTTGTTACGCGATTTGGCAGGTTTTCCATATGGACAGGGACTGCATTCTGATAAAATTAAATAACTTGACAGTTTACTATGGATACGTCAGTGTAAGTGTAGTCAACCGACAATATAATGAAAACAATAGCAGCATGGTGCAGAAAATAAAGAAGAGCAAAGGCAGTGTAGGCAGTTCTTACAGCGGTGTGAGGCGTTTCACTCTCAGCCACTTCAGCATGACATGATTTAATAGTACTAGCAGGTAAATAACCACAGTTTTGGAATGTATGCTGTATAAAGACAATACATGATCTGCTTTAACTGTAAAGAGCCTGATTTTCTATGCATTTTGTCTCCCCATCTTGGTTTAACACCCAACAAAAAACCCAGAAGGATAGGGTCAGGAGTTCCCTCTTAGGAAAATAAATAGTAACGTTATAGGCAGCAGTTCATCACACTATGTTTCCATCCAAGAAAGAGACACTATTAAACAAAAGTGCAGAACTAGGGGTAATTTCTGTTGAAAGGCAAAAAAAAAAAAAAAAGAGTACAGAAAGTAAATGGAGGCAATACCTTTATTTATCCCCTAACCTAAGACAAAACACATCTAAACACTAGGACTGGGCCAGAGTATTGATAACCCCCTTCAAAAGTAAACTATGGTTCACAAACAGTAGTAAATAGATAGAATACATCAATAACTAAAGTGCAATTTGTTAAAAAATAGAGTCCACTTCCATAATGGCTCCAAAGAGTGTGACTCTTATGACGATTCTCAGAAAGAAAAGAGCTCCATCTTACATTCAAGGGAAGATCATGACACAATTTAGAAGCAGCTAAAGGCATAACCACAGGCAGCTCTAAGTTTACACTTTGTTTTTGACATCTTTAGGAAGTGCTGCTAAGCAGACCTAAGGTGACGGGTGGGTGTAAAAATAAAGCGTGTTACAGTAATCCATTTAGATGTAACAAAGGCATGGATTAAAAAAATCCTTTAAATCCTATATTTTGGCTAACCACCTCAACTGAATAAAGTTACACTCAACAACCGCCCTAATCTGGCTTTCGAGCTTTAAGATCTGCATCTATTTCAACTACAACAGCACAGGACCTAGGGGTACGTTCTAGGAATAGAAAACAAATGATGACAGAAAAATAATGGCAACAATGTTCAGGTAACGTTTCAAGCACAGGACCAGGAGTACTTTCTACAAAGGGAATGATGATAACCTATTCCTCAATGGTTCTACCCAGACTTAAAACAAAACAAAACAAGGGCACAACGTAAATGGCAGTCATAGTTCAATAACTCCACCGCAGGAGGCGGTACTTACGCCATGGTTAAGTCTTTTGAGGTGGAGGATTTTATACCCCCTTCATCACCGGTGGTTGAGGGAGGCTTTGTGGAGCCCAGCCGGCCAGAGGCTTATCAGTTTGAGCAACTGGCTCAAGGTGCTGACTCAGCAGTGCCTGAAGCCGATTCTGTTGAAGCTGTGGAGGACATATATATATTTATTTCTTGCTTTTGTAATCCAGGGTGGGATCACCGACAGGTTTGAGCATGAATCATTTACAATAGGGAAACTGGGTGTAGTTTATCTCCTTTGCTCCCTTTGCTCTGACTCTAGGCGGGTTTGAAGATGAGGTAGCAGCTGTCTGCCTGTGAGACTGCCGGCAAGACAAGACGCTTAACAATTAATTGCTAGACTGGATATTCATTACTCATATCTGCAACATTTTTTTCTAGGCAAAACACTTGTTCAAAATATCTGTAATTAGATTTTGACCTGTCAAAACTCTAATTATAGATATCTGTAATTTAGCTTTGGCAAGTAAAATTCAAACTATTTTGCCATTCATGTGCTGTTAGTCATCATATATATCTATAATGTAGCTTTGAGTAGTCAGAATAACATTAGCTATATCTCATATAGCTAATCATACTAGTCAAAGCGATATGAATCATCAAAATGATGTTCTAAATATCTATAATGGTAATTTCAGATAGTTAAACTTACTGATTAAATGTTAAAATGGCTTGCCATATTAATACAGCTGTTATACTGATGTCAGTTTCTCAAAATTACATCACAAAAACCTATGGAACCAATAGCAATATGGATTCAAAATTCAATGCAAGACCACCTTTTAATCCTGGGAGGGCACCATACTGACAATTTTGGACACAAAAGCAGGATTTCAACAAATTTGTACTAATTTGTCAAAATAATGACCAGGATTTGTAGAGAGTACTTGTGTAACAACCATGGTAACAGCTGTTGACAATAGAATAGTTGATTTGGGAGTGAGTTACCCTTTAATTATGTATTAGTGTGAATAAAAAGTTGTTACAGGTGTTCATGATGGATATTGACTACACACATGTAAAATTAATCTTAAATTAATTCCTTTAACATCTTTCTTTTCGCCACATTTTGAAATGTAAATTTTTAATACTAACTTTTTTCGACTTGTAACTTTATAAACACCATAGCACGTTTTTATGTATTTAGGTCTAGAAGCAGCCATGTTACAATTATGTAAAATATGATTCCGTCTGGATCCAAAAGCCCGAGAAAAAGTGACAGTTAAGCTGTATAAGTATAGTAGCCCACTGAACAAAAGCCATTGAATAATGAAAATGCTTGATTAATGGTATCCCTGTGGCATTTACCCATGCTTATGAAAGCCTTGAAGTTGCGGGGATGAAGACCGAAATGGAAACCCTCGACTTACACAGACATCACCCTTCTATCACTCCTGCAGCCTTCTTGAAAAACAGCGGTTTGTGTCCGCGTGTGACTGGCAGCTGCTGCGCAGAAATTGGCCACCACCGGAGCCAAAATCCTACACAAATAAAGCCAGCCTGGAAGCCACAGCACAAACCCCTGTCAGATACTTTCTGCTTTTAATTCAAGCAATGATTTCCGAAGAGATGCTGCTTGTGTGTAGAATAGCCATAAGCAGCGTATTTGTTAGATGTTTCTGTTTAATGCAGCTTTGTTTCACACGAAGCCAAACAGCAAACAATCAGCGGTTGGCCCAGCAGGACGATCTGAATCAGCAGGTGATATCACATGGCACGCAAAATAATAGTGACTGCAGAGTTTCCAGCTTACCTGAAAACCACCAGTCCCTGCCAGGGTGACAGATGGTTTACTCAAGGTTATTCAAAACTACTCTCCCGCCTTCTCCACATCACAAAACATTTTTTTTCCAGCGACAACTATTCAAGGTTGACGCATGTAGACAGGGGTGTTGTTCATCCCACTGATGAGGAGCTGGGTGGTGAAAAAGGTACAGACATTTAAATAAACTAACAAGTTTAATTGCAAAGTGACTGAACTGAGAGGAAATATACCTTTAATTTTGTTGCAATAAAAAAAGAAAAGAAAAGTAAACGGTGAGAATCCTAAATAAAGTCCAGTACATCCATCTGCCTTCAGAAGTTTCAGAAACAGGAGTCGAGACCTGATATGGGGTCACGGGTCAACAAGTTTGGGAACTTGAAATCCTCTTCTAAAATACAAACACGATAACGTGATAAAGTACATAAGTAATATATATGTTGCAATAAGAAAACTGTAGTTTCAAATAGACTATACAATAAATTGTTTTTTGGATCTATTTCTGTTCAAATTACACCCTTATTTAATTGATATGCTTCAACACTTAACTGATAGTTACGATCATAGGTCTCCCTCCCTGTAAAAGTGCAATAAATACTGAAGAAAAACAGACAAATTAGTCCTCTCTCTCTCTCCTTCTGGCAGCTTGTTCTTGGCACATTCTTCAGGCAGAACCTTTTTCCAATGTGAGCGTCTGAGAAATATGAAGATTAAAATGGGAGAGACATGTGGCGACTTCCTGGGAGTTCTGCTGTCGTTCTCATTGCCCCCTCAAGTCAATTTGTTAGTTACTCTTTTTCTGCAGAGTATACATTGGCCTTTATTTTGAGGGTCAACAGGTGAAAACTTTGGAAACCGCTGCTGCTGAATGCACCTGTGTACAATTAGATGGCAGTATAAATGCAGCTGTTCGGTAAAGGCCTCAGAAGTTTGCTAGAGAACATTAGAGCAGCAAAACAAAGACCAAGGAACACAACAGACCGGTGAAGGAGAGAGTTTTCAGAGCTTTAAAGCAGGGTAAGGGTATAAAACAATACCCCAAGCTTTAAATATCTCACAGAAAGCTGTTTAATCTATCACCTGAAAATTTAAAGATTGTGGACCAACTTTAAACCTACCAAGCCACGGCTGTCCACCTAAACTGTAAAGCCAAGCAAGGACAGCATTGAGCAGAGAAGCAACCAAGAGGCCCAGCGTAGCTCTCCAGGTGCTACAGAGATCCAGGTTTCAGTTGGGAGAATCAGGACAGATCTTAGAGAAAGTTGGTCTTTATGACAGAAAAGAATGAAGCACAAAAGACATAAGAAGAAACCTTTGCAGTTTACCACTAGCTATGTGGGGGAAACAGCAGGTAGAAGGTGCTCTGGTCAGATGAGACCAACTTTTAACTATCCGCCCACTCTTACAAAATGCTACATCTGACAGGGAATTAACACTGCACATAATGCTACCCATTCCCACTGTGGATGGAGCTAAAATCTAGGCCTTGCTGAGACAAAAGACAACCCTAAAAAAATAGCCAGAGTTACAAAGCTTTAGATGAAAGTAATAACGTCTCAGAATGGTCCAGAGTTAAATTCAATTGACAATCTGTGGTAAGACTTAACTAATATTCTCTATCCAGTCTGACTGAATTTAAGCTGTTTTGCAAGGAAAATTGACAGTGTGTTGATGTGCAACGCAGGCGAAGAGTAGAAATACTGTAGCAAACTAAACTAAATCTAAATTATTTCAGTAAACAACATTTTTTGAAATATAATGTGGTTATTTGGCTGCGCAGTGAGACAGTTGGTAGCACTGTTGCCTTGCAGCAAGAAAGTTGTGGGTCTGAATCCCGGTCTGGGGTCTTTCTGCAAGGACTTTGAATGTTGTTTGAATGGAGAAACATGACAGGTTAATTGCTTCCTTTAAAGTGCCCTAAGGTATCAGAGTGCATGCTTAGTTGTTTGTGCTGTGATCAGAATCTGCAGGATCTGTAGCCCCCAGTGACCTCTAGAGAAAAGCATGAGCCCACTGGGACCCTGAAAGTGAGCGGGTGCAGACAGTGGAAGGATGTTGGGATAATTTTTCTTCCAATTAACTATTAACTACAAATCTGTCTGACTGTAATCTGATTTTATGGCATGCAATTTTTAAATTTCATGGTTATTATTATACCTATAACAATTTTCTAATAGTTTTAGCCCTGACATTAATTGCATTTCTGCATTTTTGGACTAGAAAAAATCGGGAAATATTTCTATTTTAGGACAGCCAGGATGCCACTGAAGTACCTGACATACTTCATGACCATTTAGACCAGGGGTGTCAAGCTCCGGTCCTCGAGGGCCGACGTCCTGAAACTTTTAGAGGTTCCCTGGTACCACACACCTGAATCAAATGGCACAATTAGCTCCGCAGTATGCAGTCAGGTTCTTCAAAGTCCTGCTAATTAACTGATTATTTGACTCAGGCGTGTCGGACCAGGGACACATCTAAAAGTTGCAGGACACCGGCCCTTGAGGACTGGACTTTGACACCTGTAATTTAGACAGACTTAGGCAGACTTTATTACCATTCAACTGCTCGTTCACAATGTAAATTTGAGTGAAATTGTGTTGCAAGGCTAAGAGTAAAAAACTGAAAACAAAAGAGAAACATGACGGGGAATGTAGCAGTACACCAACAAAAAAGACGTTCAATATGTTCAGAAAAAGTTACTGGTATAACTTTCTAATTCAATCATATATATATATATATATATATATATATATATATGTATATATATATATATATATATATATATATATATAATGAAAATATGCGCAGAAACACTGATTAAGCTGTCTGAAATGTGACGCTCTGACATTTTACACCACTCAATTAAAAAGTTCTGGAGCTTCGGTCAGGAGTGACTCATTTACAGATGCTGTGCATGAAAACCATATTCCACCATAATCACAAGTTATGATTGATGCCGACTGACTTCTCCTTAAAGACGTAGACAAGTTGGCAACAAGAAACCAGATGCTTATTCACAGCATCTCAGTAAATGATTGAGCTGCAATCGGCATGCTGCTCATCGTCGCCGCATGCTATAATGTCAGTTTTTATGGGCTACAGTGAAAGAGACACTAATATCCCACACATGAGTAGTGTAACCATTACATGAACATAAAAGCCAACAAATCAGAATGTAAATCAGAACATATAGCTGTGTATTAGGGGTGGAAGATAGATTAAATCAGCTCTTCCTCTGGTGTAAAGAG
Source organism: Fundulus heteroclitus (assembly GCF_011125445.2). Classification (NCBI taxonomy): domain Eukaryota; kingdom Metazoa; phylum Chordata; class Actinopteri; order Cyprinodontiformes; family Fundulidae; genus Fundulus; species Fundulus heteroclitus. The sequence goes on from NC_046381.1 coordinate 1,488,192, forward strand.
GGAGCCGTGTACTGATGGGATTGAAGATTTAAAATGTTCGGGAGATGGTGAGGATGCGACGCTTAAAGATGAGTTAAAGTTAAAGCTATAACGTTACAAGCTTAGACTGGAGATTTGTCACAGTGTGGAGTACCTGAGGTAAATATTCAAATAGAGGAAAAATCCAAAAATTAATATTAGAAAGAATACAGAAAAGCTCACCTTGTAGACCGTGCAACACATTGCAGCTAAAGTCCTCACTGTAGAAGGACTTTAAAGGTAGAGTCGGCAAGTTTTCCAGAAGTTTTACCCAAGTCCCTTTTTGAATAACTGCGCATGAGCAACTGTCTTACCTGCTCTTCTGCTCCTCAGGGAGATTGTGTGAAATAAATCTCCCAAATGGTTTTATTTCCTTCTATTGAGGCCTTCCTCTTCTTCTTGTTCTTTAATTCTTGCCACTCTCAACCATGTTCAGAGTATACTGTGAAAGCAAGGAAGCTACAATGAACAGCTAAGACTGAAGCTAACTGCTAAGCTAACCGCTAAGCTAGTTGGATACATAAACACTAGAAGGGCACATGCACAGCTAGCAAGCGGAAACCAGGAAGGAAAGAGCACAGGCACAGGTGTTACGTGAACGTGTCAGAATGATTGGCATGTGGGACAACCAATAGATAAGGCCCGAAACTTGAGGGAAAGAGGGGGGTGAGTATATAACGTCTACGGGTGAGAGTAATAGTAATAGTAATATCATCTTTATTGTCATTGAAACATACATTGAAACGAAATTTGTTCTCTGCTTTTAACCCATCACCCTTGGGGAGCAGTGGGCTGCCATGTGTGGCGCCCGGGAAGCGTTCTGGGGTCAAGAGTCTTGCTCAGAGACCCAGAGTGCAGGCGCTGGGGATCGAACCGGGTACTTGCATCCTTCTCTGAGTGCAAGCGCACTGCTCTAACCACTAGGCCAACACTCCCCATACAACAAGACGCAGCTCAGTAGGTAATTTGGGGTTAAGTGTCTTGCCCAGGGGCACATCGACATGTCGCAAGGGGAAGCTGGAATCGAACCCACAACTTTCTGATTGCCAGACAACTACTCAACCCATCAAGACACCGTCGCCCCTTGAGCAGAACCAAAACTCTGACAAATCACTGCCCTTTGGACCGAACGGCAAGGATTGGCTACAGTTTTTACAGGCCTGCAGCTCCCACAGAAACACCAAATTTTAAGCTCCTTTTTCTGAATACATAACTGTATTAACTACTGTCAGGATGGAAGGGCAATTTTACCCAGTATAACAAAAAGTGTTTCTGGACAGGATTACCAACTTTAGCTGTAATTCCGAGAAGGATGTTTGCTGTTTTTGAGTTCTGACTTCAATGTTTCTGGTCGAATAACCTAACAAATAGAAAAGGCAGCTTTCATCTAATGTTTTTATTTTTTCAAGGTTATCCAAACCATCCTGGTTGTGTGGGGAAAAGTATTGATCCTTGTGATAAATCATGAATGACCTTTGTTTAACCACCTTTTTTGAGCTCATTTTCACAAGCACTGCAGAGGCTGGATTACAGCCAGACGTGTAATTAAGAAATCCCTTATATAGGACCTGACAGACAACATGAAGTAGGGTATGCAATCTCTAAAAGCAACACACCATGTCCTGATCTAAATAAATTCACGAACAGTTGAGAAACAAAGTAACTGACATCTATTTTTCTGCGAAGCATTAGAGAGCCACTTCCAGAGCTTTGGGACTAGAGTTAACAGTGAGAGTCATTATCCACAAATGGAGAAAACACAGAACAGTAGGGAACTATCCCAAGAGTGTCATGCACAGTGACATCTTGTTCAGGAGGTCACAGAGGAACACACAACAACATCCGATGTTCCGCAGGCCTCATTGACTCAGTCAAGGTCGGGGGTTTTGAACGACAAGGAAGTGAAGCAGGGCAAGAAAAATAAGAATTGCTTCCATGAGAGATTTCCAAGGCCAAAACCACTGCCGAAAAAAAGACCCGTCTCTCATTTACCTAAAACGTCCCAATGATCTCCAAGACCTTTGGGAAAATATTCTGTGGACTGTTGAGACAAAAGCTGACCCTTTTAGAAGGTGTGAATCTCTTTACATCTTCTTTAAAACTGACAGTATTTCCAAAAATAATGTACATATGAAGTGTAATCCTGAGCCAGACAGAGAACCCAATAATCCAGCCAGTTGTGCTTAAACGCGTTTTGGCTCCTCACAACCACTATTGAGCTTTTTTTTTTTCTTATGGATAAACCTTACATACACAAGTGCACTCTCACAAACACCTACAGGTGTTTTCCATTTGATGACGCCACTGTTGAGCTGTCTGCTGAGGAAAATCTTTCTGCCTCCAAAGTGGTTCTCCTCATGAAAATGTTGGAGCGAATCCTTACAGAGGAGATGACAAAGCCATCCCCAGCAGCTGCATTAAAAGTTGGAGAACATCTCATCAGGCAACTATGGGAAAAGCTTCAGATCATTAGCCCTCCTTGACTCTAGATTCAAAGTCGTAGGTTTTTGGTACACTGATTTTTTTATGTAAAATATAAATATATTTATATTTTTGTCAAGAGGATGACATTGTTTTGGATTTTCATATTTTGTTCACTGTATATAGCTGCACATATGTCTAATAGCATTTTTAAATAAAAACGTCTAAAATAACACAAACTGGTGTTTTCAAAGAAGTAGTGTTAAAAAATTACCTATTAATCGTTTTGCAGATCATTGTCCAAGTTGCAAAAGCATCTTGTGTCCCACGAGCACTTTAACTGTCGGTTTGTTTAAGCCCAAGCCATTTCATTAAAGTGACATAAAAACATATGCAGTCAGCCATATAATTAGAAAAATACACAGAGAACATGTTAAAAAATATTTCATTATACACATGTGATAATCATAAGAGACATTAATGGGTATTACTTATTCATGATAATTCCCAAGGGCCCTAAAAGGATAGAAAGAGGCAAGTCGCATCATTTAGCTGACTGTGATTATGCATTCGGCCAGTAGATGGTTTCATGTGCAAGTGAAGCATCAAGAAATGAACCCTTTCTTCAAGCAATTGGCTCAAGAGGTTCAATGTCTCGTGAGGCCTCATCTCACCATCACTACCAATGAGGAACCCAGCAAGCGCAGGGTCAAAAGAGATTCCAAAACGATATTGTTTGATGCTAATTAGCCTTTAGCTAACTCTGGTACAATGTATGAAATGGTAACATTTATGCTTTAATTGTACATGGTCCCTTTTAAATAAATGTAAAAAAAAAAGGAGAATGGGCCAAAACAGGCAGGGCACACTAAAGCTGGATAGCTGCTCATTCAAGGTTTGAAGACGACCTGGCAGAGACTGGCTGTTGGAGGCAGGTATATACGGACAGGGACACAGGTGGAATGTTACCAGGTAAGTGGGAATGGCAGGTGTAGCTGCTCACGCTAATTAGAGCAGAGACATACAGCCACAAAGACAGGGTAGAAAGCATAATCAGCAATTAAACAGGATGGCAGTAATATGATGGTCTTAGGCTGATTTGCTGTTTCAAGACCTTTTGACGGATGGCCTAGTCAAAGCCCGGATTTAAATCAGTTTGAAATGTCATGACGTCGCCTTGAATAGGTGGTTTAAGGATGAAAATCCTCCAATGTGAAGTGGCAACAGCAGTTATTAGGTTTAGGGGGCAATCACTTTTTCACATAAGGCCAGGTTAGTCTGGAGAGCTTTTTCTGTAATCATCATTTCAGATTATTTTTTTTGTGTTTACTCAGATTATTTTTGTTTCATCTTAAAATTAGTTTGACGATCTAGCACAGAGGTCTCAAACTCAAATCCTCGTGGACCGGTGTCCTGTATCTTTAAGATGTGCCTCTGGCCCTACACACCTGAATCAAATAGCTAAACTACCTCACTAGCACCCAGTCACACTCTGCTAATGAGCTCATGTTAAAGTCAGGCATGTTGAAGCAGAAACGCACCTAAAAGTCACAGGACACTGGCCCTTTAGGACTGGAGTTTAAGATCACATGCAAAAAACAAATGGACATTTGCTCCCCATTCTGGTCCAGCACCATTTCCACAGATTCAAAACACTCTGTTGTCAACACATTTAAGCTCTTTTACCTAGCTTACCAAATTACAACAAACCTTGTATCGCAAAAATGTCTAAAAGGTGTCCCAAAAACATCCTACTGAAGCGCATTTCTAGCAGTCATAATGTCATAAAAGAAGCACATTTTCTGTCCACTTGAATCTAAATGTGTTTTATGTGACAGTCGGATAAACTTTCAGTTTATCCAACAGGGTGAAGTCTAAAGACGGAGCCATGGGCATAGAGAACAGACAGTGACCTCTTTCTGCATCAGTTTACCCTTCGTCTACAGCCTGCAGTTACTGCTCCCTGGAGGTAAAGCAGTTTCTCAGGGAAAGAGCCAAAGTCCTGAGTTATCGTGCCTTTGGATCATGGATAAAGCCGCCGATTGATTCGTTATCCTTGTGCACGAGCCCCCTGAGGTTGAGACGGATACTTGTCTGAGCATTGGTAGTTTAGGCAAACATTCAAGGTCACGGGCAGCAAAACAAGGCAATAAGAGAGCTAAAGGTGATGTAGTTGGGTTTGATTGGCAGCTACAATCAAGGGGAATATTTCTATCATTGATCCAAATGATGATTATTAATACATGTGTGAACTATGTGTGAAGGGACCATTGAAAAGCTATCCTGAAGCAAATATAGGTGTATTATAATGCATCCCACTTTCAGGATAACATTAAATTCATACCGTGCTTTGCAAAAGTGTCTCTAGTCCTTGAAATGTTTTTTTGCAATCACAAACCTCTGGGATTTTATGTCACAGACCAACACAGAGCAGCACACATTTGTCAAACAGAAGGTTGCCAAATGTGTGCTGCTGGATTGTGTGGAAACGCGCTTTTCAACACAATCCAGAAGTAAACTTAAAATAAAGGTGGCTCGTATTCGCTTTCAGTTTCCTTTCCTCTCGTACCCTTCAATCAACTGCAGCACAAAGGTTTGCAGTCACAAGTTACTGTACTATGAGGGCCTCATAGGCTTGATGGAAAATATTGTTTAGCAAATAGCATCATAAAGGTGCACAGCAGACAGGTCAGGGATAAATAAACAGGGTTAGCAGCCAAGAGACCTCTGGTAACTTTGGGGGAGCTGCAGCTTAGGTGGAAGGTAGCACAAATATCAGTTGTGGACTCCCCAAATTCGGTCTTTATGAAATAAATGCTGTCAAAAAAAAAATTGTAGGAAGAAGTTGCTATAATTAGATGGGACCAAAATTTAACTTTTTTGGTCAACGTGAAGCATTAATCTTTGGTGACTCTTGTCTTATCCCTAGATAGAAAAGGCCGAGAGACTATATGGGAGCGCACTGCAAAGACGGAACTAGAAATAAGTAAAATGTTCTTAAAATGAGTGTATTTGTCCTTGATGTGAGCAGGTAAATAAGATGATTCGCCAATGGAATAAGATTTTTGCACTTAAAATAGGAACACTTCATCTCCATCATCTTATTTCAAGTGCAGGGTGTCTAATTATCTTATTTTAGGGGTAAAAATACTTATTTAAATGGCAGATAATCTTATTTACCTGCCCAAATCAATGATAAATACACTAACTTTAAGAACATTTTACTTATTTTTAGATCCGTTTTTGCAGTACGAGATACAGGGCAAGCCTGGAGAAAAGCACATTCAAGGCTTCAAAGGAACAGAAGAGGTGGGGATGCACCTTCTAGTAGGATCACAACCCTGAAAATACAGTAAGGGCTGTAATGGCATGGTTTTAGATGGTTCAGTCAAAGTCCAGACCTAAATTCAACTTAAAACCAACGATAAGAGTTGAAAACTGATGTTTGCAGATGCTTTCTACCCAATCTGACTGAGCTTGAGCATTTTCACACAGAAGAAGGGGCACAAATATCAGTCTGCAGATCTGCAAAGCTGCTTGAGAGATACCCAAAAAAAGGTGTTTTTACAGAGTTTTGGCTTCAGAAGCAATTGGTTGTATTTTATTAAGAAGAGTCAATGTAAAGGGAGCTGAATACAAAGTTTTTTTTTAAAGATTTTTAATCCTTAAACTATTTTGAAAATCACAAACTGTATTTCTTATATGTAATAGTTTTGCGCTGTTTTGTGTATCACATGAACTGCCGGTGGAATATCAACGTTTGTGAACAAGATGTGAACAATTTCAAGAGGGATGAGCATATCTGAAAACACGCTGAAACCCGCAGCTTCTCCCGTGGAACTCGACCCGGTAATTTTCATGTCGAGCTGAATGTCCTTTTACGGTCTTAATCAAAATTCGCTTCCAAAAGCTCTCCTTGGATTGAATTTCAGCCCCCGTGCAGATGGGGGTGGGGGCGTGGGGGGGGAGATCCATTTTCTAGTTCAAGGGAGTTCAAATACGGGGAGGAAACGAGAGGCTTATCTGATCAGAAGTGAGGCCTTTGAAGAGAACTGCTGACATGATCATTAAATTGTAGCACACTGAGACAGTAATATAGTACAGTACGGCCGCTTTTGTTCACCTATTGGTAGCATAACAGATGAGGGGAGCCCTGCGAGTTAACATGCTCCGCTTGCACTTTTTGGTTATTCAAAGCCTTGTGATCAGTATGTTCTCTGGATGGATTTGATAGAAAATTCATGCCATGAATACTTAACGTCCTCTAAGCCCTGCTGCGGCAAATATCTCGGACCAAGTTAACGGGGTTTCCACACAAAATTACCACTTTTTAATTCTCTGTCTGGAGACTGTGCCGCTGCTTACTAAGGAATTAGAACATTTAGGCAAAAAAAACAAACGTATGGAGGCATTTTCTGCAGAGATTGACACCTTATTGACTCCGATCTCGTGGCGATTTACAGAAATGCACCTAATCAGAGGTTGTTTGCTAAGTCCTCAGCATCTAGCCGACATCTTCCTGGGAACCTGCCGACATTAGCGTCTGAGCTTGTGCTCTTCTGTCACATCCAGTCTAATGAGTGCCACTCCGGAGACCGCTGATTTTTAGTCAAAGCAACCAGGGTTAATCGGCTGGAGCCCAAAGGTTTGTGGAAAGGGCATAACGTTTTAACCGGGAAAGGCCGGGAGCATCCAGGAGGATTTTCAAATAAGCTGAAACAGCCGCAGGAGTAAACATTCCACACGTTTACGACAAGATAAGTCGCAGTGCTGTAAAAAAAAAAAAAAAGTATTTAGCCCCTTACAGATTTTTATCTGTTTTGCTTTTTTTTGTTTCAGATCATCAAACTAATTTTCACTATCATGGATAACCTGAGTAAATATGATACTTTTTGTCTATTAAGGGAAAGAGAAGTCCAAAGCGACCAGGCCCTGGGTAACCTGCAGCTGAACCTGCAACAGCTGCCAGCGTAATGAGTCTTTTACGCCACTGTGGAGGAATGTCGGCCGGCTCTTCTGTGGAAAATTGTTTTTTCTGAGCTACATTTGAGGGTTTCCAGACGGTATCTGACTATCTCCAAAACCTCATTTTGGTGTGCTTTAGATGACTGTCATAACCCAAGTGTGCTTGAGCTTGAGGTCACAAGCTGATAGCTAAGATTTTCTGGTGGGGAGTCGCGTTCATGGTTCAGTCCGCTACAGCTTGTCATCCAGGCTGAGAAGCAGCAAAGCAGTCCCAGACCATCGCGCTGTCGCCGCCATGTTTTACCATCTGTGGAATTTTCTATTTCTGAAATGATGCAGGACACGCATCTTCTCAAAAGTTCCACTTTTGTCCGGTCAGTCCACAGAATATTTTCCCAAAAGTCTTAGAAATCATCCTTTGGTAATTGTGAGATGAGCTTTTGATGTTCTTTTGGGTCAGCGGTGACTCTGACCTGGGAACTCTCCCACGGAGGCCATCTTCACAGTTGCTCTTTCTTATTGCTGAATCATCACCACTGACCATCTTTAATGAGGTGGGTAAGCCCTGCAGAGCTTCAGATGATGTCCTGGTTTCTTTGTGACCTGAATGAGATGCTGATCAACTCTATCAATAATTTTGGTTAGCCAGTGAGTCCTGGCAAGGTTCACCATGGGTAATACGTCTCAAAGCCTTAGAAATGTCTTTATAAAACCCAGACCGAGGGATATCACAGACTTTATTGCGTGTTGCTATTTTTTTTTTTTTTTTAGATCTTTTAGCCTACTTCATGTTGTCAAACAGCTTCTTTTTAAGTATTTTTTAATATAATTTAGTTTGTCACGTAGTAGTCAGGTCAGCTGGTAAAGTAAAACTGAGCTAAAATTGTCAGTCATGGATAATCCATGATTTAACACAGGTCTTTTTATAAAGAGAGCTTGTTCAGAATGCCTTGTTTTTTTTTTCTCCATTAACGGGTTCATTAATTATACTCAGGCTGTCTTTGCTCAACTGTAAATTGTTTTAGATTATTTGAAACATTTTAAATATAAAATAAAACAGACTAAATCTGTACAAATTCACGCGTGCATGTAAATTTGTCTTTTTAAAATTTTCTCTTAATAAATACAATTTTTTTTTCTTATAGTAAATATAATTTTTTTTCCACTAAATTGTTAAACATGTGTTTGTCTCCTGAAGATACTTTGTCTGGCCAAAAAGCTCCAAATAATAATAATAAGAAGAAGAATAATAAACTTGAAATACCTTCAGAAGGCTTGGAGAACTTTTCAATACTTAAAATAAAATTCTAGCCGTTTGGAAGTAAAATATACCAAAACAAGGGGCGCTTTAGAACATCTTCACTGCACTGATTGCAAACTAAAATTCTCTTTTCCAAAATTAAAGTAGTGAGGCCATATGGTGTGTGGCAGCAGTAATTCTCTCCACGGTCTGGCCGTCTCAGAGCAGATCTGAAACACAATGCAGGAGATGATCGAGTCTTAGTGTCAATACATCAGCCCAGAAAATTACCTCTTCTCTGCTTGGCCTACTTTAATCTGTGGCCCTCTATTGAAGCAATGAACACTCTCTCCTCTGTCCTATTGACGACGTAAAATAGGTTTGCCGGCTTGATTGACAACTTTGTCCAGCTGACAAAATGTAATGCAGTCGAGGACAAAAAACAGATCAGGAATTCTTTGGACCCAATCTGGTGCTGCCGATTACATTTTCTCCACCGTCTTCTTCTTTATTGTATCAGATGGGTCTTTTGAAGTATTGAGGGAGAGTTTTTTTTTTCTTTCTTTATTTATTTTTATATCGGGCGCCGTCTGAGTGCTCTGAGAGTCTGAGAGTGGTCACACACATATTCAGGTGCATGTTTGAGAAGTCTTGGTTTTGGCTTTTTAAGCTGAGACTTTTATCCGAGCAGACTCCTGAATAATAAACAGAAAAAAAGGGAGTTCTGCTGCCACCGAGAATAAAATCTCATAAAAAGAGTACCAACTCCAATTTAAATTATATTTTTTGTTTTACCAGCGGATTGAATTATTCAGGCTGCAGTTGTAGAAATCAACTAAATTTTCTGCTGACAGGGAGATTTAATGAAAACCGATCCACCAACGCTAAACTGTGAATGAAACTGATGGTTGTTCTATAGGAAATATTTCTAAGCAGCAGAGTTGTTATGACTGTGATAATGTATGTAGGTATAAAGTGGGGTTAAATTTTAGTTTCAGTTTGGGGTAAATCTTAATAATATTTAAATCAAATATTTTAGCTTTGAAAACTAAAAATGTATTTTTGGCATTGTTACAGTAAAATATTTTTTTTACAACCTTTGAACGGTGACAGTTATTCTTGTATCTTATTGGGATTTATTTGCGATTCAACTCGTAAATCAGCAATAGAAAAGTTTTTGTTAATACAAGAAAGATTTCATCAGAATTCTATGAGCCAAACTACGGTGTTCCCCAAGGCTCAGTTTTAGGTACAACACTTTTTAATGTTTATTTGATGCCATTTAGTGGTGTGATTAGGAGAAGCTGTTCTGTTCTGTTAAATATATCAGGTAGTCTATCTGCTTTAGCTGCATATTTTGCTTCTATAGTTCAGAAAGAACGATTGCGTCTAGTTTTCTTATTATTACAGTTTTGCCACGTATTTAGATTTCACAAAAGTACTCAATTTTAGAAAAAAATTAACTTTTAGAAAGGCTTCTGAGCTTTCTGAATTGGAAAAGCCAGGGTATGCAGAAATTCACTCCAGAAATTAATTGTAATATCCACTAACCCAGCTTTCTGAAACGGGCCTTGGTGAGGCTCCATTTTCTTATTGTGGCCCTGAGCTGTGAAACAGCCTTCCTGGACCTCAGGGCAGATGAGATTTTAGATACTTTTAAAAGCAAAATAAAGACTTTTCTGTCTGGGTTTTAGTTGTTGCTTATCGCTTATTATTATATGTTGTTTATTATTTTTTTTCTGTTCTAGCAACTTTTCTTTTATCTGTTGATAATTAGTTTGAAATACAATGTATCATCTTTTTCTTTACAGTGATAAAGAGGAAGATGTGTTGGTCCATCACATAAAATCCCTAATATCAAAGTTTGTGGTTGTAACGTGCCAAAATGTGGGAAGTTCAACGGTTGTGAATGTTTTTGCAATGCACTGTAATTTAAAAGATTCTTTAACAGCCACACGGAACCACAAACAGCATGGAAAAATTAAATTACTTCCTTTTCCGAAAAACAAAATAAAGTTAAGTACATACACCTGACAGTTTAGGTTTAAGATGATCTGCTAATGTTACTACAATGTTTTATCTGACTGAAAATTATGTTATTGTTATAGAGCGTTATATCACACATTGAATTGCTGACTTGAATCTGTGGAGGGTGTTAAAAATTATGGTGATGGCAAAGAGGACTTCCTACCTCAATGAGCTCATCATCAAAGATAAAATGTGAAAATATCAGTAGAAATATGGCAAAAAGCTGCTCAGTAATTTTAAGAAGGGTTTGACTGCTGTAATGGTAATACATTTTTACATTAATCATTTACAAGCGCATAAATAATTTTCTACAGGTAATTTTTTGACATAAAACATAACCCAACTCCTTTAATTGAGGGTTTACTATGGTTTAATTGTTTTAGAGATGTCCAGAAACCCTTTTTGGGTGAATAAAATAATTCTGATCTAAATCTGCCAGGGGTATAAATAATTTTGGACGTAACTGTAGATAGCCTGAGCAGATAATGAAGTACTGTGGGATCATCTGATTAGTATTCGCCAATAATGCAGATAGAAGGTTGTCTGCTTGCAGCCGGTCTGAGAAGCTGCTCAGAGACGAGGTAATTACAGTTTGTGTAAAATGGTGTGATTTGTGATTGTTCAACATAAAGGACTGAAATGGTGGACAAATGAGCAGTGATTTCTGCTGCGAGACATCGGGGACTGTGTCTTCTGGGGATTCTGGCTGGCAGGTCTCAGATCAGCTCAAATAAAAAATAAAAAAAATATTCCTACTGTCTGAGGCTTCAGCTACACTGCATTACAAAGCAGAAAAAATACAGTCCAAACAGGCACAGAAAACTAAGTACACCCCATGATACAAAAGCATGTAGAACCACATTCAGCCCTGAAAACTCTCCTTTCCCATCTGCCTTTATGGATCTCTCATATCTTTATGGGGGGATTTTGAACCACTTGTCTGTGATCCACTGACCTCTGCCTTGGTCAGCCTTGGTCAGGTCGAGTTCTGGACTTTGACTGGGCCATTGCAGCACCTTGTTTCCTTTCCTCTTCTGACCTCTGTTGTATATTTTTTTGCTCTGTTTAGAATTGCTGTCCTGTAGATGACCCATCATGGTCCGAGCTTCAGCAATCGGAAGACGGACTTACGTCTGACTCCAGAATATTTTGGTATGCGGTGGTTTTAGTCCACCGCCGTGCTGGACAATTTTTGCAAGGCTTTTCTCTTTGTCAAATCAAACTGGTGCTGCAATATTTGTTTGAATAGAAGCTCCTCCTCTTTCAAGCTTTCCAAAAAAGCCATCCTTGTTTCGCATTTTTTTTAAAATCATATGTCATGAACTGAAACGTTATTGATGCTAACTGAGCCATTAGGAGTCTTAAAAGGATCTCTTTTTTTTCAAAAAAAAGTAAAAAAAACAAAGCAACTGGACTTGTTTTCCGTAGTTGAAGACGTTTCGCTTCCTCTCACGGAAGCTTTCTCAATTCAAAAAGTCTGGAGTAATGTGAAGTAACAAGTTTAACAAGCTTTTTGAGTTAAGAAATCTTCTGGGAGAGGAAGCAAAACGTCTTCAACTACGGGAAACAAGTCCAGTTGCTTTGTTTTTTTACTTTTCTTTGGAATGACCATGACCTGGATGACTGAGAATCTTCACCAGCTCTTTTTTTTTTGCTACTACCCTGAGCAAAAACTGGTTTTACTAGTGTATATAATGCTGGTAGATGAGCAGCAGTTCCTTCTCTAGGCTCATTGCTATTTTGTTACCATGTGGGCATTGTTTTAACTCTTACCTTTTTGCTAGGGTTAGGTGTAAATATTAACTCTCCTGAATAGTGGTGATCTCACTTGATGTGATCACTTGAGCAATCCATTCAATCTGCTGCACTATGGTACTAACAGGGGTGTACTTTGTTTTTGTTTTTTATTACAGACAGCTGTTCCATTTTGGCAATAATGACAGTAACATATGAGGTGTGTGGTTTTGCTTTCTTTGGACACACTGGAGTTGAGCATCAGACCGTTTTTGAATTGATTCCAATAAGACAAATTAAATTTAATCATGAATAGATTTGCAATCCTCTCCGATAGGCAGCATAACTGAAACCTTGTGAGGTGTTAAAAAAAATGACAGGTTTCTTCAGAATTATGCATACACATAATTATATGAAAAATTAAGGCGCCCCTTGAAATATTCTGTTCATTTTTAGGAAATGTTTCCGTATTGATGTCCAATCTTTTTTTTTATTCCTCTCTAAACTGAGAAACCGATTTAATTGGTCTGGAACAGGGGAAATTAACTTTGTTTTACTCATTAAAGTAAACATATGAACAGCATAGAAAAACGTTGGACGCCATAAGCCCTAAAGTTACTGCAGTATGACTCTATATGTAGCCATCTACCAATTTCGGAGATCAGCTAAAGGAAAGTTTACCCCACCGCTCACTTTCAGCTGTCTTCTTATGTGCAGCTTGTTGCCCCACGCGTCTGGGCTTTGACTAGGCCCAGGACTTTCTATTTCTTAATTCTCAGCCAGTTCTTGATGGATTGAGTTGCATATTGTCCTTAATTACAACTTTTTTATTCTACAAGTTGTAGACATTGTCTATTTTCTCTTTGGGCTTCATGATTATTTTTAGACTGTAAAGTTATCCTTCATAAAAGTACAACAGGTGCAGTCTCTTTCTGATTGTAGAGGTATGCGCTTTCACATCAGTAGTAGCAATAGTGTGCTTTAGGTCTCGTGATGAAACTTTAAGGGTTATTGGAGACTTCTTTTAGCATCTTGCAGTCTGCATCCAAGGTGAACTTGCATGTTGGTAGTTGTGTTGAATCTCCTCCATTTGAAGTGTATTTTCTGTACAGTAGAATGACGGATTTCAGATCCTTTTCCTGACATTTTTAAACCCCTTACCCTGCTCATTGGTTGCTACAGTCTTCTTCCCGAATGCCTCAGAAAGCTATCTGGATCTCACTATGGTGTTCATTCTCACGTCACCAGTCAACATGACCAAACTAAATGACTAAATGTTCTGTTTAAAAGGTTTAAACAGAACAAACCTCCTTCAAAATGCTGAATAATGATGTTCTCATCACGAGCCCCTGATGGGATAGACCGGTGTGACTTCAGCCATTTTAAGAAGGAATAAATGTGGGGGTAGCCTGATTTATCACTCAAGGGAAATTGCATGTTTTAGAAAGGCATTTAAATTACTTTCCACTTTTGTTTGGTTGTTAGAATCAAATTGCAGCTTTTCCGCATTTTAAAAATTGATATTAAATATTTATATATCCAGATATGTTCGAAAAACACCAGCCTGTGTTAAAATGTTTCAAATTATTCAGCACTTTAAGCCAGAGTGAAGTGTTGAAGCCAATCATCTTCAAATCAAAGATACAGCCAACAGCTTGGCCATAAATAGTCAGAAACTGACGTGGCCTTTAGCTGGTGGCAACGCAAATGTCAAAACATTAACACCAGTCTGAGATCTGTAGAAACACTTCGCTGATTGCACAGAAAGAGTCGTGATTAACTAATAAAGATCAAAGAAGTGATTGTGGAACGAGACGTACGTTTTGCTTAAACCTGAATTTCATTCTTCTAGCCTCAACAAGTCTGCTCCGAGTGTCGGTGGTCTCGAACAAAGATCTATCACCTGGTGAGCAGCAGTGCACTGACAGCATCATGTTTCTGTGAGATGAGAGCAAATGAGTTTACAGTACACTCTGACAGACTTCAGCCTGCACAGTGTCTGCAGGAGATGCCTTTATTCCTGCGCTTTCAGAGCTGCAACAGGAGAAAAAATGTCAACTTGTCTGCTAAAAAATACATCATTCAATTATTAGTGTTGAGCAAAAATTCAAATGGTACATGCATCTTCTAAACATTCTGCATATTAGGAGTACAATTTATCCCCACTGTCTTGGTTTATTACAAATGAGATCGTTTCAAGTGATAAATTTCAAATATTTCATCTCTGTTCCGAGTGACCTTTCATTATATAGTGAGTCATTGCCATTACGGCGTCAATCCCGCTTTCAGTCTCGTTCAATAGCGCCATCTAAATGTGTCGATAATAATTAATTTCCAGAGGTTAATGAAAGAAGGGCTTTGACAGTGCCAGTAAGATGTGATGCTGATGCAGACCAGCACAGAAAAACCCGGCCCTGCAAGTTGAGGGACTTTCAGTTTGGTTGGAACAAAGGGTTGGAGGGTTTCAGCGTGGTAAGGATATTATCACAATAATGTGAGCATTCTGGCTAAATCTAAGGGCGAGGGAGTGAAAAGGGTTTGAAAATTAGACTCATGAAAATGAGAGAAAATGGACGAAATCAATATCGGGAGAGATGAGTCAAAGAACCAAACAACGCGAACGATACGGGAGGATGTTAATGTTGATTTATATGTTAATTGAATCCAATTCATTAATATTGTGACATTTCACAACAAATGTCATCTCAATGCTTTCTACAGGACAATTCTTATCCAGTTATAATAAAATCCAATTTAGTCATAATTCCGTTCAAATCAGCCCAGTCCACTCCTGCACAATTCAACCATTTAATCAGATTCCGACCCAATTTGTTCCCCCATGCAATCCCCTCACTCCAAAAAAATTATCCAGTACAGTTAAGATCAGTAGACTTAGAAATGTCAGCTGGTAAAAGGTCATCTAAGAAGTCCAGGTGTTTGAATAAAATCACTGGAAAAAATACTGAAGCAGGAGCAGTCTTTCTAGGAAAAATAAATAAAACTACACCTGGTTTTGTTTGTGGCTCTGTTAAAAAAAAAGAAACTGCAATAAGAGCAGCTGCTATAGCCGTTACAAAGTTTGACCATATCCACGGAAAACAATATGCCTGCAAACAAAATAATTAAATAGATTCAATATATGTACCTATACTTGTATGGCAATGGGAGCCAGCAAAGAAGAAAGGAAAGAACAGAAAACAGTCTGAGGTTTATAAAAAAATATGATCTGTTTGACAGCTTCCATCATCTTAAACAAGTTTAATTATCACCTGAACTTTCCCTAAATTCTGCTGGATTTCTATGGTTATACTTTCTCCAGCTGATACCACTTAAAGTATTGATTACACTTATCTGGACATTTATACCAAAATAAAATCAGGGCATATTGTCATGGTTGGTGAGTTTAACATTGCTTGAAATGCTTTTTAGTCATTTGTATAACTATTTTTTTTAAAGTTATGTGTTCATCAAAAGTTGTGTGCGCTTGAGGGATAACTGTGTTTCTCGAAGGAGAATCTGATTTAGTTTCTCTCCTCGGTTCTGAAATTTGGCAAACCAATCCTCGGAGATCCGGCTCAGAGAACAGAAACTGTTTGCTATTCCAGCAGGGGATTAAGGTGAGGGGATACTCATCTTAAAGGATTGAATTAGGTCAGGGTAGTGAGTTCTCCCAAGGAAAACTAACCACGGAGTTTAGTCAGTGTCTGTCCTCTAAAGTAACAAGGTTAGAGAAGGAAACAGAGACGGGACTGTTTGCTGCAAAACTGCAGTGGTTATGTGAAATGTAGTACTCATAGACACATAAATGAATGGAGACTCACAGCCTTTTCAACTTTCAGCTCAAAATACTTCACTGATTGTACCTTTATGCCGGTAAAACCTTGGTTTGTTATTTCAAGCAAGCCGTTTTATGCAGCTTTTAATGCTGCCTGTGCACCTTTCCCTTCAGTGGCATGCAGCTCGTGAAGCCATGTACCCTTTTCTATCTAAACATATGGCCTGGGAACAGAAACACCGTGATTCAGCTGCTGACATTTTTACCATGATTGGAAAGAAACCACAGTCGCATAAGGGAAGACACGTCATCTTTTTTTTCTACGACATCTTGCACAAACGATACATCCCTTTCGTTTCAGACCGACAGTAAACCGCAGAGAAAGCTGGAGTGAAGACGCTACAGGGCCTTTAATGAGCACAAAGAAGGAATCTACGGTAAATCTGCATTATCTGTCGGCCAATGTTAGTCAAATCTTAACAAATCGACAATAGTCTGATTATTAAAAGTGGGTCTATATTAACAAGCAAAATTTGTTTGCATCTTATTGCTGTTTTTTATCTGCTTGGAGAGGGTGGAGTGACGGGGTTGGCCATGCGGTATTTGTTTGGGCATGTGGCTGGTATAGTGATCTGCGGGGTGTTTAAAAGAAGGAGGAAAGCAATGGCAGCAGTCTGGTCATTTTTTTAAGGCATCGCATTGGCAGTGAGATATATCACATATATGTACAATATCAGTAAATCTCGGTTTTCTGTCATAAATCGGATATCGATAATAGCCCAAATTCTCATATCAGTACATCCCTAGTGAAAACAAATAAAGTTGTGATTTAAAAATCATAAATAAGCACTACACGTTATATTCATGAAAATCTAGGTGTTTAAAAAGCAGTTATTGCTGGAAATAGAAACACCTTTAGTCTCTTTTCAACCAGAGAGGCACCCTTCTGCAGGCGCAAGACGCCGCCATTTTTATACTCAATACCACAATGTTAGAAACATAGAAAGTGCCAAAAATAACATATTTGGACACACATAGAGATAGTTTTCAGATGTATCTAATTTGAAAGAGGAACATGCCTGAAACTCAATGAAAACGTTGTTGTTGTTGTTGTTTTGTGAAGAATAATCCATATGGTTTCTGACCTGGTTAAAAATTTAAGATTAACACAAAAATAGCCCTTTAGTTTAGCATCAACTCATTAACTAACACTAACATAATTTTTTTTCTTCTTCAAGTTATCTTAATTTAGAGTTATCCACCCGTTGTGCATACCCCCTGCAGTGTTGTGCCTTCCTGGGCAAGAAGCCACATTACTCCGTATCATGTATTGCAACTGATCTGGATAATTTTACACTGAACACAAATTGTTTAAAATAATTAAAAAAATGTACAACTTCAATTATGTTTGTGAAATCTTGAAAAACATACATATACATATATATATATATATATATATACATATACATATATATACATATATACACACACACATATATATATATATATATATATATATATATATATATATATATATATATATATACATACATACATCAGGGTATTTATTAGAATAATATAATTAATACATATTTATTTATATTATTATTTTATTATATTACTTATTAAAATAAGTTATTTGTCTTGCTAGCATTCGCAATCTTTAATATGGATTTTAATGTTACTTTTGGAGTGATGGCTTCTTCCATACTGAATGGACTTTCAGAACAATACTTGTTTCACTGCAGATTATGATATACTCTCACCAGCATAGGCCATCATTTTCACAAGGTGTACAAACAACACAAGATTAGTCAAATTTAATGTCAGATCCTGATGAAAAAGGTTAAATGTTTCCATTTGATATTTTAGACACCAAAAGAAAAGAAAGAAAGCAACGTTTAAACTCAACATTATTGCCATATTTTCACACTGAGCCTTTTTAACTGAAGTTGTTATCTATGTGGGAACATCTCCTCACTTGCAGCGTGAACGGTGCCACATTAATCCCAACGTCCTGATTCCTTCACCGAGCCCGCCTGAAGGTTCTGCTCACCAACACCGATCCATTACAGCTCCAGTTTAACACGGATGCCTCCACTCGAACGCGGCTAAAACCCATTTCTCCTCCTGGTTTTGTCGAGGTTAAAAGTGCCCAGATATGGCAGCGATTGAATTAATTAAAACAAAAAAAAAAATATTTAAATATAAGAGTGTCGACATAACAGAGATGGATGAGGCTCTGGCCGAGATATTTACAGGTAACTTAATTACATTCACAAAATAACACACATCTAGGTCACAAAGAGGGGAATTCTAAATAGGCAATTAAGCCAGTGGTAAGAGCCTTAATAAGGCAAGCAAAGTACATAAAACGAGGGGAAGTAAGTGAGTGTCAGTGCAAACGACTTTGCCTAACATTATTCATCATGGGACTAAGTGGTAAGATGGCTTCTAAATTCTAACAGCATTAATCCCTGATAGCAGGGCTCAAACCAGCCAGTATCAATAATGGCAATAATAACTCATCCATCTGGAAGCCATCCAAACCCTGACTGGTTAATTAGGCCCCCCCCTCATGAATATGCCTTCCGGATTTTAGCAGGCAGAGAAGAAGAACATGGCAGGAGGACAGAGCGCGGGAACAATAGAGCCGTCTCACGTCTCCAAGCTTTTGTTGGGGCTTCCAACTGTGGGAGTGCTGTTGATCGTGGTGACATCATCTTAAGGGTCCGTCCCATAACTGTCTTAACTCCAGTTAATCTGGCTGCAACACTTTCTCACTCAAACGACTATTATCTGTGTGGGGGTAATCCCGTTCAGAGTCGTGGGCCACGAGGAGCAGTGTAGGGTCAGGGCTACGGTTCCGGACGACTCAGTCTATTTAAGCTTTTTATGCAATTTTTTTAGTTATAGCCATAATGTTTTTTGTTTTTTTTTAAACTGCACTAACAAAAATGCATTTAAAGTATTTTTACAAAGGAAAATCAAAAACACTTTACAATCAGATACTCCTAATTAAAGTCCAGTTCTCGGAAGGAGGACAAAACAGAAAACAGAGGCATCCTCAACTCTATCAGGGAGCTTTTTATGCCAGTTATATCAACATGATCTACTAAAACACATTGCTTTGCATTATTTTTGATATATTTGGAATCTGGAGGAATCGGCTATGGAAAATGTAAAGCATCATAAGCCCACATTTTTTTTTTTTTTTTTTAAAAAGGGAGGGAAACTGGGGGAAAAGCATGTGCAGCCTCCTCTGGGGAATCCTGATGTGTGGAGTATCCATTAAGAAATGGGACATCTCCTTACCTCCAACCCCAAAGAGCGTGGAGGACACGGTGCATGCCCTCCGGAAACACTTAAACGACATGGAGGAACAAGCTCTTCCCTTATTAATGTGCTGCTTTACAAAGCAACACACCATGCACCGTTCCCCCAGGACAAGGCAGTGCAATGAGTGTGGTGAACGGGTCTGTTCATTTTTTAAACCTGTCCTTAAAGGTACTGTAGTAAATCAAGATGCTACTTAGCTGCTCCGGTAGGTTTTACTCACTCTGCACCTGATGCATGTAATAACTCACGAGCCATCAGTCTCTGACAGAAGCTACGGAGCGATTTCTGATGGCTGGTTGCAAATAAAGTCAACCTCCAGTTTCTCCTTTTCTTTTTTTTAATTCTTGGTTAAAATTAGACGGAATGGGGAAATAATTCAGATTACAGGAAGCACTGTGTCACACCGTGGAATCGATTGGCACATTCTGCCATGATGTGTTCACAGTCCAAAGAACAGGGCTGAACGCTTGGCTGGCATTGTACCTATTAAAGGTGGCGCTTTAGAATAAGGGGGAAATGCTTACTTTGATTTCCCCCAGGCTTTTTGCTCTCGGAGCGAAATGAAAAGCCTCCTTCTCCGGCGCCGTAAAAAGGTACGACCCACCACGCAAAGGCCCATTTATCGTCAAAGAACCCATGCACATGCATGCATGCACAGAAGCACCTTTCGTACGCTTGCAGTCTGCAAATTTCTTCCCAACTGTACAACCTTTGTAAAGCATGATGGATGTGTTCGGGCATGACCAGAGGATTGATTGTTTACGTTGCAGTGGTACTCATGTTTCATTGCATGACTGGAAAAGCATGCAAAGGGGCCACCTTCGCTGATCCATGTTCACCGAGGCATACAGCGCCTTGCAAAGATATTCAGGCCACGAGAGCTTGAATACATTTTGTCACATTAAAAGGATTTCACGTGTGCCGATGGACAGACCAACATATTGTATGCAATTTCTTTTGCAAATGAATATTTGCGACACGTTGAGTAGATTTTCTGGAGGCGTTCTTCTTTGCAAACAGATCAAGCTCAGTTAGATTAGAAAGAGTTTCAAGCCTCGCCACAAATTCTCAATTAAACATAGGTCTGAAGCTAGATTGGGCCATTGTAGCACATGGATACGATTTGATCATAACCATGCTACTGTAACTCTGTTTGTATGTTTAGTGTCGTTATCCTGAGCCTACACCTCAGTCTAGAGTCATCTAACAGGTTTTATTCTAGGGTTACCCTAAATTTAGCTTTATCCATCTTCCCATTAACTCTAAAGAAACGAATATCCACAGCATGATGTTTTCAACAGCGTGTTCCATGGTGGAGGTGTGTGTTTAGGCCGTTTGTTTTCTTTTTAACATGAAGTTGTCTGGTCTGTTGTTTCTCCCACATGACTTGGGGCAAACAGGACTTGTCATGCCTTTCTTCTCACACATGTTCCATAAAGCCCAGAATTGAAAAGTGCATCACTAACTGTTGTCCTTTCAACAGATTCTCCCACCTGAGATGTGGATCTCTGCAGCTCCCCCATAGTTATCATGCACTAGTTGGCTGCATCTCTGATTTAGACTGACAGTTTAGGTGGACAGCCACGTCTCGGTCAGTTTGCAGTCTCCTACACCCTTCCCAGGCTCAGGTTGGACAGGGGGCTCTGTGTTCAAAGCTTCCGGTCTGCATAATCAGCTTTACTGGCCAAGTTTGGGAACACAAGCAAGTCATTTGTCTAGTTTAGTTTTGGTTTCAGCGTACAACAGAGAGTGCAGGCTTGTTTTGTAGTAAAACCATGCTTTATTCCTGTAACAGCAATCATATCTAAGTATTTGTGAGACATGTACTTACATATAATAAGTTAGTTTGGTCTTTTAAAATCAAACTTCTGAAAGTTTTCAATTTTATCTGGCTTTACAGGTTTCAATTTATCCACAACTTTCTCCCTGACCTGCCTGCTGTGTTCCTTGATCTCCATGATGCTGTTTGTCCTTCAAAGAGGCCTTCAAAGAACAGCTGCATTTCTACTCAGATACCACAGTTTTTTTTAGATTAACATTCAGAAAATAGTTTTAAAAATATTTTTTTGAAAACCAGGCATCATTTCATTCGCCACACTCTGGGTTTGTGTTTCTACACAAATCCCGATAAAATACACGAATGATTCTGGCTGTAAAGCGATAACGTGAAAAGGCTGAAAGGGTGGGAAGATTTATCCGCTTGTTCTGTTCATTTCTGTCGATCCGAAGGTTCGTTGGTGCAGAGCCGAGATCTCTGATCCCTAATTGCACACGTGCAGAGGGATGATTCTGAGGGACAGGAAGAGCACATGTGCCATGTGGCCAGGAGCGCTTTGCATGGATGAGGCGAGGTTTGGTTTGACTTGGCCGGCGGCGGCTTGAACCGAGCTCAAACACTGCAGGTGGTGAAAGTCGGTGGGAGTCCAAAGGTCTTTACGTGTGTGTGTGTGTCTGAGAAAGAGGCAGCAGAGAAACCGCTAAGAGCCGTCCCTCTTCGTCTCATCACACATGAAATTACAGCCTATTCGAATAATTTATCAGGTTTTACAGTTTGGTTCACTGCTCACTCCCAGCGCCTGTCAAATCATGCCTCGGCAGGAAGGGTTCCACATTTGATTAAGTCGCTTTACCCTTCGCATCCTTCTATCAAAAAGGTCACCACACATCTTCGTCTCATTTACATTTTGTAAAGCAACCACAAAGCTGAGCTCATTTACAAAGCGTAATCCATTTTGCTCATGATTTGCCAGAGTCAGGTAGCATTTTGGTGTGGAACATAAATCCATGGGAAATTTCCTTTCACTCTTACATTGGTTTTAAAAAAAATAGGGCATCTTAGTTAGTCTAATCCTGCTACTGTAGCATTTACTTTTGGTTATATTATCTCTTTTTTTTCCAAAGCAATGACACCCATGGGTCTCACAAATTCTCCAGTGATATATTATTCAGCTTTTAAAGTTTAGGTTTGATCCAATACATCTAATTTATATAAACACCAATAAAGGACATCTCAAGGCTCAACATTAGTGGAGGTTAACCTGATTAATTGCATCTAATCTAATCTAATCTAATCATATAGTCAGATTTAGATAGAAATACAAACACTCCAGTTTAATCTAGATTATTATACAATACAGCCAAATTCAGTTGATTATTTAATGCATAATATTAGGGCATATCTGAAGGAAAAATAACACAAAGTAAAGCCGCAATGGATCCTCAACTCTAAACATAGGTTGTTCAGGCCTGTAATCAGGTTACTTTGGGTAGTTTCCCCTAAATGTTTGCTTAGTAGATCTGACTGGTAGGAGACCTTGTGATAGACCAACAACTCTTATGAGGGATTATATACCCTGTCAGGCCTGGGAACATCTTTGGATTCCCCAGAATGAGCTGGAGAGTGCCTCTGGGGAAACGGGTGTATGAGGGTTCCTCCTGTACCACGACCACAAGGATCCAATCAGGATTTTGTTAAACACTTGAGGAAGGGATTAGGATACCTTCTGTAGGTGTATGTATGAAAACCTTTAGTTTCTTTCTTACTGAGTTGACTACAATTGCCCCATTGCCATAGACTACTTTGGGATCCCCCAGAGTTAGTTGGAGAATAGCAGTGGGAAGAGGAATTCCTGGGGTTTGTTTCTGGACCCGTTACCTCCATGACTCAATAATGGATATGCTGAAGATAATAGATGGATGGATTTTACTGGGATTTAGCATCTGCATCAGGCATGAGTTCCAGACTTTGGCGTGTTGTTCACAACACATGGGAGCATGGAGTAGCACATTTTTTTTTTAGACAGTGTTGCTCACTGTAATCTTCACAGGGTTTTTTTGGAGAACATATTCAATTGATCATCTTCTATTTCCTTTGAACACTAGACTGTAGCTCAGTAAAGAGTAACTGCTGCTATTTCTGATAAACTTAAATGTTTTCTACCTCGAATTTTAGCCCATTGTCTGTTCTCGCTTGTTTTGCATGGTAGCTGGGGGATTGGTAGCCTCGTGAGACCATCCTGATCTCGCGAGCTTTCAAGGTTTCACTCGCAGATCAGTCTGGCTACTCTCCGTTGAAGAAAATTTGGAGCCGTTCACCAAACGAACGTCCAATCAGAGGCGGGTTGAGGTGTGACGCAACGGGAAGCGCGACAGTTCAGTTTAAACAACATGGCGGCTTCAGCCGATGAAACTAGCGTTAGCGTGGCTATCGAGCAAGTTTTATCGGAATTACAGAGTATTTCTTTGCTGAGCTAACGAGCCTTTACCTGCAGCAGCAAGAGTAGCTTGGCTTGTGGTTGTGTTTTCGTCGTCGCTCTGTTACGAGCGACGACGAATCTGATTGGTTTATTTGGCCCGTCTATCACCAACATAGGCCAATCAGCTAACCAGTATTTTCGCCCCTTCCCAAAATTACTTCAACGGAAGGTTTCCAGATGGATATGCGAAGCAAATCTATCTGGCGGAGTCAGGTAAGGGGATTGGTGCATTTAACAATGAACCTAACAGTGATATCTTTGGACTGTAGGAGGTAGCCAGAGTACCATGAGAGAACTCCAAGCAGAAAGATCCAAGGCTATAATTTGAACCTGGGACTTCCTCACTGCCAACCGTGCAGCCCATGGAACATGCACTTTGCCAGTTACATTCTGCTCTCTTCATGCTCAGTTGAATCTCTAAGTCTGCAATTCTTAAAAATGTCTATGCTCACTGGCCATAAACGTAACTGATAATGTACTTCCTTCAATCTAAAATATCACTTGTATGAATCTAAAAAAAAACAGTATGACGGATGCACCTGTGTTTTCTCACTCACTTGGATCCCATGCAGCAAAAAAAAAAAAAAAGAAAAAAAAAAAGAAGGGGACTAGGGCTTTGTATTCCCTCTGAAGTGGGATCAGAGAAACTACTACATAAATTAATGAATAAACACCACATGCAGAGAGATCTAGAGCAACCCCTTCATCATACTGATGCAACAGCACGGCAACCCCCAGACTAGTGTGGCTTCTAGTTGTTGTGACGGTTGAGAAATTTATTGGGCTAATTCAGGTGTAAAGAAGTGACGGCGGGGACAGCTTGATCCCCGACTTCCCCTCCCACAATGAGGTGGTGATTGATTCTTCGTTTCTGAGGAGGGAGGTGGGTTTGAGCTCAGTCTGACAAATTGAACTTGAGGTGTTTATTTATGCAATGCAAGTTTATGATGACACAGACTTCTCATTTGGAGCAATATTAACAAAGAAATATGAAAAGGGTTAAAGTTGCTGAGATCGCTCTGGCAGTTCATGTCATAATGACAGTAACAAATAAACTGTATTACAGGCAAGATCAAGAACATTTCTAAATTTGAAATATTCACATTTCGTCATTTAAAAATGGTAAAGTTCAATTTATTTTTGCCAGGACTTTATGGGATACACCAACACAAAGTGGAGCCTAATTGGTGTAAAAGAAAAAGTCCTCCAGGGCCAGTTTCCCGCAACTTTTAGATACATTTCTGCTTTAAGACGCCTGACTCTAATATGAGCTCATTAGCAGAGCTCTGTAGCGCTTGACTGCATACTAGTGAAGGAGTTTAGCCATTTAGTTCAGGTGTGTAGGGAAGGGACACATCTAAACGTTGCAGGACACCGGCCCTGGAGGATTTGAGTATAAAACCACTGTTGTATATCCACCTTTCACTGCACTTACAGCTTCCAGTGACTAGAGACTGAAATTTTCACTCGTTCTTCTTGGCCAAACAGCTCAAGCTCAGTCAGTTTGGATGAAGAGAGTCTGTGAAAACCAAATTTCCAGTCTTGCCACAATTTCTTGATTGGACTTTGGTCTGAGCTTTGACTGAGCCACTATATTACATGTGCATGGGTTGATCTAAACCACTCCATTGTAACTCTGTATTTTTAGGAAGGTGAAGCTCTGCCTTGGACTTGAACGTTTTTTTTCCCCCCAATACTGTGTTGAACTACATATTCCCTATTTTTAAACTGTTTTAATCAATATCTTTTCTTCTGACAGATTGCTTTTTCGTTGAATAATGCAGGATATGAAAGACATTGCTTTAACAGTTCAAATTGTCTAAACCTGAACAGGATCCTATTCTTAAGGCTTCCTAAGGCTCTAATACGACTGACCGTTTGTAGCTATAATAGTTTCAACTCTTATGATGAGCCTTTCCACAAACCCATGTTAATATTTGTCCATTTTTCCAGATCCTTTGGAGGTTTGTATTCAATTCAATTCAATTCAATTCAATTTTATTTATATAGCGCCAAATCATGAAACATGTCATCTCAAGGCACTTTACAAAGTCAAGTTCAATCATATTATACAGATTGGGTCAGATTATACAGATTGGTCAAAAATTTCCTATATAAGGAAACCAGTTGATTGCATCAAAGTCCCAACAAGCAGCATTCACTCCTGGGGAACCGTAGAGCCACAGGAAGAGTCATCTGCATTGTACATGGCTTTGCTGCAATCCCTCATACTGAGCAAGCATGAAGCGACAGTGGGAAGAAAAACCACCCATTAACGGGAAAAAAAACCTCCGGCAGAACCGGGCTCAGTATGAACGGTCATCTGCCTCGACCGACTGGGGTTACAGAAGACAGAACAGAGACACAACAAGAGAAACAAAAAAGCACAGAAGCACACATTGATCTAGTAATCTGTTCTACATTAGATGGTAGTAGCAGGTGAGTCTTCTTCTCTGGTTGATGTCAAAGTTAACAGAACGCCAGACCAGGTGTACCTACTATGAAGAGAAAAGAGAGAGAACAGAAAGTTAAAGCAGAAATGACAACACATAATGCATAATTGAAGAACAGTAGAACTCAATATAGTGAGAAAATTAGATCCTGATATACTCCAGTAACCTAAGCCTATAGCAGTAAAACTATAAAGGTAGCTGAGAGTAACATGAGTCACTAGTTATAATTCTTGTCAAAAAGAAAAGTTTTAAGCCTAGTCTTAAAAGTAGATAGGGTGTCTGCCTCACGGACCAAAACTGGGAGTTGGTTCCACAGGAGAGGAGCCTGATAGCTAAAGGATCTGCCTCCCATTCTACTTTTAGAGACTCTAGGAACCACCAGCAGACCTGCAGTCTGAGAGCGAAGTGCTCTGTTAGGAACATACGGGGTAATCAGAGCTCTGATATATGATGGAGCTTGATTATTAAGGGCTTTATACGTTAGAAGAAGAATTTTAAATTCTATTCTTGATTTAACAGGAAGCCAATGAAGGGAAGCTAAAATTGGAGAAATATGATCCCTCTTGTTGATTTTCATCAGAACTCTTGCTGCAGCATTTTGGATCAGCTGAAGGCTTTGAACTGCATTTTGTGGACTTCCTGATAGTAAAGAATTACAATAGTCCAGCCTTGAAGTAACAAATGCATGGACCAGTTTTTCAGTATCACTCCTGGACAGAATGTTTCTAATTTTGGCGATATTCCGGAGGTGAAAAAAGGAAACTCTGGAAACCTGTTTAATATGGGATTTAAATGACATGTCTTGGTCAAAAATAACACCAAGATTTTTTACTTTATTACCAGAGGCCAGTTTAATGCCACCCAGATTAAGTGATTGGTTAAGAAGTTTATTTTTTGAGGACTCTGGCCCAAAGATTAAAACTTCGGTCTTGTCAGAATTTAGATGCAGGAAATTTAAAGTCATCCAGCTTTTGATGTCATCAAGACATGACTGCAGTCGAAGTAATTGATTGGATTCATCAGGATTTATGGATAAATATAGCTGAGTATCATCAGCATAACAGTGGAAATTAATCCCATGCTGTCTGATAATTTTGCCAATCGGAAGCATATATATAGTAAAGAGAATTGGTCCAAGGACTGAACCCTGTGGTACTCCACAGGTGACCCTAGAGTTTGAGGAAGATTTATTATTAACATGAACAAATTGGAATCTGTCTGACAGATAAGATTTAAACCAGCCTAATGCTTTCCCCTTAATCCCTACAGTATGTTCAAGTCTTTGTAGGAGAATATTGTGATCAACTGTATCAAACGCAGCACTGAGATCTAACAGGACAAGTATAGACACAAGTCCATTATCTGAGGCCATGAGAATATCATTAGTGACCTTCACCAGAGCTGTTTCAGTGCTATGATGAGCTCTGAAGCCTGACTGAAACTCCTCAAGTAGGTCATTACTTTGTAAATGTTCACAAAGTTGATTAGCAACTACTTTCTCAAGAATTTTAGATAAGAAAAGAAGATTAGATATAGGTCTGTAATTTACTAACTCATCTTGATCAAGAGAAGGTTTCTTAAGTAAAGGTTTAATAACAGCTACTTTCAAAACCTGTGGTACATATCCATTTACTAAGGATAGATTAATCATGTCTAAAATAGTGCCACTGATCAGAGGGAATATCTCCTTAAACAACTTGGTTGGGATTGGGTCTAACATACAGGTAGAAGGTTTAGATGAAGCTAAAATTTTAGATAGCTCAGAAAGCTCTACTGCTTCTAAACAGTTCAAACACTGCGCAGATTCTAAAGATTCCTCCAATGCTGCCTCACTTACTGAGGACGAGGTAATCATGTTTGGGAGGATGCCAATTATTTTATTTTTAATGGCATCAATTTTATTTATGAAGAATCCCATAAAATCATTACTACTAAGAGCTAAGGGAATGGATGGATCAACAGAGCTGTGGCTCTGGGTAAGTTTGGCAACTGTACTAAAGAGAAATCTAGGATTATTTTTATTCTCTTCAATTAATGATGAAAAATATGCTACTCTAACTCTGCGGAGGGTCTTGTTATACAACAATAGTCTGTCCCTCCAGATTAAGTAGGATTCCTCTTGGTGTGTAGAGCGCCATTTTCTCTCCAATTTCCTAACATTGTGCTTCAAGGAACGCAGCTCTGAATTAAACCAAGGAGCCAGCTTCCTGTGAATAATCACCTTCTTTTTCAAGGGAGCTACATTGTCTAATGCAGAACGCAATGAGGAAGTCACATTGTTAGCAAAGGTATCGATTTGTGAATGGGAAGAAACAGCAATGCTGCCATCTACAGGGCATTTCTGCAATACTGAGGATATTAAGAAGGGGACAGACTCTTTAAGTTTTGATACAGCATTATCCGATAAAAATCTACTATAATGGAACCCTCTTTTGGGGGTGGAGAATTCAGTTAGATTAAACTCAAATGTTATTAAAAAATGATCAGACAGGACAGGGTTGTGAGAGAATACTGTTAATTCTTCACAATCAATGCCATATGTCAGAACAAGGTCTAAAGTATGGAGCCGAGAGTGCGTCGGTTTATGCACATTTTGAGCAAAACCAATTGAATCTAGGATAGTTTTAAAGTCTACACTAAGGTTATCACATTCAGTGTCAACATGGATGTTAAAATCACCCACTATAATAACCTTATCAGTATTTAACACCAAATCAGATAAGAAATCTGACAACTCATCCAAAAACTGAGTGTAAGGGCCTGGTGGACGATACAAAACAACAAACAGAAGAGGTTTTATTGCTTTGCAGTTTGGATGAGGGAAACTGAGGGTTAAATGTTCAAAAGAACTGTAATTATTAGTTGGCCTGGGACTAATTAATAAATCAGACTGAAAGATAGTTGCCACTCCTCCTCCTCTTCCCACAGATCTGGGAATGTGGAAATTTGAATAACTGGAGGGGGTTGACTCATTTATACTAACGTAGTCCTCTTGTAGCCAGGTTTCTGTGAGACAAAACAAATCAATCTGTTTATCAGAAATCAATTCATTAACTAACAAAGTCTTTGGAGGGAGAGACCTTATATTTAATAGACCACATTTTATTATTTTATTTTTAGGTTCAAGGTGAACCATATTGATTGTAGATATTGATCCTGCAGAAAATCAGCAATCTCTGCAAACTGTCCCGTCACGAAAGAGTTCTGACAACCCGATATTCCGCCAGACAACAGTGTTCCATTTTAAAAGGTTTCTTGAAGAGGATGAGAAATGGTAGACAAGGCAGGGAGGCAATGAATGGAAGGGAGACCAGAGGATGCAAACTGAACCCGACTGACCAGGAGATGCAGGCAGGTGTTAACTAGAGCAAATAATGCAGGCCAAAGGCTCACCAGAGCGGGCTGAGCAAGCTGCAGGACCTCACAGGAAACTGAGTAGATTAGCAGCACGCAGAGAATGGAGACCTTCTTCAGTCAGGCCTGTGCACAAGCAGGGTTTCGTAATCCAGTATGCAGAGCACATGAGAGGTGATGAGACGATCTGGCAGTGAGCGAGTAGGTGAGGCAGGTATATGAAGGCAGGGGAACAGGTGAGCAGAGTTGGGACTGATTAGTGGCAGCAGGTGGAACGGGTCTGAGCTGATGACTGGTGGCTGGTGACAGAGGAGTGGACTGAGCTGATAGGATGGTGACAGATGGCAGAAGGCGGAGGGGAGTGCAACTAATTAGTCCAAAATGTCCAAGACCATGACATGTCCGTAGCATTTGCTAAACCCCGCTCTGTGATTCACAAATTGCTTTTGTCAGGATCCAGAAAACTTCATGAATCCCAATGGGCAAATTGTTGTAGCCTACCGATCAATGCATTCACCTTTAAAATTTACCCGCTAACCAAAATCATTGTATATACTCTAAAAAGCCTTTACCTAAATTTATTTTCTTTTCATTCTATATTGGACATTGGTATTTCGTTGCATTCACAGTGTTAAATGGATTAAATCACCAGTGATCCTGTTCTATTTCCCAACATTATTGAGCTAAAGCAGTCATAAAGGAGCTACTGTTTCATTTTCCTTTGGTCCCGAATGAAATGTCCCTCTCCAGAGATCCACATGCAGCAGATTTGTTCACATTTTATCTTCATGAATCAGAAAGCAGCATTTGACTAAAGGAGGAGAAAAAAAACTAACTAACTGCACAGCACGTTTTAAATGTAAAAACCACAACACTCCTGACACAGGTTTGAAGATCTCAAGGCGGGGGTAAATCAGATGTGGAAATAAATCGGGGAGAGATGAATATTTCATTGTCAGGCGCAGATCGAGAGACGAGCCCGAATACACAATGCGAGCGCAACGGCAGAGCAGCAGCGCACATATAAAAAAAAGAAAAGAGCGTTGAGGTTTTTATTTATATAATTAGAGCCACGCTCAGTGGGAATCCTGCTTTATCTACCTGGAGGGATTTCCGGATTCTGGCACAATTTTTATCGGATAGCTGTCAATACGAAACCTTTTCATTATACAGCAGTTTACCTCCAGTGATCTCTGAAGAATTCATCAACAGTCAATCAAAGGGAGTTTATGCACAGCCCTGATTTTGTTTCCTCTTCCCAGCAAACACAATTTGAATACCTGAGGCATCAACACAGTGAAACGCCATTATGCATTCATGTTGCCCTTTCTTTCGCTAACATGAAGGAGTTGTGCTTCCTCTGTCAGTCAGTCAGGGAGGTTCGCAGATGCTTGTATATCTGAGGATCTGCTTTGCAGAAAATGAAGCGAGGCCCTTATCACTGGATGGGAGAAAATGTTTAAAAAGTGAAATCAGTTCAGGATTAAAGGCACTGATACTTCTAACAAAGTCCCCTGTCACAGTTACGATTAAAATTAAAACAGTTTAAGTTACAGGTGTTCCTTAGAAAAGCTAGACCTGAGGTCAGCTTATACTGAGCGATGTATTTGTCCCTCACAGATTTATTTACTGAAAATTAGATCTATGTAGAAATACGATCATCAAAACATATTTTATTATAAGACAAAGAGAACTTGAGTAAATATCAAAAATTACCTTCAAAATTCTGATTTAATTTACTCAGGAAAAAAAAATCTATTCGAACAATCCTGGCCGTTAGTGAAAAAGTAAACACCCCCTAAAGCTAAAAACTGCTTGTGCCACCCTTGGTGACGACAGCTGCCATTGTTTGTTATAACTGGAAATGAGTTTCTTTGTAGAATTGAAAAGCATTAATTACCTGTTTAAGGTCCCCACCACAGCTTATTAAAGGGGTTTTAAGAGATTACTTTATCTAGACCAATCTAAAACCTCCATTTTCTTTTTTTCTTCTTTTTTTTTGTGTAAGCCATTCAGAGGTGGAAATGCTGTTGTGGTTCAGATCATTCCCCTGCTACATAAACCAAGTTTACTTTGAGTTTAAGGTCATAAACCAGGCCGGGCTTTATCATTCAGGATTATTTTATTCCACCAATTAAGTTATATCAGTGTAATCCTAAAGCGACCCCAGACCATCACAACATCTCCGTGTTCATTCAATGTGTTTTTCCCTTGTGGTGTGAGATTTTCTTTAAAGTTCCAGTTTTTTTCAAAATCAGTCTGCAGAATATTTCCCCAGGAATCTTGGAGATTATCGAGAGTTTTGTGTTTCGGGTAAATTTAAAGATGACTTTTCTCTTCTTTTTGGCAATTTCTTCTGTGACCTCCTGAATGAGTTCTCAATACTGTCTTGGAGTAATTTTGGTAGACCACTCCTGGAAAGGTTAACCATTTACTCATGTTTTCTCCGTTTGCGGATAATGACTCTCACTGTGGTTCTCTGGAGGACCCAGTGTCTCAGAAATGGCTTTTTAACCTGTCTAGGCAAAGGGTGCATTCACACCAGCCCTGTTTAGTCCTCTTTAATCACACTCTGATTGGTTTACTCAGAATGTTTGGTTAGTTCAGGGAGTTGTGAATGCACAATCGAATTCTGGTGTGGACCAAAAAAGCAAACTCAGGGCCAACTTAAAAACCAAGGGTGCATTCACTCGGTTGAAGTGAGTCCGAAGCGGTTCAAATGCATATTTGTTGCTCAAATTTGTTAGATTTTCTGTGATTACTTGTACATGCACCTTTGGAACAAATATTTCCCGTGGGATCAAAAAGGTTTTTATCTTATTGGAATACTTTTAAGAGTATGATGAGTTGCTTTGTGAGATCTTTTAGCCCATTTCATGTTGTCAGACAGGTTCTACTTAAGCAATTTCTCGATCCTACAGGTCAGCCAATTAAGCTGGCTCATAATTTAACAAAGAGGGCCGTTATATTTTCCCTTATAGTCAGGATAATTCAGACAGCTTTCCCCTCCCACATTAAATTAAAGACTTTTAAAACTGAATTTTGTTTTTACTCAGGATTCCTTTGTCTGTTGTTAAAATAACTTTAAAGATCTGAAAGATTTAAGTGTGACAAACAAACATAGAAGATACATTTAGGGTGCCACTCCCTTGTTAATAACGCTGTGGTTTATTTTATAATATAATTTAATATTTCTTCAATAAGATAATGAGAACAAAA
Source organism: Fundulus heteroclitus (assembly GCF_011125445.2). Lineage (NCBI taxonomy): Eukaryota > Metazoa > Chordata > Actinopteri > Cyprinodontiformes > Fundulidae > Fundulus > Fundulus heteroclitus. The sequence goes on from NC_046381.1 coordinate 1,520,994, forward strand.
TATTCACTGATTGCTTCGTCAAGTTTTCAAAATTGAGTATCGTCATTTTTTTTCTGTGTCCCCCCATACTTTTTCCAACCAAAAAACATGCATCAAGATTTATTGCCTTTCCCCTTTCAGATGTTTCACTTTAGGTGCACTTTTTATGACCTTACAAGGCATTTCCAGATGATAGATTTTGGCGGTAATAGCCATTTCAGTATTACTGTTTGTTACTAAGAGCATCTGAGTCAGCAGGGCATAGCTTCAAAGGCTTAATGGGGCAAAATAAATTGCCACACCAAGGGAAAGATACAGCACTAATCACACCATTAACATTGAGCGTCAGCCCAAAGTGGCCGTGTTTGTTTGAAGTGTCCAGAAATGAACTCGGGTCAAATCAAATTAGGGGCACTGGGACCACATAAATAGAGACAAATATATGTTCCTTTCATTTTTTTTAATACTTTTTTGTCCTCAACCTTTAGCAAAACTGGATTTTATGTCTGTCCTTCAGCTAATCTCACTCTATTCAGCTTTTTTCTGTATTTGCTTAGTACTAAGGGGACTGTGCTGCAAACAGCAAGACATTTTTTGTGTGACTTTGTCTGAATAGACATGCCTCTCAGAGACAAAATGCATTCAGTTTTTCAGAAGCATTAGCTTTCCTGCAAAGAAAGTTCCACTTATGACATTTTGAAAACTCAATTATTTTTCCTGGACTACCAAATTATAGATGCAGTCCATTACATTAAGCCTGTCACGCCCTCTGCTGTGCGATATGAATCAGTTTCATTTCAAATTAACCTTTTATACCATAGTTCAGTGGAACCCACAATTTTTGCACATTGAGCCAAAATTGCCAAGCTGAAAATTACTACGGGGCCATAATTTTTCTGTTTTCTAACTTAAAACCTTAAATAGCGTTTTTGTCTTTTTGTACTTGCACAGTAATAACATGCAATATTTTAATAAAACAAAGTAGAAAAGAGCTAATTATTTTAGATCCAAATATGGGTCCCAGACATTTGCGTTAATAAGTGTTTCGGGTCAAATATGTTCTATTGTGTTTGTCATAAAAAACTTTCGTAGTCTAGTCCCATTAAAAAAAAAAAAACAAAAAAAAACATTTGAAAGTAACTGACGTATTTAACAAAGTCTAATGATTCGGTGCGCCAAAGTCTGTTTTTGAGTAAAAATGGATGGATGTTTCTGGCCCTATTCGCGACAATTAAGTAAAAGAAAAAAAATAGCGTAGCCTAAAAAATACATATACCTAGATACATTTGTGCGTGAAATTTGCCAAATGTGAAAAAAATTATACTACTCTTAAACTAAATCAACATAGCTGGACTGATTCCCCCAGTTCCGTGTCTTTGCCGATACCTCGCCAAAAAAGCCATCATTGTGCAACCGGTACCGTCAGCTACATAGCCTGACTCTTAGCGTTACTTATTTTAGCCTATGTTAGGAAAATCTACCCAACAGTATGTTCTCTTATTCTGGAAATTTGGGACACATATTGACATTAATAAAGAGACAGAATTCAAAGTTAATGAAAATGTATTAAAAGAGCTGAATAGTACAAAATATGCATTTATCTTCCGCGCTTCCACCAACAACTGGGGCCTCGGGCATCGTTGAAGATTCTGACTTATCTCTTACACAATGTTATATAGTATTTCTGTGGATTTAGCTGCTAAGGCCCTGAGCGTGCCCAAATCCTGCAGGTCTGGTCTCCGATCAGGGTCATCTTATATGGTCTTCGTCTGCTTCTTTCTTGCTGATTTACACCTGCTTCTCTGCCTTCTCACAGCTGTAGCTATCTCAACCTTCATCAAAACATAAGAAGGTCTCTGTAGTAACAACATTCCATAACACACTCCCACGCTACTGATTTAAGCTCCACTATTTTATGAATAAACACTCTTTGCTTCTGCAAAACTTTACTTTCAGCAAAAGAGTTCAGCTCATGTGCAGGATGTAAATACCTCCTGGGGTGGAAAAAAAAGACGTACACCACAGGAAGCTTTAGGTGTCGTGACGTTTTCAGGTTTGTAGCTGCAGGGATTTTTACAGAATTTAAGTCTGTTTCTTTTTTTTTTTTTTTCTTCTTAATTAAGTCTGTTTCTAAACAGAAGAATATGACAGCGATAGCTCATGGATCTCGACCGCTGGCCGGTGTCTGTTTGATTTGCGTAGACTCTTGTTTGAAGACATGTGAGGAGTAAACAGCAGGGATAGGCAATCATCTTATTTTGTGTTTGTTGCAGGGGGAAAATTATCATGATAAGAATGTCATCCTGTGATAATAACTATGAACTCTAACTGATGATGTTTGAAAGCTCCACCAAAACAGCATTATGATGTGGATTGTTACTTCTACTGTTAGAACCATTTTTCTACTGACGGTGCCATGAGAGCATCAATATCTGCAGCATTTATGTTTCAGATAATTATGGGACACAATTATTGTGTCCTTTTGTGCTACCTTTTATCTTTTCTTTTTATGTTTTATCTTTTGTGTTTTTTATGTCTGGTTTGATTGTAAAGCACTTTGTGGTTTTTGACCTGTGAAAGGGGCTCCATATGTGAAGTTCACTGACTGTGGTCGGGGGGCTACACAAATGCCCCATTTGTCCTAAACAAAGACTTTCTTGGTCCTTCTGGACAATCATAGATTTCTCTTTCAAGGTCCACAGAGTAACTGCATTGAAACCTTACAGTAGCATAACTTTAAAATCCAAAATGAATGCCTTTTTTAAAAATAAATATTCCTTCTCAAAGCGAAGAAATTGGGTTGGACTAGCGCTGTCATACCAGAACAGAAAGCAACATTGCCAGCATTCTTGTGGGCTCATACGGTTTAAAGCACCATTCAGAACTGAAGGTTTTCTAGAGAAAAGAACTTATCAGCAGATCTTTGGCGTCTTACAGAAAATACCTTGGATCAGGTGTAGCAGCACGGCAGCCTGCCTCACGCAGACACTATGTCAATTTCATTACTCCAAGGCTTGAATATCTTCAAATATAACGACTTCAATAGAATACAATACAATGATTGTATTGTCCTCATATATCACTGCTGATTCAGCTGATACTGCTCAGTGCGGGAAATAAGATATAAAAAACAACACACAAGACCACAGATCTATAAATTAAAGTAAAAAAAAGCGTGTACATGTACATTCTCTCTCTCTCTCTATGTATGTATGTATGTATGTATGTATGTATGTATGTATGTATGTATATATATATATATATATATATATATATATATATATATATATATATATATACATACATACATACATACATACATACATACATATATATATATACTCATACACCTGGGCAGAGTGGGTGACTCTTTATCTCAAGCTTGGGTCCTCTACCAGAGGCTTGAGCTTGAGGATTCTTCTTAGGATCATAGCTGTTCCTAATATTGCAATCTTCTGGACTGAGATGTTTCTGATGTTTCTCCAGGTATCTGTTGGAGCCTCTTCTCCAGAGTGGGGGTAACTGCTCCGAGTGCTCCGATCACCACAGATACTACTGTTGTCTTCATCCTTTCAGGCTCTTTCTAGTTCTTCCCTGAGCCCTTGGTATTCCTCCAGATTCTCATGCTCTTTGTTCCTGATGTTTCCATCACTTAGGATGGCCTCATCAATCACAACGGCTGTCCTCTGCTGCTTATCAACGATCACAATGTCCGGTTGACTGACCATTACCACCTTGTCTGTTTGTATCTGGAAGTCCCAGAAGACCTTAGCTCTGTCTTCTCCACCACCTTTGGAGGTGACTCCCATTTTGACCTGGGGGTCTCCAGTTGGTATTCTGAACAGATCTTTCTGTGCACTGTAGCAGCCACTTGGTTATGACGCTCCATGTTTTCCTTCCCTGCTAGAATTCTACACCCTGCTATGAGATGCTGGATGGTTTCTGTGGACTCTTTGCACTGCCTGCACCTGGGGTCTTGCCTGGTTGTGTTAGATCTGGGCCTCTATTGTTCTGGTGCTGCCATGATCAGTGCTTCAGTGATGTCCTTCAGTCTAGCCCCCCTAGCCAGGATTTGGTCATATCAGCCACTTCAGCTATCTGTCGGTGCTACAGCCTAAGCAGGGGTTTTCCCTCCCATAATGGTTCCTTTAGTTCCTTCTCTTCTAGCTTCCATTGTTTGAGACCTTAACTTAGCGCTACATCCCTAAAGGCCATCTTGCTTATCTATTCTTGAAGCTTGGATGTTTCATCTTCAATGGTGGCTCTGATGCTCACTAGGCCTCTGCCTCCTTAACACTTACTGTATAACCTGTGGATACTGGATTTGGGGTGGAATCCACCATGCATGGTGAGTAGCTTACGTGTTTTAACATCAGTGGTCTGGATTTCCTCCTTTGGCCAACTTATTACCCCAGCCGGGTATCTGATTACTGAAAAGGCATAGCTGTTGATTGCCCAGACCTTGTTGCCATTAAGCTGTCATCTCACAACTTGCCTTACTCGTTGCAGGTATTTGGCTGTTTCTGCTTTCCTTGTGGCCTCTTTGCATGTAGCGAACATTTACTTCATGTTACTGATCAGCTGTTCCGGCTGCCGCTGTCTTCCTGAATATTCCAATCACACTTGAAAACAGGGCTGGAATTAACAACAGTTATCTGTGGACCGACGAAGAGACTTGAGCATTTAGTAGTCTCATCCGTGGAAACAAAGCAACACGTTCATTAAAATCTCACCCATTACTGATCTGTACGTACTAGTTTGCAACCTCAAATTCCTGCATATGACGACATTACGCTATGCGTCCCCTGGTTAATTCGCTACAACCCAGTAGATGGAAACACATCTGATTCATTTTTAAACATTTTAAACCTTTGCTCAAAATTCAAATGAGAATTAGATGAAAACAAGGTTTATGTGTTTGTGTCACTGTTATGGCCAAATTTCCCCATTGTGGGAAAATAAGTTAATTCTATTCTAGTCTACCCTGATAAGATTTAAATGTTCAAACAAAAAAAAAAGACAAATAACAGTCACTTTACAGAACATTGGAAATTAGTGCGCAATTGAAGGAATATGTCAGACAAACATTCCTGGAAAAGTCAAAATGTAAGTGTTCTACTTAATTGATGCTCAAATCAAAAAGACAGGTAGCAGAAATTTTACAGGATGAAGCTGTGCAGACAAATACTATAAACAAACACAGGGAGTAAATATTTTTCTAGATAATACTGTATTTGTATACCAAGTGTCCCAACTGATATTGAATAAAAGGTAAACCTAGACTTTAATAAAGAAGAAATATTCCTAACCTTTGAAAACATGAAGACTGGAAAGGGAGCTGGCTCAGATGGACTCCAAATTTATCAATACCAAAAGTTAAAGAATAAATTATTAATACCACTTTTTGATGTTTTTAGAAGCATTTCTGGTGGTGATTCTACCACCATCAACCAATAAGGCACTTATCATCTTACCCCCAAACCAGGTGAAATGCTGAACGAATACAATGAGGCCTATCAGCCAGTTAAAGTCATACCTCTAAATAATATACAAACTTTTGGCAAAACATTGGGAAACAATATTCATGAAATATCAGAGATAAAGATTAAAAATGATTTATAACGGGTAGAAAGTTGTTTCATAATGTAAGGAGAACAATGAATGTAATGTATGCAAATAATGGAAGACCGGACCAAACACTTCTATAATAAGATGTAAAAAAAGAGCTTTTGATAAGGTAAGGTTGACCTATTTAATTAGGGTTTTAGAAAATTTGGATGTGGAAGTAAATGTATTAAATGGGTTCAAATGGTATGTAAAATGCTACTACCAAAATCATAATGAGCTAAAATGTGTCTAAACCAATAATGATCTGTAAGGGTCACAGACATGGATGCACATTAGTCATATACCTCTTGCATTAGCATCTACATCCTCAGTTCAGGGGAATAAAAGTGGGCCTAATACAATGCAGAACACCTTTGTATGCTGATGACGTTATTCTAATGATTTAAAATTTAAAATAATCAATTTAATATAACATTTTTGTAAAATTTCAATCAATCAGTCTCAGCTTAAACTATTTTCAGAGGTAAGATGTGTTAAAGAAAATTGCCGCTGGATTTGATAAGCTATTGAAGTTGTATTGCAAAAAGACTTACTTCTGTAATTGCAACACAATGTTCTGTACCGTTCGTTTTCTATTAAAATATGTTTGAAAAGTACGTATGTAGCATTTTTCACACACTTCACCACAGTTCAGAAAATGTAAAAATGTTTATAGTTTTGTTGTGTATAGTTTTACTAGGAGCCTTTATGCCACTTTTGAGTCTCCTCAAATGCTCTGTCAAAAAATGACTGTTTCATGTATTCCCCAGTTATGTGGCATCTTTTCTTACCCATTACTCCAAGAATGCATTGAGAACTCATCCAGGAGGTCACGTAAGAGCCCATAACAACATCTAAAACACTGCAGTTCTAACCTGCCTCAGTTAGGATTAGAGTTAATGATTCAACAATAAGAAACAAACTGGCCTCCATGGGAGAATCCCAAGGTCAGGCCCACTGCTGAAGAACACAAAGGCTCATGTTACATTTGCCAAAAGAACATCTGGATGACCTTTTGGAAAAAAGAAATCTTTAGTATGTCAAGACAAAAGGTGAACTCTTTATTATGTGTGCGGCCATTATGTTTCTCTGATCTAAGAAGAAGAACATTTTAACATGGTAGTAGGAGTGTATTGTGCTTGGGCTACTTTGCTGCTTCAAAACTTGGACAACATGTTATAATGCATGGCACCATAAATTTTGCTTTACTGAATGACAATGTCTTCCATTTGAGAAGCCAATGTGGATGAATTAAAAACCGTTTCAAGAGTGGGCCAAATTTCCTTCGAGGCAACCTAAAAGACTAATTACTAGTTGTCACAAATGTTTTATGGTAACTGTTACAATCGTTTCATTGAACAAGTCATGAGTAATTTTGTAGGTTTATTTTTTGAGCAAGAAACACACTTTTAGATTATAACCTGCAGATAAGCAAAGTTTCTTATTGGTCTTTAGATATTATAATGTAATTAAGGGTTAATTGCCTTTTTCTTCTGAAGTCAAATCACTAAAAGCTATGTCTGATTAGACAATGCTCCTGTATCACATTTGCCCTTCACATTTCCAAACGTTTAGTGTAATTAGCAGATTTTATGCTCCTGCTCAGTGTTCTTTCCAATCAGTGGAAAATTTTAGAGGCTACAATCATATTTAATTCGATATGGGCACAGCTCTCTGGCATCAGGTTCGATTCTGGCTCAACAGATGAGCCATGCTGTAACCAGAAGAGAAGCGGCTCGAACATAACAAGACTCCATAACTCTGGTTTTTACAGTGCCTCTCTCAAAACCGATAAAAGTTTATTCTCGTTTTGCAACTTGATGTACAGACCATTATAGCATGCAGGCAGGCTGGGGATGTGTTCTCTGTGACGAAGATGAATTGCCTTTAGCTTATCAACATGAGCTGGCATATGGTGTAAAGACATGGCTTGATGGGGTGTCCATCAATCTGTCTGTGATTTGAATGCGCTCATATGATTTTTCTTTCACCCCGCGGTGAAGAGAATTCCCATGATGCCTCTTAAGTAAGCATTATTTCAGTGGCAGGATGTTTTTAAAGTAGATCCAGTGGCTGGAAAACTATCCACTGAGTTTTACTCAGTGAATAGGTATAGCTTCTACAGGAAGAGACATATTCCTTGTGGTATTTTTGGGACCTTTAAAGCTGCTGTTCTGTGCTCATTAAATCTATGACCTTTTCCTTGTGCCAGAAAGAAGTTTTTGAATGGATAAAGGCGTAATATTATCACTTTGAATATAAGGAGTGGGTGCAAGGAGGAGAAGGAAAACATGATTTATTAGGTGAAATTGAGGTTTTGATTAGCGATATAATACCAAGAATTTACCAGGGACATGTACTTAGTAGTCCAAATTACAAGCAAACCTATGTAACGTTTTTACAGCAACCTTAGTAGTCTGAGAATAATAACTATTTTTTCTAGAACTTATCAAAATGTCATGCTTACCCAATTCAAGATATCTGTGATAAACAATTGGTATTTGAAAGTTATTATATAAGTAACAGGAAAAATAATCCAGGAAAAAAAATATGTCAAGAACAACAGTATGAGATGCATCATTGGCTGCATGCCATGTAGATCCTTGGAAATCCCCTTCCTTAAGCTAAAATCCCATTTTCTGCCTAACAATCAATGTTATCTTTGGAACTTTTTTACTAGTTGTTAGGCTCTAACGATATTATTAGCTAGGTAGCAGATAGGTGGAGTAGATTTTAACTTGAATAACAATGAGACTGAGTATCCATTAGCTCGAGAAGCTGTTAGAATGACCAGCAGTTAGATAATGTTGCTTTTAGCTTTGAGTAGCTGTTGCTCTAAGTAGCTTTTAGTTTGAATTATGGTTGCCATAAGCAGCCTTCACCAATATTAGAACTTAGCATCGATAGCAGTTAGTCTTAGTGGATTTTAGCTTAAGGGGTAGTTAACTGGGACAGTACCTATCCTAATAAATGTTTTGTGGCAGGATTGTGTAAACCTGGTTAATTTAGACAATATGTAGATAGGCACAAACATCCAACAAAAAAACAGTTAGTTTTTAGAAAAGTAAGTAAATTCGGTTGTTACTGCCTCAACTGTAAGTATCTTGGGATCTTGTTCACGAGTGATTATCGATAAACGGATTGGTGTAGCTGCCACAGTAATGTGTACGCTGCAACAGTCTGTTGAGGAGAAGAGAGAGCAGTACTGAAAAGCGAAGCTGACGATTTACTGATTGGTCTATGTTGCTACCTTCACCTATGGTCAGAAAACTTGGGTAATTACTGAAAGAACTGTCATGGTTCTAAGATAGTTGGCCCATATGGAGACAAAGTCGGACTAAAGGAACAGTTTCAAGATGTTTATTAAAGGCTCAACGAGGATTTGCACACAATGTGAGCAACAGGCAAGTTAGGAACGTCAGAACGGAGGTAATTGCGGGAAGAAAGAGGATATATTAACACTAGTCGAACCAGGGGAAATTCTCCAGGTGCTGCTGTGCTTACCGCTTGGTTGGGAGGACCTATCCGGAGAGGATGATTGGAAAAGGAGTTTTGTGACCATATACTCTCTGAAGGAAGGAGATGGCTGGGTGACGGGAGGGCTGGCAGATGTTACACAGGCGGGGAGCCCGAGCAGCCCCCCAGCAGCGGCAGGCAGGAGGAGCAGCTGGAAGAACCAGGGTGAATCCAGGAAGGGGGGTTCTCTTGTCCGGCTTGGTAATACCAAGGGGGCTTGAGGGAAAACGCTAGAGCAAAATCTGAGCAGCGGGGATTCGGGAAACTGGTCTTCGATGCACGGAGCCAACACAGGTGAGTAAATCCAAAAACACGACAAACTGGAGAAGACAGAAGACAAAGTTAGATACAAAAACAGGGATTTCAGAACTCACACGTACTAAGCTCAGGTGACAGGTCTATGGCCTTGGCATACCACAACGGGGTGACACTCTGGCGTCTTCCAGCTGACTCAGCACTCCTTTTAAGCCAGAGAAGAGCAGTCCAAAATGAGCCGCAGGTGCGGGCCACACCCAGCCGTCAACAGCAGCCCCCTGTGGACCAGAATTAGTAGAGCATGGAAACACAGAATTCTGACCAGAACAAGATCTTGGATATAAGTGGGTGAAATGAGCTTCCTCCGCAGGGTGACCGGGCACTCCCTTGGAGATGAGGCAAGGAAAGTAACTGTCTGGGAGGGGCTCAGAGTAGAGCCGCTGCTGCTCCACATCGAGAGCAGCCAGCTGAGATGGCTAGGGCATTTGTACAGGCATGTCCAATCAGGAGGAAGCCCTAGAGGGGTGCCAGGACATGCTGGAGAAACTATGTCTCTCGGATGGCCTGGAAATGTCATGAGCTTCTTCATTTAAGCCGGTTTGGCCCTTCACTCAGTCCCCAGGTTTTTCCTTATCGTGAACCCTGTCTGATCCCTCCGGAAACCTTTAAAGGGGACCCTGACCAGTGTCACTCGTTCCTGACAAAGTGTGAAATACACTTTCAGCTTCAGCCCTTCTCCTTTCCCACTGATCATGCTAGAGTTCTGTTTGTTTTATCTGTGCTCTCTGGCAAAGCCTTGATTTCCTTTGAAACCAAGGTTAAAAACCTAGTTGTTTAGAGTTGCCATTAAATGTTAATGCTGAAATTTGTAGTCCAACTTGTCTTATACTGTGTCTGACCTGCTGCTACTATTCCAATAAAATGTGCTTTATCTGTAACGTTTTCTTTACACTGTAATGCTTTTTTTAGTTCACGTACAACACTTTGAATCGTCTTGTTGCTGAAAAGAGCTTTATAAATTAACTTGCCTTGCCTTGACTTGCCAAAGTCAAGTGCTGGGGAACAGCTGAGTGGCAGCGCAGTACTGAGTTCTCCAAGGAATTAATCTGGATTTTCTACCCTAACCTTCCCACTTAATTGCACTCAAACGGGGAGGAGGGTCTGTTTCTGATTACATAATAGATTTTAACACTATTGCAGCAAATATCAGATGGAAGAAGGAGGTTCTCGTTGATGCCTTTAGGCAAGGTTTAAACAAAGTTAGCAAGGACGAGCTGGCTACTTGTGACTATCTGATGTCCCTAAATGAATTAGAGGACGTGGCGACTCGGATCGACCTACACCTTTTTGAGGAGGTGTTACAGGACAGAGAGAAGTAATTTTCTCAGGACTCATCCCAACCCAAGGATTTCTCCTCCTAATTCTCTTCCTCCCACTTCTCCAGTTCCACAGGAAGAAGAGCCTATGCAACTGGGCCACACCAGGGTGTCATCTGAGGAGCATAAACTCAGACGGAGGCTTCATCTTTGTTTTTACTGTGGAAGTAAGCGTCACATGATTTAAATCTGTCCAGTAAAAAGACCGGGCTCACTAAGAGGCAGAAAACTTCTACTGATCACCGCCACCAGGCCCTCTGGCCACCAACAGCTGGCAAAGCGGGTGAAGTGTCTTGCCTAAAGACACAACAACTGAGACAGCCGGGCCGAGGGTTCAAACCAGCAACCCACAGGTTAATGGACAAACTGGCTCCTCCGCTACTGTAACCCCACAAATAAATTGATAAATGAGTTATTTAAATGAAATAATAAATTGTATAAAACGCAAGATTATTTCATCCTGTAAGATGTAAAAAAAAAAAAAATATTATAATAATAATTATAATTATTATTATGTGTTCTATTATTGTAAATGTTGAATTGACTAAAGTTATTTATTTATTCTTGGAAATGCAATCTGGCCACAGTAACCAGATTATTTACTGCTTACTGCAAGACAGAAGCAGAGTAATATAGCAGATGTGTATGCAGAGTTGTGCTGGGATCTAACTGCTTAACCAAAAGGAAAAAAATATTTTGAAGTAGTTTGTACGTGACTAAATGCTGTTCTTTATGTTTCTAGTTGTTAATAAACAAATGCTGGCTATTTGAATGTATTCCTTGGTCTGTGGTCCTTAGTGTTGGTTTAACAAATACTACTATTACAGCCGAACCTAGTATCTAGCCCAACAAATTTTTAACTACATAGGTGTTAAAATTGGTTTTATGTTTACACATTTTTGTTTTAAAAATGCACGGTACAATATAATGTATAAAATCTATTGACAGATGCACTCATCTTTACCCCTCATACATGGAAATTGTCTGGATTTTATAGTGCCCGATAAACTGAATCTCAAGCACTACTTCAAGCAGATACTTTATTTAAAAAGAATGAAAGAGTTAAAATTTCTTTAAGATTAATTGTAGATGTCATCATTAGTATGCTATCAGTAGCATTAGCACAGTCCATTAGCTTAGAGGCCAGTGCATTAAAGGCTTTGCTGACCAATGTACATTATTGTTACTGTATCGCATGAAACACTCATGACAGATTATATTGTGGATGAAAAATTTTTATTCAAGAAAATACATCAAGAGATGCACTATAGGAATGATTGGACAGTTTCAAACATCTGAAAGTTTTACATTTAAAATTTAGCAGGGAACATTATCTTTAGCACACCAATGGTAGCATTAGTACGCTCCATTAGCTCAGGACAAAAACTTAATTATATTCTATCTTGATCAGCCTACAATACTGTACCACAGGACAAATTTGTAGGGGACTAGATAGTAGCTGAAATATAAAGTCAAAACACCACAACAACTTATTAAATGCTGAATAAGTGGGTAATTGTAACATCTAAAAATCTTAAAATTCATAATTACTGTGGACCTTAGCATGCCAAAGGTGTCATTAGCCCACCGTGTTGTGCTCAGACCACAATGCTTTATATTCTGTGTACGCTACTTTTGTATCATCCTTTATTTACCCAGTTAAAAGACCAATTAAGATCAAGACGTCCTTCACAAGAGTGACCTGCACAAGAAAGGCAGCAGCACACATCATAGTGGACAACACAGAACGCAGTAACAAAACCACTACTAAAGTATTTACATTGTGAGAAATTTGACTAATGAAATCCAGGAGTTGTTACACATGGAGAGACAATTGTTTCAACATTACTGCAAAAAAAACAACACACATTTCAAAAATGGAAATAAAAAAATAAGTTTATTTTTTTTTACTTTGAAATGAAACAACAGGTTTTGAGAGTAATTTGCAATGTGTATGCAAAAGTTAAACCAACATTTTTGCAGTTAAATCTTTTTTTCACATTTTGGTTGCTAACATTTTTTTCAGATTAGATTTTTTCAAACTTTATTTTCCCAATTTTTTTTTCTTTGTAGATCGAATTTTACAAATTGCTCTCTTTTCAAACCACGCATTATTGATTACATTCTCAACACTTCAGGGGGCACGGCTTCATCTGAACTGTGGAGCGAAGACACATTTCTATTGGTCTGTGTGTGGCAAGTGCAAGTGTTTCTATTGGTCAGCATGGACACAATGTTAAGGGTCACCTGATGCCAGCATCAACCAAGCAGGTCCAATAAATCAAGTATAATAGACCAAGTTAAAAATAATGTTGGAGAGATTTAAGATTCATTTTGAAGAATCTTGTGAATTCTGTAAAAATAAATAAGAAAAAAAAACTGTTATTTGTTCTTTGAAAGAGGAGAAAAAATTAATCCTTTTTGCCACTAAAAAACAGAAGTTCAAAATGTGGTTTGGAGTCAGTCTATAGCTGCGTCTCAATTTGCAGGCTGCGTCCTTTGAAGGACCCCGCCTACACAGCCTTAGGAGGACCCATCCTTCGGAGGATCCTCAGCCGTTGGTAAATGGGACAGTCTAGCCTTTGGAGCACTTCCTAGTTGCGACACGACGTCATCACGTCTACCCCAAGCCCGGGAAAAACAGCGGCAGACAAAAACCGACAGGATAAACGACACAAAAAAAATGGAAATGGAAATTTTTATTTTATTTTTTTTATTTACCTGTTATTGGAGGAGGACAGTTGGCTTAAACTACGACGGAGTATTAGGGCCACACATGAAGAGAACAAATATTTTTGCCATGACGAGATTAAACTCGACAGGGCGACTTTAAAGTCGACACGTCGAGATTAAAGTCGACATGACATTTCAACTTTATTCTCGAAATGTTGAGTTTAATGTCGTCATGGCAAAAATATTTTTTGTCTTCATGTGTGGCCCTAATACTCCGTCGTACTTAAACGGCTTCGGCGGCAGCAAAACCGGCGACGATTTTTTTCTCAGGCTTGGAGAGCGCAGTAGTGAGGTAACATTTACCTGCTATTATTTTCACCCAGGGGCCTGCTAATGATTATAATATACCAGTTATTAAACAAACGCTTGTCAGCAGATTGTCAGCAGATATGTTTAAATATAAAATTTTATATTTATTTGTAAGACTTGATATAAGCTTATGTTTGTAGCTTTAATAATTTGAATTGAATAGTTAAATGTGTACAAACCCTGTAAATAACTGACTTAAATTACTACTTTCACTATCACTAAAAAAGCGCGCAAAGCACCTCGGGAAATCTTATAGCAGACGAGGCCACTAAGGATGGTTGCGGTGCATCCTCAGAATTCGGGCAAAAGGAGGACGCATTCAAAGGCTGCATTTTAAGCATCCTCAGAATTTTTGCCAAATGGGACAGCCTCCGCGCATCGTTGTGACGTAACCGGCCTTAAAATGCGTCCTCCGAAGGACGCAGCCTGTGAATTGAGACGCAGCTTGTGTACTGTACTCACTGAAATATTCAGTGGGATGCGGTCGCCATTTTGCTGGGCAACAGCATTTGTTTACATTGCTGATCCGGTTGCTGTGCTGTGAGAGGTGGAGACGCAAAGTGCTTGAGAAATCGACCGTACAAAAGAAAAAGGCGACTGATACAGGTTAGACCCTGCTACGAAGGTTTGCCATCTTGAAAAAAATCTGTTGTATAAGTGGAACTGATCCAAATGAGCATGACAACTGGACAAACGATTTGCATGACCTGCCACCATTCTCAGAAGCTGAGCTTGCTGTCTTTCAGTTTTTATACTGGTAAAACAATCAGAAATGCTAAGTCTTTAAGAGCTCATGTACAAAACCACTTTGGGTTGGGTCAAGTATCTTTAAATTGTTTGTCTTCATGTAAACGGCACACCTTTACCTCACAGTGCTCCTCCTCCGCTCCGGTTTTTGCAGGGCAAGATCCTTTTGAAATGATTCTAAGCCTGGCATCCAGTCTGCATTTAAGTTGGAAATGTTTAGGGTTCTTATTGGTAAATATATTTATGAGCCAGGGAATTCTCACAATGCACAATGTCTAGCTCTTCCTTGCCAATGCATGGCCTGACTCAGTTTGTAATGTGTTTTATGGTATTGTAACTTTCATCTGAATTCAGGACAATTTTTCTCCTGCAGAGACTAGTGATGAAAGAGATGTTTTATACTAATCAATAAGCATTGATTAACACTGTAAATAACATAACAATTAAACACCTATTTTACTAGGTCCAATTAAAAAAAACAGACCACTAAGTTATTTTGGTGAATAAATCGCTGTTATGTGGTTGTCCTCTTTTTTTGTCAGTTAATTGAAAATTTTATGCTCTAGGGCCGCACTCCCAGCAGCTGTGGGATGTTCCACTAAAGCCCTGGGTTCTTCTTGAGGCAAGTTGCAAGGTGGATTCTGCCCATTGTACCTGCATGGCTAGTGTGGCTTAAACCCACTTACGTGTTGCAGCAGTGCTCTTTAAGACTGAGGCAGCCATGAGGAAGAGAGGTTCAAAAGCATTGCACTGATGAGGCAGCATCCTGGATGGTGACTCAATAACTGAGGAGGGTTGGACCTGCACCTGTTCTGGCCATTGTCTACTCCACTGTTGGACGAGCGCATAGCTGGGTAGGGAGGAGCACCAAGGATGCAGCCCCGTGTTCAAATCACGCGTCCTGAGGTAGGACACACACACAAGCATGTCCATGTAATATGAAGCTATGCATGCTTGCCAGTCAGTGTACACCATCGGATCTGAAAGGTACAATTAGCATTATGCTGATTCAGCTGAGCCACCTGTCGTGCTTTAAATCATTACAGTACCTGTGGGACCTTCTTTTGTATCTCGTGTGCAGTGATAGGTTTTTGCATACATTATTTTATTGTTGTCCCCTTATTAGCACTGTAACTACATTATACAGCGTCCCTGTACTGAACAAGAGTTGTAACACTCAAAAGACTTTAAGAAGTTGTCAGATGTTATTCAATAAGATGTTGTGAAATATCATGGGATAATTTAAGAACTTTGAATATTGTTTTGTATGTATAGCTTCTGAACTAAAATGGCAATTATTACCAACATTGCTATAAAAATCAAAGAAAAGAAAGGGGTAAGCCCTTCATTTTATTTTAAGAAACAAATGTGATACATAACGAAGAAAACCACCAAGTGTGTCACATGGTCATACACTCCTCCCCACCACGTTGCAAGCTTTCAATCTCACTGAAGTCAATTCTTTTTGTAATTCACTCCATTTCTCCATCACGGTCCGGAATCATACAGCTTCATCAGAGTTAGGAGGAGCATTTGAGAAGGAGAGAGTTTTCTGCCTGCTTTTGTGAGGCATGGAATAACGATGGTGAGCATAGCCTGTAGTAAAGTTTAGTACGGCAGCCCAGCGTAGCACTTCACCTTGTCATCTCAGGCCTTATCCACGGCCTCGTCGAAGAACCACTCGTCCGTCCTCATCACAGAGAGCTCTTTCTTTGAAGTCATGTCCTCCTCCAGCAAGCAATTCATCTTGGCACGCATGGAATTCATTTGAACATACTTTTATTTATTTATTTACAACTGACACATTGATCAATATCCAATATGTAGTTTGGTGGTAGACCTTGACCCAAACCTGGCAAATCTGTGTGGCCTCGTGCGCTGCTCTGAACCCTGTGGAACTATTGCAGCTGCTGGCTCTCCATCCACAGGTGCAGGAGGAGCATTTGCAGTGCTTTCTGAAGTTACTCTACCCCATCTCTTTTTTCCTCTGATGAAATCTTTCCATGTCCGCAGCTTTCACCTTCGTGTGTCCAAGATGTAGCGAAGGGGCCCGGTTTGGATGGGTTTCATTCATTTCATAAGCTGGTTGCCCTGAGAAACACAGGTGCCCGATATTCCTCTAAACAACTTTAGTTATAATGAAATGATCAGTTATCTTACAATGTGTGATGTAAACTCTAAATCATGCATTATGTGTGGAAAATAAAGAGGGTCTCCTTTACTTTTACTTTGTTTGCTACCCTTAGCTGGCTAGGCTAGAGCTAGCAGCCTGCTAAAAGCTCCATGTAAAACAGCATAACAAGCTTTGAGTAAAACACATGGCCATTATAAAATATTTCTGTTATAATGAAACATCAGAGTTGACCTCAAGGAAATGAGGACAATATATGATGGAAAATCCAAATTTATTTTCCTGGGTGGGGGGAAATAGAGGGTCTCTTTTACTTTCTCGGCTAGCGCTAGCAGCCTGCTAAAAGCTGCGTGTAAAACAGAATAACAAGCTTTTATTCAACATCACCAGTCTGAATATGCACTGAACACACATATCGGGATATGATGTTAAAAGTGAGATTTGTTCATCTCAGGGTTCCTATCCAGGGTCCGTTCGGCATTTCTCTAAGTTGGTTCAGTGAGCCGGGCTCACTGAACCAACGTTGGAAAACTTAAAACCTCCGCCCATCTTTCTTTTTCACTCGTGAATGAGTGTGACAGTTAACGACAGTGCACGTTTGCACTTTTTTAAACAAAAAAACAGATCAAATGTGGTGTAAATCAACATAAGCCTGTTTCCAGATGTGCTGCGGTTGTTGCGTTACCCTTTCAAACTCACAGAGACCAATCTTTGCTGCTGATGTGTGTTGTGCAATTATGGTTTTAATTATGAATACATAAATTCAAATTAAAAGCATATTGAATCATTAGGAACCAGCACAGGCAAATTATGCGAAATAAACAATCTTTGGATCAACTTATAGTGTATAAGCGGAAATGGAACTTTCATAGGATAAATAATGTTTTGATCACTGTAACGGAGAGAGCTAGGCCACATTCATAGCAACGTAAGTATAACAGTTAGCTGCTAGCGAGCTCCTGGAACAATGGGTCGTAAAACGGTGTTCATAGGGACGTAAGCATGGTCTAGCCTCCAGCTGCTTACTAGCTTCCTGGAACAAAGGGTCATAAAACAGCAGACCATGCTCTCAAGGCCTGGCCAGGAAGGCAAAGGATTTGTAACTCCAAATGCCTTGGATTGTTTATGGACTATTTCACACACAGACACTGAAACAAACAATCCTTGCATGAAAACTCAGCTTGTAGGCACTAGTTCAATACTACAAACACACAGTGAGGATTTAGAACCGTCCTACTTCTAAAACATATGTTATACTGCAGAAGATGGAAAGAAAAGCAACTGTAAGTATTTTTTTCTGTGGGTGCCCACAGTAACACTCTAAAATCGCGGATGCTTCCCCGGTTCTTTTAACTTCTCCAAGCAGCTTACCACTATAAAAAACCCTAAGGACTTCAGAGTTTAGCATTACTATTTATTCAAATAGGGCAGAGAAACAGTCATGAGGTTACAGCACTGGACTCTTACAACAAACAATCAAGGCGACGACCCAGAGGTAAAGGGTACTGATTCATTTTCTGAGCTTAGACACAACCCTCCAAGGGGGTGGTCTCCTCCCTTGACATCTGTAGAAGGAATGTATCATCATGGAGACGTTATCTGTTCTCCAGCATGAGTTAATTTGTGTGTCTTAGAGCTGACTAAATAAATGCACGTCTCTAAATGACAGGAGAACTCCACACAGCCTATATCCAATGGCGTCTCTGACATGTAAGTTAACTGGGGCACAAAAACTCAACACCCATTTGCCGCAACTAAATTTTTTGTGATGCATACAAACTGACTTTGTTCAATTTTACTTGCTTTTATTCTGTTTCTTTTTTTCAATGTTTTAATCATGTACAGCTAGGGCTGGGCAAGTTAACGCGTTATTTTGCGTTAATTCATTAGACTATTAACGGCGATATTTACTTTAACGCGCATTAACGCATGTTGCTCACATGCTTTTATTTTGTGAAGGTCTGTTGCTGCGGTGTAGGGATTTGAATCAGAACAGTAGGTGGCGATAATGCGCCAATAACCTCGCTGTCAGCCCAGCCTCGGATTCAAAGAAGAAGAAAGGTGCTGGCCGGAAAAAAACAAAGCCGACATGCGGAAGGCGGTGTTTCCACTGAGCTATATAATACACTGGAGTGCTGATTTTGCCGAAAAACTGAAGTCACTGGCCGCCATCTTGCTACTCCCTACTGTCACAGAATCCCATAGGATTTGGTTGCAACAACAAGCAGTTTTCTGGCTGAGTGAAAACGTTTCACAGGTAATTCTACAGTCAGTGGATGTACTAACACTATCAACTACTAGGAAATTAGGTGCTGAAATATTTTACATGTTATTCATATTAAATATATAAGTATGTGTATATGTATATATGTATATATATGTATACACATATGTAAATATATGTTTTTGTATATTGTTATTTATATATTTATAAATGTTAAACGTATATATTTAACTGAATAAAATGCAAAATATTTCAGCACATGACTTTCTCAGCACTTGATAGTTTTAGAACATAACATAAAAGTGTATGGCATTTAACATTTTAAAAGTCTTAAGCCCCCCCCCCCCCCCCCCCCGAACATGAGAAAATCCTCGTTATTCGATGCTGTAGTGCACACATTCCCTAGTTACTGGGGGGAAATAGGGAGTACCAATATGGCGGCTGGTGGCTTCAAAGCGACTCGTTCAAACAGACGGTGATTAGCACTCCAGTGTATTATATAGCTCAGTGGGTGTTTCCCGCAGGAATTTGCTTAGGCGAGGCGGTGAGTTGGCGGCCAGAACAAGTTTTGTGCGGAGCGGAGCGGGGTCTGCATCGACGCCGTCGGTGAAGTCGCTTCTCGTTTCAAAGTATCCATGTGTTTTTGCCTGTTTTTCCCCTGCCATTCACTATATGCGCGCGAGAAAGCAACAACAAAAAAACGTGTGTTAACGTCAAATAACCATGCAAGCATATCGAGTTAGCAAGCATTTCAGTTTAAAGTTCTTCCAGCATCGAATATGACAGAAACAAGTTAGTTGTAACCACTGCCAAGTTAAACTTTGGTATTGAACATTAAATGGTAATGCTGCTCCCTGCTGTTACCTCAGAAATTGCCTGTTTTTGGTAGATTTTTCCCCATAAAGAGAATTCCCTGTCAGTGGCAATAAGCTTTAATTTATTATTATTGCTATTTTTTGTTTTACATGTCTAAGTTGAGCTTTACACTAAATATGTGTTACTGATAAGTGCTACAAATGTTACAACACTTTTGTTCATATGGCAGCAGAACATTAAAATAAAAGTGCTCTTTACACTACTTTTGAATTCATTCTTGGAGTTTGTAAATACAATGCGATTAATCATGATTAATCAGGCAAATTATGCGATTAATCGCGATTAAATATTTTAATCGTTGACCAGCCCTATGTACAGCACTTTGCATTATCCTTGTACTGAAATGTGCTATATAAATATATTTGCCTTGCCGAAACGGTTGCACACTATCCGGCAGAACGTAAACGTAACGTGTGTATTTCCAGTATTTTTATTGGACAATCCGAGCTTGAGGCCAGAGGATTTGTGCCCCACGGCTGTCTACTGAGAGCGTGTTGGGCATGTGCACTGCAATTTCAGATGTTCGTTATTTCAACAAACATTTGTGGGCCGGCCCAAATATCAAGGCACCTCAAGAGGATTTAGTCTACTGAGTTTGTTATTTTCTGGCAGACTTGGTATTGGTAAGGGAATGTGTTTTTTTTTTTTTTTTTTACAATATTACTCTATAAAGAATGATCTTGTCCCGCTGATTATTGCGAGACTACAGCTCCACAGCTCCATCTGGTGTGGGCAGGCCCCAAAGGCAGAGATGCCACAGCGTATATCTGATTAATATTTGACTATCTTAACCTTGTAGCAAAAGATTAGACATATTAAACAAACCATTACATAACAAAATAAAACAAATTTACTTGTTTCCATCTTTGGTGGTCTGGGAAAAGGTTTTTGACGTCAGAGTTGGAGACAGACAGGGCACGACTGCCTGTCTCAAGTTAGCACAATTTTACTTCAGTTCAGGAAGCAAAAATGAAGAAAACAGCAGTTAGTCAACTGATAAAAAACAAGGATGCGTTTGTCTCCTCAGAAAAACCTCCTTTGGATTCCCTAGCACCAGGGTCCACTTAGGGGTCCTGTCTTCCATCGGAATAAAGTTGGAAATCAGCTGACTTCGCACAGCTGGATTTGAAAGCTGCACAGTGCTTTCTTCCTCAAAGGAGTGAGGCAGGTGGAAAAACTTGCCAGCAAGTTTCTGAAACCCCATTTTTGAATGTGCTCTCAGAATGCAAGGCCCAGGGACGTTACAGAGGAACAAGAGCACAGTTTGAAGTATGCACCCTGCTTTTATATTGCGTGGGAGGAGCTCAGGCTAGTAGAGTGTGTGCGCAACATAAGAGAGCAGCTGCAAAGCATGCTGGGACATGGAGTCACAAATGTTTCTTTTGTGCATAGATCCAACAAGAGGATGTAATCTGTAAAACCCGATTCGATAAGAATACAATTTGTAAAACTCGATCTGCAGAGAAAATAATTAGGAAAAAATGAAAAGGAAATTAAAAAATATAATCTAAAAAAGAAAATTGGACAAACTATTTTTCTTTTGCATACACATTGTAAATCACTCTCAAAATATTTTGTTTTTTAAAGTTCCATCTTTGAAACATGTTTTCCTTTTTGTTCTTTTTTTCCAATTTCCATTTTTTAAAATGTGGTTTTTGCTTGCAATAATATTGAAACAAATTTATTTCCATAGTTACAGTAAGAATTTAAAATTTTAAACAAACTACAACTATGCCACACATAAAATTATGATGACTAAATACAGTTGAAGCCTTATGACCCACTATAAAATGGCTCACTCAATATGTTGTCAATGAGTAGAATATTTTAAGATATGAAAAATTTTAAATAAAAATAATTAACCCTAGACAATGTGTTAGCATGCTAAGATTAGCATTAGCACACTGAGTCTGCTCATAAGCCAGGCTATTCAGGGGACATTCAGTCTGTGTCACACGTCTTCAGAGAAACATCGCTGCACACACATGACGAACGCATGTAGCGCTGCATGTTTGAGGGGGGTAGCTGTTTTAGTTCAGCATAAATGAGTTCTAAGCTTTAACTAAGCATTTGATAAGAATATTCTATCCATCTCTGCCCAGACTGCATATCTGTTTTTAAGCAATGGGAGCTGACAATGTGAGTCGACAGCTTCACAAGAAGAAGAAAGTAAGTATAAAACAAAACAACTATTACCAATATTTCTTTTTCTATTTTTGTAGAGCCATGACTGCTACTGTTTAGATAAATCTTTGTGGATGTGTAATGAGAGCCAGGACAGTGACGTAAGAGGCAGATGAATACCTTCTGGGCATTACTGTACTTACAGTTATTGAATTCCAATACAATGGATGCTGACCGGTCTGCAAACATTTTCTAAACTTTGCGTGAATGATGATGCAATGGACAAAAAGTTAGCTCTGCAATTATCTGTATTTGTAAAAGCACAATTGTGCCCACCACTACAGTGGACAGGCTCCAGTGCATTGCATTACATTTTGACTACTTTAGCAGTACCCTGTGAAACAAAATCTGCAAATACCAAATTTATATATTACATACCAAATCTAAGCTGCAATTTACCAAAATGTGGCCCGAAAAATTATTAATGAATAAATATTTTTATTGTTTCTGAAAGTTTGAAACTCCCAATAAGTAAAAGCAGCATTAGCAAACTACGATATCTCTGGCAGCAGTGAATTTTAAGCGTTTATGGACCAGTTTACTACATAAACTGGTCCATAAACCTCATAGAAATGTAAAAGTTAAAGACATCTGCAGAATAAATCACCAAGAAATAAGAGGACATTTCAATGACAACTGAAAGTTTGAAATGCACAGCAGTTACCAGTGAAAGTTATGGAATAGTTAGCATGTTTAAAGTAGCACCTACATGCTTTGCTATTATATATCAGCTGTAAAGCAGCAAGTATGCATAGCTAGGCCCAATTTTTTTTAATATTTTCCTGTTTTAAAAACTTATGTGTATCCAACTGATACTTCTGTTTAAAATGCTCCAGTGTCTTTTTTAATCAATACAGTGCCCGATTTCTTTTCCCTACTTTTATATACAGAGCGACAATCTTTTAAGTAGCCTTTATTCAAATAAGAGGAACAGATTCCAGATTAAAAACTAAGACTACAAAAGGGGCATAAACACAAAACATTATGACTTAAAAACGCTACCATAAAATGCTATGGAACATTTTTCTATGACAGAAAAAGAAAACACCAAATCAAAACTAACACAAAGCTCCTACTGTGACATGTCAACATTGTAAATTAAACTCTTGTGTTCGTTGATTTAAGAGAATCTGAAAAATGTCCACACAGACGGGGGTGTTTAGCTGCTAGCATGGCTAGGTTGTAGTCTGATGATCCAGGTTAAGGCTAAAAACATTCTTTTGACAACGCTAGCCATGGACAGATGCCATCGGTGACATGTTATGAGTTGTCTTTGGCCCCTTTGTTTGTTTTGAGTAAAAAGTCAGAACATATTTGTTTTGGTTAAAATCATTGCTTGGGCTCAAGCTACAAAGCTACACTGTGAACTTTATCAGTGACATTTTAACACTGAATCAATGAATAAGATGTTTTTTTTTGGAAGAAAGAAAAAAAAAAACTTCAACTTCAATTGATGTGTGTAATTTCTGCCTGTTGGAACTGAAGCCTAATTACATTAAATAAGAGTAACAAAGGGAATGAGAGCTTAAAAACTGTCTGATAGAAAATCATTTGCTTTCTGTTCCTCTGGTGTCATTTTAAAATATAGTCTTGGGGGTTCAGTTCCTACTTTCAATGGTCTGATTAATTAACATTGGCCCTAATGTCTCTGCACTTTTCACACACCCAGCCTCTCTTCACTTATTGCAGCGTTTAGCAAGAACAACACTAAAAGGCATCACAAGCATGTCAGTAAAATCAATGTGGCTGATTAAGTTGATCGTTTGAATTAGAGAGCCTAGCACTGGCGTAAGCCTGGGAAAGAAAAAGGAGTTATAAACATGCAAAAAGAGGTGATAAAACATATTTAATGATCTGGAGTGAATGCCTATCTGCAGTTAAATTATGGGCTGGGGTTTCAGGTCCATACTTTTTAATTTTGACGCTGCAGTGTTTTAGTGGCGGTAAAAGCTGTGCCATAAATTGTGGTTTAATTGAATTTAGGTATGAGGCCTGAGATAATGAAATGTGTATATGGTAATGGATGTTATCCAAGATGTTGTAGTGCAATTAGATGTGATAGCAGCTATGATTCTGTCGTTAATTTTGATTAATAATATCCTCCTGCTGTGAATTATCTTCTAAAGGATTAGATGCAGAGACAGTTTCAGACTTTTGAAAAATAAGATATGACAAAACTAGGGCATATTTTGCATTAAAATCATCACTAATACAGTGACACCTGATTTTATTTATCCAGACATTAAGCTTGTAAAACTCTCACCAACCAATAACTAAACAAAATTAACTGTTGAAAGCTGCTTTTTAAGATCAAGATTCTGATAATGTATTGACTTCCATTGTTTTTGTTTAGTGTTGATTTAAGTGTACACATTTATAAACCTGGGGGTAGGCCATGGTTACAATTAGTCAATTAGCATCAGGAGACAAATATTATCGTTTAACTTTCAATTTATCAAATGAAACGTCAAAGAACAAATTCAGGTACCCAAGTTTAACACAGAGGAAAACAACAATGTGTTGCAGTTCACGGAATGAGAACAGCTTTTCAAAGCAGTGAAATTGGTTCTCTAAAAGGGTCGATTTTGAGAAAACTGCTACTCTGTCGGAATATTACTGGACCTAAAAGTTGTAATGATGTTCATTGAAAAATGTAAGGCACATCCCAAAGGTATTAAACAGGGAACTGGTGGGTTGAAGGATAATTTTCTTCACCGAATTGTACCAAAACTGTGTCATGTGTTTCTCAATCAGACAAATCAGACATACAACAACATTTAAAAAGTAGATGTTTTCTAATATCTGAGTTGTTTTGGATTCCCAGCCTAAAATTGTAAGATCATATTAGGAAACTGTAGTACAAACTCAACTACAACAGTAAGAAATAATCTATACTAGGGATGCAAACAAATAATTGACTTGTGATCAGTTGTTAAGGTTAGTTGGATTACAGTTTGTTGCATCCAATTAACCTTCTTCCAGTGTTGTAGTATGGCTGCCATCCACAAGAGGGTCCTGAAGGTAATTCTAAAGCCGAGCCAGATGTCATGGCGGACGCAACATGAAGTGCATCATGAAGGACAACAAGGATGCAAAAATGCCATTCTGATTTTAAATATAAACACTCAAAAAGCTTGTTAAATTGTTAGCTATATAGGTCCCATTCGGTCGGGATGCCTGGAAGAGCAGAATCAGTTTCTCAACCCAAACTTACCGATATGCTCAGAAGGCAAGTGTGATGACAGAAAAGTGAAGGACATGGTAACATGATAGAACAAGACATAATGTTAGGGACTGAATAGGGAAGGCTTTCACGGGGATCATTGGTGTTTCATATGTAATAAATTTGTCCAACTGTGATAACATTTTTGAGAAAACCATATTTTTTGTATTTAATACAAGTAGCGCAAGTACCTGTTAAAATTCAATGATGTGCCTCTTTTAAAATTGTACATAAAAACCCTTCATGTTATGGAAAGACCCTCTTGATACAAGAGAAAACTCTTTATTTTAAGAAAATCACCACTTTAACCAGTCGTAAGTTGATCGATAAGATCAGTCAACTGTCGGTTAACTCGTTAATTGATAACTTGCACCCCTAAGCTAAACTTCTTTTGCCCGATAAGACAATCTTTGTCTGTACATGCTACTAAATTTTATCTGCATGCTTTATTTTGGCCAAGCTAGCCAATCAGTTTTAGATGTCTAAGATGTCCTTGTTTAAGGGAGCGTTGAAAGTTTTTGATCAAAAGCCAAACAAGTGACATTACCGGTATGTTAAAATCTTAAAAAAAAGTATAATCTGTGTTTCTGTGCTTAGATGTCTCTTATAAACTGAACTTTGAAATGTTTTGATAACCTTGTCCCAGAGGTGAAGGATTTCAAAGCCACCCACTGCAGGCATCATCAACACAGGACCTGTAAACAGAGATTGCAATTAAAGGAGGGTAGAACAAGTTCCAGACTTTTTGCACAAGTCTGCATTGTTGTGCATGTGCATTGGAGAAGAGGAAACGCATCTGCCTCTGGAACTGCACAGGTGTTTTGTTTAGAAGCGTAATGTCTTCTGAGGTAAGTTATGAACACTGAAGTTAGCCAGCGTTCATTTACTAATGCATTAATTATGGTGGAGACGCAACAAAGTAGCCATTTGAACGAGGGCATGCAGCACGTCACACCCAGAGAATTCGACACTTGGGTTGAGTAGTCGTCTTGCAATCGGAAGGTTGTGGGTTCGATTCAAGCTTCCCATTGTCACATGTCGATGAGCCCCTGGGCAAGGCACTTAACCACAAGTTGCCCAGCGAGCTAGGTATCGGTGTATGAATGTGTGTGTTTTAGCGAGAGCGACTGGGTGAATGTGGCTCTCGTGTACAAAGCTTTGAGTGGTCAGTATGACTGGAAGAGCACGGTATAAGTTCAGTCCATTTACCTGCTGGTTCCACAGGTTCTTATTGAGAATTATTTACACTGTCTATCACATGCTGATGTCTGTTTGCACACTTTTAGTTTCTCGGGGAACGTTTGGACATCCACGCAAAGAGATGAGAGGAAAGCAGGTGGCAGGTGTAAGAAATCAACTTCTAACAAATGACAAGTGAAGACAACGAAGGTGATGAGCTGAGGGAGACGGAAGACTGGGAGAATACAGAGATCTGACAGAAATAAGATACAAGGAACTAATACTAAAAAATTAAAACACTAAATAATAAAACACGCCACAATCCCAGAAACCTAAAGAGCACCTTGATATCTTAACAGATAGTAGCTGTACTTTGTTTCATAATCTTCCAAAATTATCCATCAGTAGAAAATGTATCCATACTCTTTTCGCAAAAGTTTTTATTTTAGGGTTTTTTTAAATCATAAAAAAATAAGACAACACTGTTGCTATAATATATGCTGTATTTATGAAAAATTATGTCTTTTCTTTCCACAAAAAAGTAACATGATAAAACAAAATCTGTAGACAAAAACTGACCAATCAGAGATCAGGTGGAAGTGGAGGCCTTTCAAAATAAAACAAGTTTAGTTCCTGTTTGTTAGGCGACTTTTATTTTGCTAAACTGAGGAATAGGATGTTTGCTTGGATTGTAAAGGTTACTTACGCCTGCCCTACGCAATAAATAATGTGTGGAATTTCCTTTGAGATTTTTACGAGATATCAGTTAAGATAATGATGGCTGTGCGCTACTCTTCAGAACCAAATTTGAAATGATTCCAACTTTCTCTTTCTTATAAGCTTGGCAGAGATGTGCACAGCATTTTGGCCACATGTGAGACAGAAAAAAAAACTATTTGCATCAATCCAGCTATTAACAATGAGCTCCTCCTGCGTCAAACTTCTGGGTGAACCCGTCATTTCTTTTCCGTCATCTGTTGTGACAGCCCCTCTTTGTGAAAGCAGTTCCACTGCCTTTCTGCTCTGCTGCGTTGGATGTTTACTTGAAATTTGTGAGGGTTTGGATGTAGTTGGAAGCTGCCCTGGTGTACTCTAAGTGGACAGCAGTATAAAAACAAAATCAATCTAGTTGGACTCACTTTAGGGACCACCAATCCAAGCAGCAATTACATCTCCCACAAAACATTACAAGGCAAAACAAATTAGTAGTGACACGGTCGCAGGGTAGATGTAAATCAGCGGCTTTTTTTCCCCACCACATGGATATGGGAGGTTTTATTTATTTAAACAGAATAAACAAAGCAAGACATTCCAAATTAAATGTTAAACATTTGATTAGTGAAACTGAAATGATTAGAAACTTTAACGTTCTTAGGATCTTTAACACAACGTTTCTCTTTTCTGCGTAAAAGTTACTGGATATAGCTGAAAGGAAACTGTGACAGCTTTATTTCTGGAAAACACCTTCAGCAGTCCAGAATAGGTGACAAAAAGACACATGTGCCAATTGGGACCTTTTTTTTTTAAAAGGGTGGCAAACAGTGTTTTGCAAAAGAGCTCGTAAGGTACACAAGATTGGGGTTTATGACTTAGAGGCTGGTAATAAACCAAGGCCTGGGGTTGTACACTTATTGAACCATGGCAGTTTATCGATCGTTTGCTTGTTTGTACTCTACAGTTTGACACAAATGCAGAGTTAGTAACGTTGATGGAGAGGAGGGACCTTTATTGAATTAAAGGCCTGATGCCAATTACTTTACTTTAGGCTGTGTGGTCAACAAACAGGGGCAGTGATTCCAAGGCATGTATTTAAAAAAAATCATTACCACAGCCTGTGGTAAAGCTGAAAATGTTCAAGATTTTAAACCTCAACTGTAAAAAAAAAACACAAAACCCCCCAGAAACAACAGCAACAAACAGATAGCAATAGTTAAATGGGTTTAATGTACAGTACAATACCTTGAAACATGGTGGTGGCAGCATCATCCTGTGGGAATGTTTTTCCTCAGCAGAGGCAGTAAACTTGGTGAGAGGTGATGGAATGATAATTTGAGATAAATATAGGAAAATACTAGTAGGACACCTGAGAGAAGTTGCAAAGGCCTTGAGATTGGGGAGGGGGTTCACTTTCTAGGCCTAGTTAAAGCAATAGAGAATCTGTGGCAAGCCTTTAAATGTAATGTTTTTTTAGATACTCCACATCCAATGTGACTGAGCTTAAACTGATTTGCCAAGAAGATGGGGCAAAACATCGAAATTATCCAGCTAGATGTTGAGCTATCTCAATGCAGGTAAAACACATTGAAGGTTGTGGTAAAATATAGCTAAATGTTAAAAACGTTCAACTGATGTGCAAGACACTGCGCAATTAAGTCTAATCACTCTTCGTGATGTTCATCTAATAAAAGCAGTTCCATCTTTCACGCGCTGCAGTGTTTTCTTCTTTGAATGTAGCCGGGTTGTATACACCGACAGCCTGCCTCCTTTGATCAGCCTGCTGGATTCACACGGATACAGCAGGAATACAGGATGTTATAGAGTCCATGCCGAGCAGAACAAACACCATCAGCTCTGCGCCCTGAGAATATTTTCTGAAACACTTCCTCTTGGAAAGTTCTCTTGATTTTGTGTCTGTCTTGTCTCTCATATTGAAGCCGGGTAAGGCTATAGATGGCGGCAGAAATATCACAGCTAACAAATTGTCATCAAATGTGTAGCTGTGGCTTGGGGATTGTATTAACACACATTTCTTGAATTAATTTGGGACTTTCAGATAGCAGAGACTCCAGTCGTTTGGTATTTTGTGATTTTTGTTAGTTTAATCCTATTCCTTATTTGGTAGGAATTCCAATTTAAATTCCTGAATCTATGCTTTATTAACTCAAAATACTTCACTTTGGAATTTTGATTTTGTTATTCAATACATGTACCTTCCACACACCTCCCATCCACATGCCAAATGAATCCCTGATACAGCTTGCTTTGCACAAACTGCCAGCTCCGGTTTTGGACCTTACTACTTTTATTCAAAAATGTGTTTAAAAACATGAGTGGAAATTTACTTTTTCCAGTCATTTATTTTTTTAATTCGCAAAGTAAATACCACTAATGACATACCGATATAAACAAGCCTATAAAAGGCAGCCTCTATCCTTCCGTGTTCTATGTAACATGCGCATCAGTCAAATATATGTCCAACATTTGTTTTCTCATGCAGAAGAGATTAACACCAAATTAATCACCTGGTCTCCTGTTCTTGTGCACTCTGCTTCTAAACACGCAAACAAGAAGAGCGTTTGCATGAGCTGCGCCACGTCAGACTGCTATAGAGAAATCATGGCATAAATGTGAAACCAAAAACTATAATAAAACTTATGCTAATGGTCAAAACCACACAAAACTGCTTGACAACATAATAATATACAACGGTAAACATTATGCACCAGAGACTTCAGCATCAAATCTCTACATCTACAAAAGAAACTAACCCTACATTACAGTTTTTACTTTACAATAAAAAACATTAACCTGACAATCCATCACAGAAAGCACAGTGATTTTTTTTTACCATCAGATGTTCAGCTTCGAGTTTGATTATGACGCACACTCTAGATTTAGACCCAGAGAAATTGCATTTTAATTTAAACCTCTTTGATGCCCAGAGTTTCATCTTAGCTCGTACACTTCACACATGAAAATGTTGGAATTTTTATCTACTTTCACCCAGTGTACCTTCCACTTCTTGTGGACTTCACAGCACACAGTATCTACACACATGTTCCAATTCACTCCCATTATATTTATATGTTTTTCATTAAAAACTAGAATTGAAAGGTCTCTTTAACCGCTCATATCTCCTTCATAAATGACTTGGGACACATAAAAATGTACGTTTTGTGACCAGAACCTTTTACTACTGAGATTATTCAGATGGGACTTGATGTTGTTTGGGTCTATTGTTAGGGCCTCTGAGTACAAATCATAAGCTGACTCAAAGTTTTCCTCCTGGAATGCCTTACTGCCACAGACTTAAATATAACGAGTAGCACACCTCTAAAAGCACTCCACAGGTTCTTGTTTCCTTTATCAGTGCTCCAACGAAATTTCCCTACAGGGATTTTTGTGATTAGATCTATTATTTCAAATTTGTAGTTCTGGTTTTCTGTTAAAGTTTCAGTCAACATATCTGGAAAAATGTCAATGGGAATCCATTTGGTAAACTTGTCAATCTCATTGCTCGCTATCCTTGAAATGACACTAGCGAGGTTTATATAGACTTAAGTACTCAGAATGAAAATACATCATGTTAACACACCATTAGAAATATTTTGATTGGATTAAGCTCAATTGTAATGAAACAGAATTCTGAATGAGATGGGTGGTTTATGCCAATCTTTACTCGCAACAGCGTCCATCTAAGCATTCATTTCGAACATGTCATTTGAATTATGGCAAATTCCCCTGATTGCGCACGTGCGACCCTTCTCTCCACTCCTGCAAAACAGGAAGAACAACAGCACGTGTTGCTAGGCTGTAGCTTTATTAGCGAGCGCGGTAACATCTCAACATTGTGTCGCTCCCTTCTGTGCGCTCAGAAGACACAGAATGAACATACGTCCACGTTTGTTTGTATATATATATATATATATTTTACAGTTCCAGTAAAATACTGGAACTGTATTATTTTGTCAACTTTACTGAGCAACTACAACAAACAAACATGGAGAACCTTTGTATAAATACTATAATATATAATATTATATATATATATATATATATATATATATATATATATATATATATTAGGGCTGGGCAACGATTAAAATATTTAATCGCGATTAATCGTGATTAATCGCATTGTATTTACAAACTCCAAGAATGAATTCAAAACTAGTGTAAAGAGCACTTTTATTTTAATGTTCTGCTGCCATATGAACAAAAGTGTTGTAACATTTGTAGCACTTATTTTATACTGGATATTTTCAACCCATCTATTGAATTTAGTGCACTAGTTGATCTTTTCTTCATAAGAGAACAGCAAGCACTGCAGCCAAAATATGGCCTTTTTTGACCTGCTGTATATTAGCCAGTCCCTAAGCTTGATGTATCATGAAACTGTTGACCTTTTGGGTTTTGTGGTTTTTATTTTATTATTACAATTAAATAATAATAATAATAATAATAATAACAATAATGTTCAGTGTTTTTTCGCTAATCCACCTCTTATATATTTCAATCCTTATGTAATTTGGTCTGTGTTGTGTCCACCTGCCTGTTGCTTTAATCCTATAAATTTCCCCGTCGTGGGATAAAAAAAGGATTAACTAATGTTATCTTATCTTAAATAACACTTTTTAATATATGTACTGGGTTCTTTCAAGGTCTTAATTACATGTTATGTGTGGGCTCCAGTAACATCCATCCATCCATCCATCCATCCATCCATCCATCCATCCATCCATCCATCCATCCATCCACTGATCTACCTGGATGTTCCCTGGAGGACTGAAACGCCTCAGTCAGAGACGTCTGTGGGTCTGTCGGGGCAATGACAGAAGTTTCGTCTCCTCTCTCCGTTTCTGGGGCTCGACGTTTTCATGTTTTTTCACGTGCTTAGATAAATTTGTTGTGTTTCCACTGAAATGAACCGGCTTTTTACAAAACATACAGCTTGATTTAATTTACGGTATTAAAATAAAGCCAAACGGTGCTACTTCCCCTGTTCATGTTTTTTCGCTGCTGCGGTCTCTCTCAGCTGTTTGTTTGTTAAGTTTGTGTGAGAGCTGAGTGCGCGGGCCAGGCTGAGCCTGCGTGCTGATTGGCTCGCGCCGCTGAGCCATGTACGAGAGGGGAGGGGGAGCACCAGAGTGCTGCCGTGAGACAGCGCGCTGCAGTCAGCGCGCGTGCTGACTGACACTGACTGAAAGCATGTGAGCAACATGCGTTAATGCGCGATAAAATAAATATCGCCGTTAATAGTGTAATGAATTAACGCGAAATTAACGCGTTAACTTGCCCAGCCCTAATATATATGTATATATATATATATATATATATATATATATATATATATATATATATATATATATATATATATATTATAGTATTTATACAAAGGTTCTCCATGTTTGTTTGTTGTAGTTGCTCAGTAAAGTTGACAAAATAATACAGTTCCAGTATTTTACAACACTGACGGAAGTATTACGTTTTCTTCTGCATTTGTTTTAGGAAGATTTGAAGACTCTGTCCTATGTGATTTTATTCTGACTAAAGCCTGGTACTTGTAAACATCATGATCAGATTGATTTTGTGCTCATATAAACAATGTATTCAGATTTTCTTTTTTTTTTCAATCTGAATACATTTCAACCTGATCAAGGAATTTAACACATTGAGACATGTGACAGGATCACTGATTTCCATAAAACTAAGGCTGTATCAGCTGAAGGGGCATTTTAGGTATGAGGATTGGAGTATTCCTCCAAGCATTCAGTGTTGCTATCGATTCCTTCAAACTTTCTGAGAAACTTCATTTCAGTTATCTCCATGCATTCTGATGAACCCCTGAGGAATTTGTAATTTGTGCAGTATTTGGGATGTTCAGGAGCTGGATGGATGATGAGCCCATGTTGTGTTAGTAGTCCAGCAGGAAGGATTAAAAGTGTGTATAGGCCTCACAGGGATTAGTGAGAGGCGAGGAGCAGAGATTGCAAGTGGCCCATTAAAATAGCCGGGAAAGGAGGACAAGGTTATCCATCTTATTCGTGTAATAAAGGCACAATTGATCTGTTCCAATTACAATGAGAGCCACAGAACATGAGGTATCCAGGTTTGTCCTGGTTAACACATCTTTCTGACTGAAAGGAATGGGATTTATCCGTGAGTAGCCATGCTCAAACTCAGTGCCCTCCTTTAATCCCATCCTGTGTTGTGCTCTTTGCTTCAGTATCTTTGTTACAAAATCTTCCTGTTTACTTGTTTATTACCACATGTTGAAGCCCAGCCTGGTGTTCTATAACATTGACCTACATTATTGCTGTCAAATCATAAAAGCAATGTCTGCCAATCAAACGTTTCCGTCCCATCCACATTCAAATGAGCGCATTCCCATTTAGGTGAATTTTGAACATTTTTTTATCTCCAGTTGGTGTGAGAACCAGCATTTATTCCATGGTGTGGTGGAGTGAGACTGTGTCTTTAAAATGGGGGGGCTCGGGTTTGAATCCTGGTTGGGTCAGGAAGGGCCTCCTGCTTTAAAACCCTTGCCAAGTCTGTGTTGAGATGACTTGCTTTGGGGAACCCTGAGTTAAGGGAATCACAAACTTTAACTGTCTTTTCCATTTTGAGTCCATCTACAGCAGTAAAGATGTTAAAAAAAAACTTAAATTAGAATCAGATTTTACCATGTACCTACCTAACTCTTTCATTGCCAAGATCTTCCAGCAATGCAAATGCATCCACTCCCCAGCATTATGCACTAGTAGTGTGTTTGACTGTTTACGACAATTAAAGTAATAGCTACACACCTTGACACGATTTATCTGTTTATCTGTGTTACATGTCACCCTGGTGGTCATCGTGGAGAGGAGCTTCATGGTAGAAAACCCTGATGTAATGTTGTGTGAACTTTTTTTTAAAGATAAAAGATGGCTTATAGTAGGCTGACCATATTTTGATTTCCAAAAAAGAGGACACTTGGTCCGGCCTTGAGACACAAATTCAGGCAGGCTTCTCAGAGGTTAATGAACATGCTTTATAATGCCTCAATGCTACAAAAATAAGTTCTGCAGTGAAACAAAATCTGTAACAACCTGTAACAAAATTATAACTCTCCTTTCAAATACATAAAATCAAATAATGTTGTAAATATGACCTGTATTAGAAAGTCCAGCTTCTACAAAATATATCTTAATACCATTTTAATGTAATGAATAAAATAGTCTCACAAAGATGCTGACTAAATAAAAATGCTTTCTTCTTCATCCTGTTTTTTTCTTCCTCGTCCTCCATGTCTGCCCGTCCATACTTTGCTGTAAAACTGATCTTTCCCAGCAGTTTTCGGTTGCTTAACAAATGCGCATAAAAGTCTTTGCAGGAAGTGTCTTTAAAATTGTGTTGCATTAATAGAATCTCCTTCAGTGACCCAACAGACAGCGGGTTCCTACCCTTGGTCCACTGGTTCTGCATCAGAGAGAAACCCCTCTCAACATTTGCACTGTGGGAGGGAAGTGCAAAGACAAACTGTAATCTTCTGCAGTTCTTATTAACACGCCATGCTTTTTGCCTTCTCAAAATGTTTGGTCCACTTCTGGTGCACCTGCAGGCCACTGAACTCCTCATCACTGTTGTACCTTTCTATGAATGTCTTCAGATTTGTGACCTGGTGAAAAAACGTACCATCAACTGACCCCCCTTCCTCTCCAAGGTATTTGATGCAG
The DNA here is from genome assembly GCF_011125445.2 of Fundulus heteroclitus. Lineage (NCBI taxonomy): Eukaryota > Metazoa > Chordata > Actinopteri > Cyprinodontiformes > Fundulidae > Fundulus > Fundulus heteroclitus. The sequence continues at coordinate 1,555,771 of NC_046381.1, forward strand.
GCCTCAACATCATTCCGCTTTGGTTGCTCACTCAGGTCCTTCCATATGAATGTTGAGAACTCATGGAAGTCATCCACTTCTCCAGATACGTCAAACTTGCACTGTACATGCCTTGGACATCAGCGCAGAACTAGTCTGCGCTGATGCCCTTACCAAGTCCATCTTTGTGCTTTTGTTGCAGTAATCCCATAACTTTAAAGGACATGATGTTGTTGCTCTTGCGTTAAAGAAGAATGATGCGGATATTGTTCAATATTTTCTTCAACTCCATAATGGACATGTTCTCCTGCTCCGTCTCTTGAATGTGGGTGTGAAACACAGACATGAGTGCCACAAACATCTAAAGGACTATGGGTGGCTTTTGTTGAGATAGAAACTATGCCTTTAAAGCTGGAAACATCTGTATCATCCCCTCAATGCTTGGCAATACTGACAGCCATCTTGTCTTGCAGTGAGAGAGTATCGTTTTGGAGTCAATCTTAACAAAATCCCAGTACTCCTTCAGACTCCCAGTACACACAGTGTAGATGTGGATATACTGGTAGATGTTAAACATGATATTCTCATGGTCAACAAATATTGTGCCTGCACCATGATGTACGCAGTGATCAGTGCTGGGAAACCAACACTGATCACAGTCTAGTTCTGCAGCAACCTGTAATGATTCTGGCACTGGAGCTGATCCTACAGACAATTAACACACCTGTTAACTATCCACCCCTTTGCAATCAACCTCTTCTGGCTCCACCTGTCTCCAGCTCCATATAAGCTCCGTCCTAGTCAGTCTCCAGTGCCAGATTGTCTCAAGCCACCTGTTAGAGCATTCCGGCGTTACTTATTCTGCCTGCCTGTGTCTGACCCGATTCTGTCCTCCGTCACCGAGCCTGCCTGTCCCCTTAAACTGTCTGTGCCTGTGGAAATTGGACCTGGATCTGGACCTGGATAATCTCTCTGGACTACCCCCTCTGTACCTCCGCTGGAATATTGGATTCCCCGTTACCGGACCCGGACTGCCCCTGGACAAACGCTCTGGAAAGCCCCGCTCAGCCTGCCCAACTCTCGGCCGTTCAACGTCCTGGTTCTCCTCTCAGTCAGGTTAGTGACTCGGATTGATCTCTCTGTCAAAGCCTATCGTTACCGGTCACTAACCTGTCTCTCTGCCTCCAGGGAGTTCCAGCCCATTAGCGTGAGCTGCGCGCCCAGAGAGCCGACGCCTGCTCACGGTCTTTTAATAAAGTTTGTTAAAACGTCACTGACCTGTTGTGGTAGAATCTTGGGTCCAATTCTGATTCATGACACAACCTCTTCAAATTTGCAAACACATTCCTCCAAAATTTGTGTTAAGAGTTGTCACCAGTAAATGCAATACATATTTCAGACAAATTGTTTTTTTGTGTGCAATGGTTTCTGCTCTTTCTTGTTTGCATGCCGCCGTTCTTCTAGCATCGTGAGACCATCCTGATCTTGCGAGCTTTCAAGGTTTCACTCGCAGATCAGTCTGGCTACTTTCCATTAAAGAAAATTTGGAGCAGTTCACCAAACGAACGTCCAATCAGCGTTGGCTTTGAGGCGGGTTGAGGTGTGACGCAACGAGAAGCGCGACAGTTCAGTCTAAAGAACATGGCGGCTTCAGCCAATGAAACTAGCGTTAGCGTGGCTATCGAGCAAGTTTTATCGGAATTACAGAGTATTTCTTCACTGAAAGAAGAGCAAAACACAGCTCTGGAGGCTTTTCTCAGAGGAAAATATGTTTTTGCTCTTCTCCCGACTGGTTTCGGCAAGAGCTTGTGGTTGTGTGTTCGTCGTCGCTGTTAGTACGTCATATGCTTCGTTGATCTGATTGGTTTATTTGGCCCGTCTATCACCAACATAGGCCAATCGGCTAACCAGTATTTTTGCCCCTTCCCAAAATTACTTCAACGGAAGGTTTCCAGATGGATATGCGGAGCAAATCCATCTGGCGAAGTCGGGTTACCGTTCTTTCAGTCCAATTACTGGATTATGTTTAGGAATATTTTCACTCCTCTATGTATACTGCCATCTGTAGAAACACCGCAGCAGTGGATTTCTTTATGCGCTTCATGATTAACTTCACCAGAGTGGGGCGGCATAACACCACTGACAATGGCTTCGGTCTTAGTGCGAGCAATAATGAACCTTTTAGCGATGTCAGAGTCTGGAAATACCTTTTTCAGGAAAGTATTGATGCAATCCATGGACCTGTGGCTGTTATGGTGTTGCACAGTATGAAATACCATCGCACCTTCAGCTGCGTTTACAGCATCCTCTGACTTCCCTGACGTCCAACAAGTACTCAGTCAACTTTGCAGACAATCTTTCACCTCGCAAAGCTTTTTTTTGTGTTTTTTCAGTGTCCATATGAGCTTTAAGATCTCCAACACCTTCACTGAACACTGAAACATATGTGCCAGCTTTGCACACGGTGCACTCAGCCTCGCACTCGTCATGACCAGGACAGAACGTGAACATTTTTTTTTTTGCAGTTCATCTTTGAAGCAGCACATTCGCATTGGCATTTTGTGTCCAATTCAGGTGCACTGTCTGCTCTGCTCACTCTCTCTGTGTCGCTAGAGCCGCCAATAAGGAATTACTTCACATAACAAAGTACCATAGTATTTTATGCAAAGCGTGAGTCAGTTTAATGGTCCCAAAAAACCCAGTGATTTTTATTCATTTATAACCCCCCTCCAAACACCTCGGACAGGATGTAAAAAGTTGACATGACCCAAGCTTATTGCCATTTTTATATTTATTCGAAAGGTCCTTACGTATAGCTGTGTCTCATCAGTGCAGGCAAGAATAACACAGCGGTTTTGATTGCTTATGATAAAATCAATCAATGATTAAAGTCTGATATGGAGTCAAATTGAACATTTTAGGGGAATCATCATGCAGTCTGGCTGTAATCCACCACTTTACACTTAAGCATCTGTGTCACCCATTTACCCCATCTCCAAAATGTACACATGGATTGTGGCTGCCGTGAGAAGCACATATTCTCCCATAAAGTTTTTTTTTTTTTTATAGATCCCAACATTTGTGAAGAGTGACGTACACAAGTCTCAGGCCCCATTTGGCTTTAGACAGTAAATGAGCCCCCAGGTCAGTGATTGAGCAGACATCCAGAAGGGAGCTGATTCCAGAGTCTCGGTGCTGTGACTGAGAAGACCCAGTCACATCCCATTGTTTATATTGAGTTCTCAGAAAATTCAGGAAGAAATGTGTCGATAACCTCACGGATCTACACTGCATGCAGAAACTCGGCAAACCAGATATATTGAGTGGGGCCAGACCATTAAAAGCTTTTAAAAGAAACACAAGTTTCAAATGATTAAATTATTGTTTTGACTACACTGTATAAGTCTGATACCTCAGAATCATTGTCAGGATGGAAGGGGCTTTGTTCATAAAAGACTAAATGTCTTCGAGAAACAGTAAAATAAATGGCTTAATGAATTGCTGTCTATTATACATCCTGAGATGCTGCGTTATGGAAATTACTCTGTGGTCTGGGGGCCCATTTTGAATTATCTTGACTCAAAACTAATTTGAATTTGTCCATTGGTTTCTTTTTACACAATGCACCAAGTGTCAGACACAACACATGGTTGCTTAAGGCTGGACGTATTGACTTTGTGCTGGTTTGGTTTAGTGCATTTTTGTTTTTATTGAGCAAATCAATAGGTAGGTATGAACCATGTATGATTCATATATATATATATATATGTGTGTGTTATGAATGAAGTTTTGAACCCGATTATGCCCCTTTCTTCCATGAAAGGGGCATAATAATCCAAAAGATTTGGCCAAATCAACACAGGAATGGTTAAGCAACAAAAGTCAGCCTTCTTCCTTGACCATCTCAGTCCACAGAGCTAAATTCTGTAAAAAAAAAAAAAAAAAAGTAAAAAAAAATAAAGCTGAAGGGAGAGCTGAAGAGAGGAGAACATAGGAGAGGACCCCTGACTCAAAGTCTTGGGTCCTCAAAGAGGAATGGTCAAAGATCTCTCTCTATATGCTCCAACTTTGTAAGATGTTATGTAAGACTAGAGGTACCCTATAGGCAAAGGGGTGGTTTCACTGGTCATTTATAACACAAACACGGATTTCTTAGAATTGGATTTTTTTTCCCATGAATAAAGATACCCTAATTACATACTGGATTGTTCAAAATCATCCAGTGTGAGATTATGCTGATCCAGTCAGGCAGAGATGTTACATATGTGAAGTGTGTTGTATGTTCAATAGTTAATGACATTAGGGAATCTGTGTACTTGTGGTTAGTTTTTTGTAAGTTTATAACTTGACCATACTAGGTAATTTTTAATATCTCCTAAAAACAAGAACTTAAACATGAATACCTGCACAGTATTTTTAAAATAAATAATCATCCTTCTCAGAAGCTTGGATTCAATGGGAAAACAGCAGTAAGAGGAAGCCAGAGGAAGTCTGAATATCTACTCAGTCTGAACCAGTTTGTCTTTTCATGCTGGTCGAGCGAAAACAACAAAATATCCTTTATAAAATGTTCACAAAGCTGCACAAAATCCCTGCTGACAGGAGTACAGTACACTCCATAGTCCATTGTCTTCAAAGCACTCCCAGACTGGGAGCTCTTTGGTGGAAGCTGCCCAAAACCTCCACCTTTGCAGGACCAACACCAAGTTAAAGTTTTAACAACGGCCTACATGACAACTCCCAGCACAGTATTGGAATACAGTCCATTTTTTCACAAATTAAATTTAGCTTGAGATATTTATGAAATGTTAGTTCACAACAAGTCCCGGTAGGGAACTTTACAGATAAATACATTAAACAAATTTAATTTTAACTTAATTAATTTGACTTCGATGCCTATAAAAATAACAATGATGAATGTTGTATTGCTAGTTGCCTTTCTTTTCTTTTTCTCTCACCTTTTCTCCCGCTTAGCATTTTGTCTCATCTGTTTCTCTCCTTTTTTCCTCTTCTACCTCCCTGTTTCAGTGTCCATTAAACATGAAATAGTCCCAGCATAAAGTCTAAAAAAAAGCTTCTTGCATATATAAATGAAGCAGAGCACTATGGCGAAAGCAGTAAGGCTCCACTTGTGAGAGTAAAATGTGTTGGGTTTTTTTTGGTATTAAGACAACAATTCTTATTGCTATATTGCCAGACAGGACAGAAAACATAAAATAAAAATAAATACATTTTAGGCCAAATCAGCTGGGTATTGGCATTATTAATTCCGTTAATAAAGCTCATTAAATACGAGGCATGTAGGCGAAGTTGTATTTTCTATTGCTGTGTATGTAAAAATATGACATGGACAGTGAATTTGAATATGTAAATAGCAGACATGTCATCAGATCTCAGGGCCTGTAGTTAGTCTCATTAATCTTAAATTTCCAATGATATTATACACTCTATCACACTGTTCTCGTGCAGATGAATATGATACTTCTAATGACCATATTCTCTACTATCTCTATTTTGACTACAAATAATAACAAATAACTCTCTTAGTTACTCAGATTTATGAAGATAACTCATCTGATCTAGACCTGGTAAATCTGTCAGGTTAACTTGCTGTGTTACAACATAAGGTTTTAATGGTGCAGATGATATTTTTTGATAAAAGTACAGAAATACGCAATCAGGTCAAACACATTGTGCTCACTGTGTAAACAAAATTTTGTCTTTGAGCTAGTATATCTTTTTTCGAGTTTGTTTATGGAGTTGTAAAACACATACTTCAAAAGGAAGCTGACAGCTACATGTGCTGACGCTGTACAAGCTGCCCTTTTTCTCCACTTGAGCACCTGCCCCCCAAAGATGTCTGTGCACGCCCCTGCATGAGAAGGACAGCTTTTTTGGAGATAAAGTCAGAGAGGCCAGACTGAGATGGTTTGGACTTGTCCAGAGGAGGGAAGAAGCATGGTGAGGCTGGAATTGCCAAGCAGGAGACCTAGACGAAGACCAATGAGGAGGTTTAAGGATGGAGAGTAAAGAAGGGCATGGAGGTAGTTGGAGTGAGAGAAGAAGATGCAGAAGACAGGGTTAGATAGAGAGATAAAACGTTGTGGCGACCCCGGAAAGGGAAAAGCTGAAAAAAGAAGAACTGTTTTCAAAGTTAGACACAAAAAATAAAATCCTAATGAATTCATGAAAATCATAATAATAATAAAAACTAATCCCTGGGACTCTAATTCATATGAAAACAATGAAAGTCCACAAAGTAAAACAAAGTCTACTGCAGTAAAAAACAAATATGCTGCTAAATGTGCCTCCAATGGCCAATGAGAGCAGCGTTATAGTCAACTGACAATAGACAACGATGTCCAGATTTAGTACAGGGAGAACAGGTGGATTGAACGAGGGGTGAGGGCTTTTCTCTTAGTCATAATAAAAAAGCCATCACTAAACACAGAGATTCCAGAGAGATTACATTGGCAGTCACATCATGATTCAGGTGACCAAGTACTCCACTCACACCAAGTGATCGCTTCTAACGGCCCAGGACAGTGACCACATTCCTGTCAAACCCACTGAAAATAAAACTGAAAGGTACAGCAGATACAGATAGTCTATTAATTTAAAAAAGCAAAATAAAACGAATTTACAGCAAGAAGCCTGTACAAATTCTCAGTTATCCGGGTCAGCAAACATGCTTAAATCGGAGAAAGAACTGAGTGAAAGTCTGGTTGCCTCCGATTTAAGCCTGTTTGCTCTTAAAACAAGAAGAAGAATAGAAAAAAAAGCAGAAAATTACACATACTATCTGCACACCGACAGAATAGGTGTTAATCACTTAACCTGATATCACAGCTACAGTAAGTGTTTGTCTGTATGTGAACGGAATATGAGAGGTCCAGGATAATATTCTGCTTGCTGGGAAGGTGTATTTCTGAGAATTTGCTATTTACATTTCCAGACATACCATGAAGACGTTCCAGAGTTAATAAAAAGACGATTAGACATATAAATCATAATTACGGCATAAATCACATTTTCCATGGATAAATGTCAATTCATAACCGTTTCCTTTAATATGACATTTGTTCTGTACAATTCAAATTAAAGATAAATAAATATGTTAGAAAGGGATATGCCAAAAATAAAAAAAAGATGCAATAACCTGGATACAAAAGCTCAAACAGAATGGTTAAGACATCCTTTTCAAGGGAGACCAGTTTTGCGTTAGATCTGGTTACTGACCTATTCAGACATTTTAATTTTATCCAAGCTACGACCCAAATATTCCAGTTTGCCAGACCAGAACATGTTCACCCATGAGGTTTTAGAAGATTTTAAACGTAAGAGGGGGCTATCAGGAACCCCAGGTTATGATGGTTCCACTTCCATTGTGTCATTGTGGATATAAGGTGTATTTAGTGACACCCAGTGCTGCTTTTGGAATACATTTTGTTGCAGTATTAATTAAGGCATTCCAAAAAAAAAAAAAAGTTCCGGCCAGTTTAGTCTTCTGACTTCACACGTGTGTGCATTTGTGTAGGTGTGTGTGTGTGTGTGTGTGTGTGTGTGTGTGTGTAAACAAGAGATTGGAGAACAACACAGAGAGATCGTGCGTAACGTTTAACCATAGTCCATATAAAAAGATACGTTTATGTCTTCACAAACCTATTTTTTAGTTTGTTCTATCTAAAATAATGACATTTCAGCTATTGTTCCTTTAAGAAAGTGTGATCAGTGTTCACAAATGCTATCCAACAAGTAACCAGAAATCCCCGCAGCTCCTCCCTGATATTTTTGTAGGCTGAATCCTAATAGGACTGCTGAATTTTATGTCAGGTTACTCCAATTCACTGTTATTTATGGCTGGTGTGTGAACTCCATTAAAAGAAAATAGTTTAAGGTTGTGCACACCTGTGCAACCATGTTATTGAAGCTGTTAAAATTATGAAATATCATCATATCAACTAGAATTTTTTTTTATTGAATTGTAAGGGATCTAATATTGTACCGCACATAAATCTTAGTTTTACCAGGGTTGTATACGCTTCTCATATCCTCTGTAATGGGCCCTTATTAATCTTCCAAACTGAAGTGTTTTTAATTATACACTTCTTTAGAGCATGTATTTTCAGTAACACTTTAGACTTTCAGCTGTAAATGGGCCTTAACATTATTTTTGCACAAAAAATGACAAAATGGGAAGTTTTTTTCAAAAGAAAATAAAGTGAAGTATTTTTGCTAATTGAGTTGTAGCTTCTCCTTAATCACAAAGAACAGCAGTGCTTTGCAACAACCCCAGTTAAATATTGCTCCGTCTTGTCTTTGCGCTCATTGGCTTCATTAGTTGGTGTCAAAAACTAGTTGGCTTGCTTAAATTGCTTATCGACTGGGCTTTTAACTAAATGTTACAAATACCCATGGCGTGGCTGTCCTCCAAGGATCTTTAACAACTGTCTCTACTAATGGCTCCTTTAGTGAATTATGAGAGTTGATTTTCAAAGTGACTTCATGTAAAAGTATTGCTTTTTGAAATTCATTTTTGTTCAGTATTGCCCAGGTGACAATTTTCAGTTCTAATATAATGAGCACTCATTATATGATAAAGCAGAGACATTTGGCCTATTTTCTAAAGAAATGTGAAGAAACTAAAGTCAACTGCACTAAGCATTATTATTTTTATTTTATTCTTTACCCTTTTTATCTAACTCTTTCAAAGCAGCATGAATATATAATAAACAGGGGGCTATTTTCAAGCATATTTATAGAAAGTTGAGTGGTAGGAAGACAGAGGCAGAATCAACATAGATAACAGCAGCCTTCAGATAATTATTAAGCAAAGCCCATTCAGGAGTTTGGAGATTAATAAGGTGTTGACTGCAGCTGACTCAAAACCATAAGAGTATAAACACACAGATGTGTCTAGGACACAGGCTTCAACTGGCCCATTCCTCATCAAGTCATTCCTGAACTAGGTCAATGTCAGGAAGCTTTACCTGGGAAAAAGAGAACATGGATTGGTCTGTGGCTCAGTGGCCCAAAGTCTTCTGTTCTGAAGAAAATACATATTTTATCTAATTTCAACATACCTCATCTGATCTAAGCTAAGTAATCTTTTTCTTTAATATAAAAAATAATTCACCACTTAAATTAGTGTTGTAGATATTTCTGCTGCAGATCCTGTCAAAGACGCTAGGTGCATCTTTTGATATTGGCTTTGTAAGGGGTTATGGTGACAAAGGGACTGGTGTTGGTTCTAGCAAAAATCGGCAACAAATCCAAGCCGGGCCATGGGCAGGGTAAAAGACCGGGCCCTTTATAACATCATTTTACAACATACACATGCCCGCAACTGTGAGACTCACAAACTTCGGCATTACAGAGAGTGTCATGTGAAGTCCATTAAACGGAAATGAAGTATAAACCAAAAGAACAACAAAAACATTCATATATATGCTCACCAACAAAATAACATCAATTCAAAGCAGTTCAGCACCACGGATAGCGACCATATTGACACCCGCGTTAGCTTTCAACTCAGAGCCTGTAAGTCCCCATTGCAAAACACAGACGTATCCACAGAAATGTCTGAATCTTGGCTAGATAATCATAAAAATCACTACAAACCCTGTTAAAACTATAAGCACTTGAATGAAAAAGCAAACAAGATCCAAAAATGCCATGACTCCATCTTGGTCACAGCCGATCACTTTACAACTGTTACAACCAGAGCATCTCAGCCGAACCCAATGAGCTCATAGACCTATAAAGTATCAGGTTTCCTCCTCACTCATGCTCTTCAGCCAAGGATTTACCTCTTCTCACACCCATCTGTATTTTTGCAAGGGTTTTTGCTTCGGAGTGTAACTGAAAGGATTGCAAGATAGGTGTGTAGTGCTCGTCTCTAGGCGACCGTGACAGCAGCACAGGTGCAACCGAGGGGTGTTGAGGGGTGTTGCTCCCACCACGTTAATTTTGCTGGGCTGATTTCCTGCATTTAATTCTGTTCATATAATCTCTATGCACAGAGCCTAATAGACCTAATGTTGATATGTGTGTGTCTGTCTGACATTTATCAAAATATGGAACAAATGATCCTGTATTACTTCAAGGCAACATTAATCAAATAAAGGACAATTCCACATTTTACGGGACAGATGACAACCTACAGCTAACTGCACACACATCACATTGGGGGGAAAACAACTGTCTTGTTGGGAAATTTTGACTTTTCGCTTCTTTGTTGGGAATCTTCTGATGTATATTGTGTCCGGGGAGGGATCATGGGATACGTTGGTGATGATTCTCAGTTATCCAGGTCAAGATCAATCCAAAAAAGGTTAAAAAATAAAACAACTGGACTTCTATGCGGAAGCTAAAAAACGTTTAGCTTCTCATCCAGGAAGCTTTCTCAATTCAAAATGTCTGGAGTAGTGTGGATTTCCAAGCTTTATAGACCTGCTGGCCTGTGAATCTAAGCTCCAATGAGGCCAGAAGGTATTTTGGATTGATCAGGGGTTACAAACACGTCATCTGCACTACTAAAGCAAAGTTAAGGAGAGTCTTGGTAAATGTGTATTTGTTTAGTTGAGCAGTCATTTAACATGGCTCAGAAGGCCATGTAAAAGTAAAAGTTAGACACAGTGAGATGTCAGTGGGACAGACGTTACAGCCAGTTTCCAGCTGCCATTCAGTTTATCTGCTTGGTGAGATGCTGTTGGTATCCAGGAAAACACAGAGTGCAGTATTAGGTATACAAGTATCCTTCTATCGATCAAGTAGATTGGATTCTTTCAGGAAGCAAAAGAAACAGCGCAAGGGCCCATATTTTTGTAAAGACGAGGGGGTCCAATCAGATAGCTTTCAAACTCACACAGAATTATTTTGATACCCATAGCCCCATTTAAAGGTGGGTGATCACAGGTAAGCTTAAAATTAGCTGTTCTGACCTCCCTTGGCATGCTAGAGGCCCGGATCTCATGAGTTCTACCTCCCACTAGGGCTGATCAGGATCGGGCCCCTCAGGATGCAGGACCAAGAGCATGCACCCACCCCCCCGAAGCCCTGTCCCTGGCACACAAATGATGATACTGCCAGTAGTTGACTGTAGCGTATTTGATACTCAATAAAGATCACGGCTGACCTTATTGCACAGGTGCTGTCCCATCACACAACCACGTTGGACTCCACTGAGCTCCCGAGAACGTCCCATTCTTTCACAGATGTTCATATAAGCAGTCTTCCAGGTGCTTTATACATCTGTGGCCATGGAAGTTATTGGAGAGGTGATCCAATAACTCTGGCAATACAGTGTTTAACCCAGCCTTTCTACAATTGTATTGGATGGCTTTGGTGAAAGACAGGAACTGGATGAAGTTTGCTACAAGCTACCCTGTGTTCATCTATGCTCTGGACGAGGTGCACTTCACGGATGCTAAATCATGTATGCCACACATGTCGGTTCAAGAGCTCCTTCAGCTGGGTTCCCATTAGATGCTACTAGTGCCCCCTCAGTGGGTGCTTGGGTATCAGGGTTTTTCTGACACCAAGAGGGGGTGATCAGTTCAGTAAAGTTCTCAATCCATTTTGAAATGGATGGATTGATACAAGTATATATTTTCCATACTTCATAATGCGTCAGAATGCTGCCTCCAAGTATCATTCAGCAGCCTTCACTCAGCGAACAGCTGGCTTATTTATTCCACAATTTTATGAACAGGCGCCCTTAAATTGAGTTTAAGCATCCTGTGGTAAGAAGTAAGACTAGAATAAAGCAGTAGATTAACAACACAACTGAGGGGATGTCAGATGTGATGTGTGTGTTTAATTATTCTAATTTGGTCAATTCAAGAGGACCTATGTTTTAGCCCTCAGCTATGGTCATGAGCTTTGGATAGGAACTGACAAACCAGATGCTGTCAATAGAAGATGGCCAGGCTCAAACTTTAAAGACGGGTATCTGAGTTCAGTCATCTGGTTGGGGCTTAGGGTAGGTCCTCTGCTGATCTGCCTTGAGAGAAACCATTTAAGGTTATTTGGTGTTTGGTTACATGCCTTTAGATCATGTCCCAGAGGAGATGCTTTCAAGGCGACACTTGACTCACTGGAGAGATTATATCTCAAGGCTGGCCTGGGAATACTGTAATGTCCCAGTGGAACAGCTGGAGGAGGTGGTTGGGGAGAGATCTGAGGATTTTTTTCCGTCTGCCCTGATTCTTAAGGCTTGACAGTCTTGTCATTCATGTAATATGTTCAGAGTAGTTCTTAAGTCCTGCCTAGTTTACTGCATTTGGCGAGGCTGAGGCTTTTCATATAAAATCCTGAAGATAATAGCCATTTTATGGATCACAAATGTTTAAAGAAGTGACTGAGTCTAATGCACACACAGACATACAGGGAATATATGCACTTTTCTGTTTCCAAACTGTCTTATGACCTCAGCTGCCTCTTTGTGTCAAAATATGCAATAGGTAAAATCAGGGGAATATCAGTCTTATGGAAATTGCATGCAGCCTCTGGCATTTTGAAAGCATAAACAATGCTTTTCTTTGGAAATCTAAAACATTTAACTGCTCTGAGGCACAGTCCTATATAATTTAAAAGGTCATGATAGATGCCTTTAACAACTATACCAAAAACTGTGCACATTTTTTTTTAAAAAAGTCAGAAGTTTCTGATGCTTCGTTGGTTTTTATAGTTTGGCCAAATCCGTATATTCCTTTTTGACTGTCACCCCCCCCCCCCCAGTTTGGTTGCCAGTCTCTGCCCATTCGCTTTTCTAGAGCACAATGCCAAGATGGAAATAAAGCAGCAATGAGCTCAGAGGAGAAGCTGTTCCTTCCCATTAATCTTAGCAGAGTTATTAGGTCATCCACAAACGATTTGAAGTCCATCATTGTACACAGTGAAAGATTATTAACAAAGAAAAAGCCTTTCAGAGCGCTGGCAAGCTGTCCCGGTATAAACGTCCTAGCAAATTCACCCCAAGGTCAGCCGGTGAGATGCTCGGTGAGATAGGAAAAAAAAAAGGAAAGAAAAAAGACAACCTCAGAGCTCCATCTTAGACTTTTCTGTTATGATGATCAGTGTTCACCACAGAAGAATTTGAAAACACGGATCAACGGGCGAGCCTGTTCTCTTTAAAAGGTTAACTTGTGTTTGCACACTTTATTTCAAAACCAGTTCTGAATTTATGTTTAAGATCAACATCTTTACTTTGCCAGGGTTTTCTGGTTTTCCTCAAATTCTTAACCTGTTGATCTCCTGACACTTCCTTTTGGCAGATCTAATTTGGAAAGCTTATCAGACCGCTTCTTGCTGTTACTCATTGGACGTCTTACCTCTATAACCAGCAGCACCCTTCAAAAGTCCCAGCGCCAACCTGTCTGCCTTCCAGTGCTCAGTGGGAACTGCTCTGGGATCACATACCTTCAATGACTCGGACACATCTCACCCCCCTCCTGTTCAGATATCCACAGTACTAACAGTAGGATAACTTCTAATGCATCTCTTTTCACCTTTGAATTTCAGCTATTCCTAAGATTCAACTGTTACCCTGTTCTTCCCATCCAACCTCCAGACCAGATTGAAGGAACATATCCTGAGAAGTGTTCTTTGCATGTGGATTTGGCCAGAACCATGACACCTACATCATGATGCTGCCACCGCAGTAGCCAGCGCAGGGCTAAAGTATCACCCGTACTGCTCCAGACGTATTCCTTCTGAATGTGGCTGAATAACTTTGTCTTTCTCTCATCTGACTGTAAAACCTTCTCTAGAAGACTTCTGGTTAATCCGTATCAGAAGCTGCATATTTCGGCAAAGCTTGAAGGTTTCAGTTTTGCACTTTTGGACATAATGAGTGCCACAGCTCTCACATACCATGTATATAATTCACTGGGGTCCCTGCTGCTACTCCGATATCCGACCAAAGACCCAATGATATCACCTCATTTCATACAATACTATGCAAACACTGTGTCTGCGCTAAAGAAGATTAGCTAATCTCCGGGTGTAGAAACTGGTTCTGATAGGTCTTTCACTTCCTGAATAATTATGCTGATAATTACCTGACCACCTATTATTGGGCTTTGCAAACTAGATCCGTGGGTTAGTCCATAAACGTGTCACAGAAAGAAAAAAAGCAGACGTTGTGCCAAAGGTAACATACCTAGTTCTGATTCAGCAGAATACTATGAACTTCACACCATTAATGCGAATTCACATGCACCGTTCAAACCAGCAGCACATCAAAAGAGACACATACGTCAAATATTTGACAGGAGTTGATGTTCAACAAAATCCTCCCCATTTCCCTGTTGTTTACAGCCACATAAGATGTGTGTTTCAATATATATGTATATATGTATGGCATATGGCAAATGGGTAAAGTACGATTTTAGAGCCTTTTGCATCACTTACTTTGAGATTTAGGTGAATGTAAGAATATATTTGAGCCTGGGTCAATAATTTTGATTTAAATATTAATTCAGCCACTGTAGACGGTATTCTGTTTCTTCCATTTAATTGAGCTGTAACTTCAGAGAATACAGAGTTACCTCGTTGTTCCTTGAATGTATTTTTTTAGTTTGACGGATGATATTGTTTTCATTGAGGTATTCTGTAACATTTTGTTTGATTTAACCTGGAGGTTGTGTGTACTATTTGAAGGAACAATTTATGATCTATCAGTAGAGAGTGGCAGAGGCAAATTAATTTAAAGAATTGCATCAATTCTTTTCTCTTTATTTTCAAGCCTCTGGGTCAAAAAGGAGAAGATACAGCTTGGCACTACGGTATATCACTTCTGAGCATACATTTCACACCACAGACTAAATTAAATTGTCACTCCAGTATAAGACATCAAAATTATTGTTTTTCATTCGTGAAGAAAGCAATCTCCCTACCCTCTGTGGTTGTAGGTGGCTGTGTATGTAATCAGCTCAGACATTGTTTCTGAATGAATAAAAAGAGGATGAGCGAAGCCTCTGGTATGCGTCTTAGAATGGTGAAAATAATTGATTTATGTAAAGGAGAATTTAATGTTAAAAAAGAGAATGAAACGGGTTAACAAAAGGGCAAACTGCTGCTTAAAACCTCCATGAGTATTGAAGTTACCTACAGTAAAAAAAAAGATAAATAAAAATTTTAAAATTAAAAAATTAACCGCATTTAAAGAAAATACTAAAAGTACAATTAAATTCCACAAAAAAAGAAGAACTGGAAATATAACCCCTTAAAAACTTGATTCATAAACATGTTGGACCAGTTATCTTTTAAAACAAATAAAAGGAAAATCTAATGCATAACGATATACATAGAAAAGCTAAATGAAAGTGGTTTTAATTAAAACAAATCTGTCACTTGGTCTTTCATGCTTAAAAACCCAACTACAATAAATACCAGACCATAATGCAATACAACAGAATGTAGGGAATTAAAGAATTTAGAATAAGCAATGTCTTTTCAAAAGTAAGATATAGATTTAAATGATATAAGGGACTTGTCCTCAATGTAAACAGTATGTAAAATAACTGCATATATATTAATTATCTGTAATCATTTATTACCCCATTGCTTTTAACCTTTCAGACGACTCTGAGCGCCAATAATCTTCGATTTTTCACTTTGTCAATTCCTAAATTAGGTTTAAATGCTAAAAAAAAATGTATACTGATGTTGTTTTCAAAGTCTTTGATTCGTCCATCTGTTAACACTCTTCATGGTTTGCAAGATGAGTTAAGTGTGTGAATACAAATAAATACCTGTGAATGATTGGTAATTATCTCTGCTTCAAGTTTCAAATCACACTGTCGGTTTTAAAATAAAAATGAAGCTAAGACTTTTTTGTTCTTCAAGTCTTTTATTTATTTTGAGTAGACATGCAATAGATGTAATGCCTCTTTAAAGGGATTAAAGGTTCACGATACCATCAACCACATTGCTTTTAGATGAATTAAAAAACTTGCAAACTCTAAACCATCATTTTATGTTGTAAGCTGATATTTGTGGTCTGCTTAGTCTTTTCATGAGCATCAAACCACTGGCATTTCATGATTTTTCAACCTGTTCTTGGATAATCTCCCCCTACAAATTACAGTGGTTAACCATGATTGTTTATTTTGAGGAGCATATTCGGTTTGGACAAATTTATCAGTTATTTTACTCTCTTAGTCATGGGGTCCCTACAATTTAATGAATTTGAAAGGGTATCTAATTTATTTATTTATTCTCGTAAATGCACCAACATTGGCATATAGATGTTTCCATTGATGATGTTGGTAATGATTTGACTTTTTTTTTAGTTTTCATTGTTCATCTATTCAAGTAACTGTTGTCTAGTGTATTGATTTTAACAGGTAAAACATACAATAAAACATACAACATGCTCATAATTTCTTTTTTTCAGCCCAATGCAAATGTCCTTAATATTGAGCAATGGTTGATTCTTTTTTTATGTCGCTGGAGAAAGCTGGTACTGCAAGCTTTCGTACATTTAAAGCAAATGCACGCCATGAAGTGAGCCAATTAAAGCAAGTGAACTCAACCTGAGTTCCTTCAGTTCATTCAATATTACAGTTTAATTGAAGATGAAACAGATTAATCTGAAATTACATTAGAAAGTACTGCCCTCAGGTGGAAGGATCAATTACTACAAAGGACTACATAGTCTCATAGTCTCTTTGTTCTGCGCATAATTAGATGGATGCAGAGTGGGGAGCTCTGCAGAGAAAAGCAAGCACATCAGAGGGTAGACGTGCAGCACACAGGAACAACAGCACATCCACAAACATGCAAAAATGTTCACGCCTTTGTACATGTGTGCATTTTAAAATAGTTCTATTGGGTGGAAACTTTAAACAAAAATAATAATTTGGCACCCTGAACTTCAAAGAAAACAGAAACTTAAGTCCAGGAGAAATGTCTTAGCTTGACACAAACTGTAAAGAATATTTTTTAGACAATTTGTCCCATTTGGAACAGTATTGTTCAGAGGTTCAGACGACTTTTTAAGCCAGACAATGATTAAATAAAGCCAGGGTAATGCACTCGGTGACCTATTGTTTTAGCAATATGTTTTTTTTTTCTCCCCTTCTGATATTTATAATGAATTCATAGCAGCATTGACTCCAGTGTGGATCAAAGAGAAGCCTGCGGTTCACCCAGGCTAATGCCTCTTTTCAGTCCGCAGTGTGCAACTGTCAGATACATGGCCACACAGCCACTGCTTAATGATGGGTGCTGAAAGGTGGTCAAAACAGATGGCTCGAGAACAATATTACCACCTTTACAATGTGCTAATGAGGAGGCGGACGTGATGCCAGCGGGCTTTGAAAAGGTCGCCATAGTGATTCTGTTACAGTGTCGAAGTCATGACCATGCAAACCTGAGAGTAAACCCGGCTTCTTTGCTTGGCGTTGCGTGTCGTGACCGGGCATCGGCCATGCAGGACAGAGACAAAATGCACCCATCAACCGGGTCTGAAAGCTACAAGCATCAGGGAGTCAGTTCATAAAAAAACGGCGATGTAATCGCAGAAAGTAAAAAGTAATGCTATGCGGTGTCAGCAAAGATTGTGAGCTACGGTTCTTGTTTTATGAACCCTGGTGGTGATTCATAAAAGAGGTATATGGGCTAAAACTCCTTGGCAATGGTCCACAAGAATAAAGTTTGCATTTAGAGCAGCAGTGACAGCGGCAGTGACATGGCCACACCGTCTTATACAGGGTATCTAAAAACAGCAGTCCCTTCTAATGTAGCTCTGGCTGAATGTATTGGATCGCTGTACTGCCACGAGGTGAACCTCTACCCCAGTTTCAAGCATTTTAAAGTCTCCAAGTGGTTTTACTCTGAGATAGGTCTTATTTTAGTTCCGTCCATTCTGAGCACCTTTCCTGTCCCTGCCGAAGAAAATCATCCCCCCTGCATGATGTTGCCTTAAAAAAAGATGTATTGTCTAGGTACCTCCTATCCTGCCAGGTAGAAGTCACAACTCCTTTAAGGTGCATGTACAATAAACTTTTAATTCATTTAATGTCAGAACTTTAGAAAATTGCTTGACTTGAGTTTGGACAAAAGCAATACTTTCTATATATAACAATGGTGAGGCAGCAATTCAAGGAGAAAGAAGCAAAACAAGCTTAAAACTAAAAGAAAGCCTAAGGTTAGGCATTTGGTCACAGTAAAAACAGTAATGCAGTGGAGTCGTATTTGCTCTTCATCCAAACTGTTTGCTACCTCATCCACGTCTACCTCATCCTCTGCTTAGAGGTGATAATTTGATTCTCCAAGGACTCCTTAAAATATGCTACAGTGATAAAAAATTGAGTAAGAATGCCTCGGCGGTGACGGACAAAAAAGGAAACGCTTTATCTGCACATTAAAAGCAACATCAAAGATCAGGATCTTGTATTAGCAAGATGACAACCTTGACCTGCAAGATACCGCTTGGAAACCTGTATCTGTCTTATTTTTTCCAGGACAGGATGCCATTTGTAAGCACAGCCCACTGCAGCATCGCTGAGATGTGGTTCCAGCGCAAGAGGAATACACAACAAGCATAGAAACAAAAGGTAATTTGCACTCAGTGGCTGTCTTCCCCTGCTGGCGATGCAACAGATGTTGGCATGACGGGAAGACGAAAGTTGAGGAGGGGGAAGTCAATCCAGCTGTGTCCAGCAGAGGCAGAACTTTATGAATTAATTCCTATGAAAAGTTTGTCCAACTCGCTGTAAAATGAAGGGTTTAGAATACGGTGGTGGTGATAATCAGTTCCATCAGTTCTGCTGTCCACAAAATAAATGATGTCAACATATACTCAACACATTTATTTGACACTAAAGTAAACTTAGCTAAGCGATGCTTAGATAATATATGCTATAGAAGCCAAGTTAATCAAATACTAGATGGAGTCTTCTTCATTTACTGTTACGTTATGCAAAGATATGCAAATATAAGTTACCCTAAATAAGTTAAACTAAAGAAAATACTCAGTAGAGTCTGCTTTCCTCATCAAACTTCCTGCAGAGAGTAATACGCACTCAAACATAAGATAAGATGCTTCATTCCAAGCTAAAACATGCTATGCCAATGAATGACTAATGGAGTCTTCTCAAATGTCTAAATATGACTTTGGGTAACACTGACTAGATGGCATCCATGTTAAAGTAACAAAGCTAATAGTTGCTGCATGGAATATTTTCCTTACCTACTTTGTATTCTAAGCTATGATAAAGCAGAACCGTGTAACTTTTAGCCACTAGACCTGTAACTTTCAGGTTTTAGCGCTGCTGGAGGCCACTGACAACACTACACTGCCCCAAAATTAAAGAGTCTCCATGTTTTGGAATCTGATGGTAGACCACCTTGGACCAGGAGGCTGAGAACTCTTTGAGTTATGTGTAAAGACAAGGCCGTGTTCACTCCTCTGGATTATACTCAGGGTCTCCCATTGAAATGGAGAGGGAGAGGATGAGGCAGAGAGTGGGAGAGGGAGAGGGAGAGGGAGGGGCAGCTCCAGGAGCCGTGGAGGAGAAGGACGGGGCAGACAACAGTCAATCATCTGATTGTGAAAGGCTGCAGGAACTTCAACAGAGGGTTTGTGAACTATATTTACTTTATTTTGTAAAAATAACCGAGGCCATGACAAAGTTTTACTCGAGGATGAGAAAACTAGAAGCATGTAAGGTTAGCTCTCGTGTTTAAGGGGAGCTCAGTCTGCCGTAAAGCGTCGCTCTAGGTCACACGGCCCATTCAGAACCTGATTGGCATCTTTTAAATGCCTAAATATGAGAAGTAGGCGAGTTTTTGAGAAGGGCGGCCTGCACTGAGCATCCAAACATGACAAGTGCTGTACATTGACCTGAAATACTATTTAATATACCTCAAAATACTTGGGTCAAAAGTGATGTCACGCTGGCAGCTATATAAAATTATTTCTAATCACTTTTTACTGTAAAACAAGAGTCCCTACATGGGGATTTGTTGTTAGCTTATTTTTATGCTGTAAGCTAACAATTATGAGGCTAAGATTTGCTTGATAAGACATGCTAACTTAACTTAAAAGATGAACTTCACACATGTTTTACCCTAAGATGTACTTAGCTAACTCACCTGCTGCTTTCTCTAATATTATCGGTGTCTCAGTGTTTAGCCACAGTGAGCTAACGCGCTAATTTAAATCAATATCTACTCGCTGGAAATTTCTCCTTTACTTGTTTTGTCAATTTAATTATGTTTCAGTTTGACTCTCTTCCACAAAGTGACACGATTGAAAACTAGCTCTCATTTTCAAAACGCTGAGTGACATGACAACAACCAGTGATGCAGCTGGGTGTGCGGTGTACCTTCCAAGGTGTGGTGAGCAGACCCGCTGGAGCTGTAACATGCCACACACAAACGTAGAGACCCACAAAAATAGAAAATGTTACACACCTACACAAACCCCTATTACACATTTGTCTATTTTAAACACCTACGTTAACGGCACATATGACATATGACAGATTGCTCACATCAACTCCACCACAAGTTGCTCCGTGTCTGCATTGATATAATTCCCGTTATTATTGTCTGTGCATCGTTTGCATTAATATATTTTTAGAGAGAGCGTTTAAATCCTTTGCATCTGGTTTTAAAAAATTATAATGGCTATTTTATGCACGCACAAATTTTCTGTTATTTTGTCGTATTCGTTGCTTTATTATTCTGCAATGAAAATAATACACCTTAAAATGTTTTAAACATGTTCTGCAAATGAAATGGATCAAACCTTCAGTCAAAAAAAATAAAAATAAACATGAAAAATGCATAGGGTATAGAATACTTTTGCAACATACTCTCTGTCTGCACACGAGGCAGGTAAACATCATTATTCCAAGACACGACACATTTTAAGGGGTGTGAATACTTTCACAAGGCCCCCGATCTAGTGTTACTGACTGCATATGGCAACCTTACCTGCTCGAAAACAACCCAGCGAGAAACAAATTCCAGGATTTGCAGAAACCTTTTTGCAGTTGCTTGTAAGACAACATTGTTCTCTGATGCTAAAAGAAAAAAAAAAAAAAAAACTTTTGTTAGACCAGAAGGACCTTTTTTTTTTTTTCAGTCCTCTGCCTCACAACACATTTTGTCATTAAGTTTAGCAGCAGGTGGGAGCAGCAAGGTAGAGATAGAGCTTCGGCTGAACCCCAGAGAACATACAGAAGCGAAGTCCCCCCCCCACAGTTATTCTGAGTATATATGTGTTAAATATTAATCCGAGATGTGTGTTTTATTAAATTGAAGCAACTAAACCAAAACGTTTCTGTCAAGCATAATAAAACGTACAAAATCTAGAGCTTCTTGTCAAGAAAGCAGGCAGCTTTCTTTTTGATTTCCTCTGTGCTTTGTCGCTCTGAAGGGATTTTACGAATCTGAAAAGAAGGTAACAGCATTGCACCTCCTGGGAAAGGGACATGTGGCATATTACATGTGCGAACAACTATGCAAACACACTCCTGGAGGACCACCGGTGCTCTATTAGATTCATATTGGAGGCCTGCTGAGAATATTTTCAAAGAGAAATGAAACAGTGTCAATGTTAGCTCCCTGCAGAGAGAGTCATTTTTAGTTGAAAGGAAAAGGAAAGGGTCAGATTGAGATGACCCATTGTTTGCACACATTGGTGTGTCATTTTATTCATCCTGGTGGGACAGAATCATATTAAAACCTACTTATAGAACAATGCGGAAGAACTGTGCCGTATATGATTGATTATCCACTTCCTTCTAATGATACTAAAGTGCTAAAGAACATTCTCATTGTCAAGGACATCCAAGCCATTAGAAGCAGGAAGATGCTTCTGGGGCGGCATCTTCCCAAGCAGCCTCTGCATGCAGAAAACCAATATATTTTGGCCAATGAATATTTCATTCTGATCCAAAGACCAGACAATATGATTTTCTAGATGCACTAACAGCCACATAAAATTCTGCTGCGATTTTTCTCTGTCACCAGGAGAACCTGGTAAGAGCTCAATTTCATGGTTGGTCGGGTCCTGTGGTTGTTTAAATCCGACGTTAGCGGGTGTAAAAGCAGGAGATTCACCATTTCCCCTTTCTTAAGACCAGAAATCTTAATGAGACCTACAGGCTAAAGGTTAATAATTACAAGAGCACTTTGTGGGAGGCGGAAAAGACAAAAGGCAAAAATGCATATCGGTGGTAAAGCGTCATGTTCTGTAAGGGATTAAGTGGATTTGAGTCCAAAATAATAATAAAAAAAAGCAATTTGGAGGGGTTGGTTAGAGGTAATGTTGTTGTTGTTGTTTTTTTTACTCTGTCTGGAACAGCCTGGTGCTGGTATCATATAACTCCTTTTTTACTAGTTTTATCCTTTAATACACAGACCAGAACCAGACAATGTTTCTGGGATATATTCATGTTCCTAAAACGCTCCCACATACTGCGTGCATACTGTGAGCCTTTGACCTTCATAGTCGAGCGCACCTGTTGCCTACATTTCCTACAGTTCCCTCACTTTCTGCCAGTGGGACAAAGCAGCGGAAGGGATGGTAAAATGTGTGATTAGCTAGCTGAGCACCAGTGACGTGCGGTAGGGTTCATAGCTGGTGAGGCACTGACGTCATCAGAGTCAGATTTACAAATATATACACTCTACACAGAGTAGACTCATTGCAAAGTGCTGAAGGAGACTGATTGAGCCAAATCGATCCACCAAGAGACATGGAAAAAATATTGATTCTTTGATAAAAAAAAAAATTAAACTAAATTATTTGTCATTTGATTGGTAACAGTTTATGAGTTATGATGGATTTCTGCATTTGTAACACATTCTAAAAATATAACACACATTACACACATTTCATTACAAAAACAAAACATGAATAATTATCGCTGTCTTACCTCTATTTATAAATAAAGTCCATGCGGCGCTCTTTCTGCACAAAAATATCATCATTTTCCGGTAAAAGTTCTCTTTATCTTCTTCAGTTTTAAAAGTCTCTCAGTCTCAGTGGAGATCACTGCCAGGGAGGAAAGCCTTCCTTCATCAGTCCTGTTCCAGCTGGATGTTTAGAGTCTTTTTAGTGCTTTACTTGTTTAGCAAAACTCGCTAATAAAAAATCCATAACTTGCTGTCACTCTACTGTTTTAGGATCAGGAGCGGTTCCCCTTGAGCGCCCCCTGCCTAGAGGCCAAGGTACTGCCGGCCTCACCTACAACCAGTGCTTTGCAGTTTATGATCACCCACAACATGAAAACATGTTACCTGCACACAGTTTGATGAGCAAAACACAATTTGTAATCCACATATATTAAATTGTAGAAAATCAGTTCATAACTGTTTGAACAATTGAATTTATGATGTAGAGACAGGAAGATGCATTCACAGAATGGAAGCCAGCACAGTCAACATGGGATTGTGCAATCTCAGGAAAGGCCAAGCTCGCTGTGGCCTCACCGGCTTCGCTATCAAGCGCCACCAAGGATTTACTTATATATATTTTCTTTCATTATGGAAAGAAAGAAAATATAGAATGATGATAACATAATATAAATTGTGATTCACAGTCATTTGTAATAAAAGTTCTTTTTTTATCTACATTTACATCATATTTGTTCCTGGTTCAACAACCCTTCAGGACCGAGGTTTTACACCCCTGTTCTGGCCAAGGCCCATTAACTCCTTTACTAGTTTCCCTTTCCCAGCAGCTTTGGTCTAGATCAGCAAACTACATGTTAATACAAGAAAGAGAATTTTAGATTTACAGAAGTTGGGAAAGACTTTCTGGAGTCATTTCTAAACAACTGCATGAAAGAAGAGGCATCATTTCATCATAATATTGATCCCCCTGAATTCTCAGTTTCTCTTGCAATCGGAACACCAGGCACTTTTTCTTTCTTAGATAACCCAAATAGATCCAGCTTGTAGCTCAGCAACGTAGCAATGGATGTTTGCCGAGTAACAATCAAAGGTTTGTAATTTACAGCATATAAGGGGGATGTAATGTCAGAACAGGGTGCTACCAAAGAGAAATTCTAGCTGCTCAGTGATATATAAGCCTTGGTTTTCCATTAGTGCCAGCTGCCACTTAAACAGATGACTCATTTAAGTCCAGCTGTCTACTTTATGAGACATATAATGATTTCATACTTTAGTATTTACAATTATCGAGCGGCAGTTCTCCGTGCGTGAAGTTACAGACTGTCAGGCCCAATTTAAAACAACGCAGGAGCCGCATCTTCCTGCCCCAACCACACAATCTGAACGAGTGCCTGTCTCAGTGTAATGTGGACGTTAGATTGTTCTGATGCAGGGTTGCTATTTGCTCTGCAGCAAATACTGTACAAAAAAAAAAAAACAACAACAAGTGAAGACAAAAAGATGTGCACCCGCTGAACAGAAAGGGAGTTATTCTTAGATCTGGTTTGCTGTTGGAGATCAATAATGACCTCACACCACATCGTAGCTGCTAACATTCTTCTTGCTGTGGAGAAGCACGTGGCAGATTGGCTTTATTGTGTCGTTGGGTTCCCTGGATATGCAATCCGGACAATCTGATCAATTGTTCGGAAAACCTACGATGCAGCTCATTTATGTATCCAAATCCATTTTATTTACGAAGCACATTTAAAAAGACAAAATAACCAAACGGTTGTACAACATCACAGCAGAACAAGCAAAGACATCCATGTTGTAGTTCTAAAATTGTAGTTCTAAAATAAAATGTACTACATTGAACAGAAACACACCTATTAACACTTTGACAACAGCCCCTGGATATAGGTGTGTTTTTAAGAGAGACAAAAACATAAACAAAAGAAGAAACCTGTCTAATATTTAATGGCCTCTGGTTCCATAATTTTGGAGCTACATCTGAAAAGTCCTAATCTCCTTTGAGCTTCAGCCTAATTTTTAGTACAAACTTGATCTAAGAACCCGTGGTGAAACAAAAGCCAGTCAGAGTGGGAATGGGGGAAGGGCACCTTTAAGTTATTTAAACCCAAGAGAAAGATTTGAAAATCAGTTATTTGACACTTGGGCAGAATATACAGAAGAGGTGAGACAAGCGTTTGCATCCTGAACAAGTTGAAGGTGTGAACAGGCCAAACTGATCCCAGCATAAAGTGCATTGCATGAATCTAGGGATAAACCTAACAATTATTTTTATTGCTAATCTATAAATAATTTTTTTGATTAGTCGATTAATCACCACTTTTTTTGTATGATCGCCATCGTCACTTCAGTTGCTTGTAAATATCTGTTAACTCATCTGTTCTAGGCTACATACATTTGAACGCCCCTTTATTGCCTCTTTTTGTTTCTATCCTGTATTAGCTTTATAAATGATCCTCTATAAAATAATCAATTTAAATATAACTGTCTTAGTATATTTGTAATATTTCTAGCAAAATAGATTTTTTTTTAATTGTAAACATGTTTTAAAAACAATCTTTCGACCTTTAAGCTTTTAACATTGGTTAACGTTTAAAAATATTTTAAACCGTAGTGATTTGACAAGATGGGTTTCCGTTTCGGAACCTGACGAAACTGAAAAAGCATTTTAGCAAAAAAAAGAAAAGAAAAAAAAAGCAATCCTTACCTTATTGAATCTGAAACCTGAATGCAGGGTCACACTGAGAATGTATGGAGCACCGATTGGGGACTTATTTCTACTTTACAGGACTTACAGGCTGCGTTCTTGTTGAATTTGATTGAATCCAAATTCAGTTCAAAACCATCTAATTAATTCCAACAATCAAGTCATGTTGTTAGAGCCAGATCCAGTTCCAGTGGTCCAATTCTGTCCCAAATATAACAGTTAATTCTCCAGCCAACAACTTGAAAATAGCAAGCAGGAGAACCAGAACCACACTCACAAGCACTGAACCAGGAGTACTTTCTAGGGGGATTAAAACACAGAGTCCACATGGTTATTGGTAGCGGCAACAGAGCTAAACACAAAATCAAAGAGTAAGGAGTTAATTTTATGAAAAAAATAAAAGAATTATGACTAGTTTCCCATCTTGAGAACATACAGCTGTGGGGGATGAAATTCAGCCTCCTACAGTTAAGTTGTTCCACAAGTGACCCCGACATCTACCAGAACTAGCATTGCTTTGGAAGTACGGACCGACGGGCAGATAGACGGATGGACGGATGAATGGGTTGGTGGAAAACCTGAAAAAGAGAGGAATGACTCAATCAGTTTCAGGTAAGTAAATGAAAGAGGAAGTGAAATTGTGTTGTTAGTGAACTTTCCATGGCCTGTATCTGCTCATAGCTGTAGCAGCATGTTTTGCTGAATGAAATAGCCATCAATCAGATTTAAACAGCTGCCTTCCCACACAAATGCCGTAATTAACAATAAAACACCAGTACTTATGTTGTCGATTAACTTTGTCACAGGTTAAACATATATTTCCCTATCATAAAACCTTTGCAAAAGGAGTAGGCAGAACACCTGAATTGGCTAAAACAAGGAATTAAATCATTTTAGAAGCCTAAAAAACAGTTTCACAGTTCAGTTTTTGGTTCCATTTGGCAGCTTTAAGGGCCAGTTGTGTGAAATATCAGCTGCAGATGAGGTCGAGTGCCAACACCAATAGACAGAGGTTTCCAATTATCTAGCAGCAGAGGCAGAGGGAATGGAGAAACAGGTGGCGCCTTTAATTGCTTTTCACAACCCCAGAAGCAAAGCACCGGAGGGAGAGGAGATGTTGAGGTCCCTTGGGAGATGAGACATTCACCATTGTCCTCGTAATTGGTTTTAGGGAAAATGTGGAAATATAATCCTGTTGTAAACGATAATGTTTTTATTAAAAGCTCAAGATGATAAGTATTGAATATGATCTGGCTAGTATTTGAATTTGGAGAATCAACATCATTTCCATTGAAGCAGAAAAGGCTGAAGTGAGTCCATAAGGCCCACTTTAGTTTATTTCTTCATAAATACATGTTTTTCATTTTAACTCCATCTTGTATAGGCAACATAAGGGATTTATAATTATATTAGGGATTATTACAAATATCTACCACAATGTTAATTTATTCCTCCATGCCTCCATCTTAACAACTTATCATCTATCCTTTTGAAGTTTATCCTACAAACTATTCTTCCAGATATCATCCATCCATCATAGAAAATGCTAATAACGCAAATTTAAGTATCAACCATGTACCAAGCAACTGGAATATTATGATTAGTAATGCAATAACTGAGGTACCTTTGTTTCTTCATCAGAATCAGATTCATCCTCCTTCCACACTATAAGCTGTACTGCTAACCTTTATGGTTTTCAAGGAGCAGTCAAGCCAGTGATGCAACACTCTCATCACTTTTCAGGCCTTACACTTTCTGATTCAACTCATGTGAACAGCTGGAAGTTCCTTTGTAGCATGAAGCTAAAAAAAACAGTTTGATCCTGGCCTTTGCTTATCTCTTACACAGTTAGGATAAGATCAACCACATGCCAGCCTGCTACACCACTACAAGCTCTAAATACGAATAATATACTTATACTGGAGCTGGAGAGTAAGGAGAAGAGCTTGTATTTTCAAATCCTGTCTCTTTAGTGTTTTATCTTCAAGGCCAGATGGGACATGTGGGACTGCTACAACCATTTTCAATATCAAGGAGCTCTGATTTGTTTAGATATGCTGATTTCCAAGGTTGGGAAAAAAAAATACATATTCATATGCTGAGTTCAGAAAAAGAAGCAGAAAAACAGGGCATTATATTATATAAACTTTATGGACTAGTTTCGGCAGCAAACAGAACATCTCACAGTTTGATATTAATTTATGTCGTGCCTTTTTTTTTCAGAGCGCATTGCAGCAAGCATTCAGAACAGTTGAACTTTTCACGTTTTATCCTTCATGGTAAAACGGAAAGAAGGGGAAACATGGTTAAAGAGGTCTTTGATGAATAAAAATCCAAAACTTGTGGCATGCAAACATTTTCCCCCATTACTCTGACAGCCTTAAATGAAATAAACATGTCTCTTGAAGAACGCTGGTGAACAAACAGCATCATGAAAATCAAGGAGCGCAGCAGACAGGGAGGAAGTTGTAGTGAGGTTTAAAGCATTGTTAGATTGGAAAAGAGTACCCCAAGTTTAGAAAATCTCAACGAGCTCTTTTCAGTCCATCATCTGAATGTGGACAGAGGATGGACCAACTGCAGACCCACCAAAACACCTAAAGGACGGCTGGGAAAGGAAACTATTAATCAGAGAAGCAGTCGAGAGGCTCATTGTAACTCTAGATGAGTTACTTATTCCTCCAAGTCGTAATCTGAGCTGCACAGATTCCTAGCCCAGGTGGGATAAGCTGTTAAACTGATAGCTATCATAATTATCTTCATTTGTCATTGCAACAAACAGTCTGATGAAATTCATCCTGTGCATTTAACCCATCCCTTAGCGAGCAGTGGGCTGCCACTTTGCTGTACCCGGGGAGCATTCTGGGGGCTAAGGGACCCATAGAGGCAGTCTGGGGGATTCAAACCTGGAACCTTGCGGCCTCTCTAGTACGCAAATGCCCTGCTGTAACTACTCGTCTTTTTTTTTTTTTATGAACTAGAGCTGTGCAACAAAACAAATGACAATCATCCTTGTTGAGTTTGATTAATCAAAATATTGTTTGGAAGGTATCAAGAGTTGTAGACATTGTCAGATATATACGTTTTCTGATTTTCGCAAATATTTTAATGACAGAGTAACAACAGAAAAGCCGGTGGGTAGAGTAGAGTAGCAAATTATACGAGTAAAAAAAAGGATTCAGTGAGAAGGCTACTCAAGTACTGAGTAACTAATCATAACGAACTGAGATTTAATATTTAAAGATTATGTAATTGGACAGAAAAAACAAAAAGTTATTTGCAAATTCTGGTATTATAAAGACAAAAAGGGAAACAAATATAGAAAGAATTACATAATTACAAATCAACAAATTCAGGCAAAAGAAACACTTTTCTAACACATTTTTCGACATTAGACTTGAAAGCAATACTTACAGCAGCTAATATGCAGAACGTTAGAACAGTACAAACTACTTCCAATGACAACATCTGCCATTTACTGTACATTCATTTTATCTCCAAAATGGCTCAATGAGCTCAGCAGATAGAAAATCACATTGAAATAACAAAGCTTGGGTGCAAACAAGAATTATCTAATAAACTCTTGTTTTTTTTGTCTCTCTGGTGCATTTTTGGTTAAAACAACTATGTTCTTTATTCATCAATTATTCTCAGTAGGTAGAGTAGCCAGAAATTTCACTCAAGCAGGAGTAGTGATACTTAAATAATAATATGACTCAAGTAACAGTGAAACGTACAGCACAGTAAAACCACTCCTAGAAGTACATTTTGTCCAAAAAGTTACTCAAGTAAATGTAACTGAGTAAATGTAACTAGTTACTAGCCACCTCTGGCAGCGACCCAACCAGGGCTATGATAGGATGGTTTGGATCAAAGCATATTCATGCGTTAAAATCGCCCAGTCAAGGTCAAAATCTAAATCCAACTGAGAATCTGTGGCAAGACCTGAAAATGGATGCTCACAGATGATCTGCAGCATGCCTGGATGAGCTTACACAGGAGCCACAATGCACATGTATTCCACTTTTTAGATCTGTACCTCTGACATTTTTTGGAAAATTGTCCATCCGTTTACTTTCACACAATATCAAGCACTACTTTGTGATCGTCGAGCAACTGAATATTGATAGTTAACTTCCATGGTTCTAAAGAAAAAAGTTAAAGCAGCGTGTATACTTTTAGAAGGTGTGTTTTTGTACCTGCCATGGTAGCATCAGAGTGTGTGTGTGTGTCCATATTTGTCGGGATGTGGGACTGCTGGCAGCGATTGCCCCTGTTTTCCCATTTCCCCTCCGGCTAATCACTAGAGTCCCCGTAAATCCTCGGTATCACCAAGGGATCAAGTGAAGGCCTCAAAGCCTCAGGGAGCCTATTTCCTCTGAGAGCAGAACACAAACTGGAAAGCTGCTTGATATATTTTCTGGCCCGGGGAAGGTCCAGACTTCAGGGGCAAAGAAAAAGATTCTCCTCAACATCGCCCTGCTGCTGGTAGGTCTCCATTACGGATATAGCACATCCGACTTCACACACAGGGAAAAAAAAACAACAACAACAAAAAAAAAAAAACGTAGAAAATCGTGTGTGCAGTTTCAAGAAAAAGTTTATTGTGACAAATAGAAAAAGAAAATGTTGGAAGACAAATCAACTTGAAAAGTAAAAAAACAACCAAAAAAAAAAAACGTCAGAGATAGCACAGCGTTTGGATGCTTCACTCTGGACCTTCATTTTCAGGCTGCAGTGGCTGTTTTCCAGCTGCTGCGCTTAAAACAAAATAATTAGTTTGCTTTGGATCAGCCACCTCAGGGGGCGCTGGATTAGCTCTTGGAGGACAGTGTTCTGATGAGAGCTGAGATATACTGCCACACGCCCAGCGCCGAGGAGCTTTTGATGGTTTTAAAAGCCTTGAGCGAGTGACAATTACAGCCTGCATGGCAAACAGGGTCAAAGGCAATGAGAGGCGGCGGACGCCGATGCAGAAGGTCACCGGGGAAACAGCCGGTTGTAAAGCTGTGCTGTACATCGTCGGATAATGGACCGAGACCAGGGAGGAGTGGAAAAAAGGGCAAAACAGACTCCTAACATAGTCCCTGCTGTAAAACTAAAAGAAAAACACCTTCAGATGGGTGGTATTTAGAGGCTAATGGACACAAAATAACAGCATTCAACTACATAGTTTGAACGGCGAATGGTACAACTGCAAAACAGATGCACAGGACACGTTCAGCTGAGTTTATACAGTCCAGTGACGTGCAGTCAGGGGAGGCAAGTGAGGCCAGGCCTCACATGTCATTATGGAAAGAAAGAAAATATCTAATGACGATAACATAATATAAATTGTGATTCACTCAGTCATTTGTAATAAAAGTTCTTTTTTTTATCTAATTTCCTCATTTTTGATCATATTCTTTTTAAAATCGCAGACTTTTCGCTATTTTTCATGTAAATCCTTGGTGGCGCTTGATAGCGAAGCCGGTGAGGCCGCTGCGAGCTTGGCCTCTCCTGAGATTGCACAATCCCATGTTAACTGCGCTGGCTTCCATTCTGTGAATGCATCTTCCTGTCTCTAGATCATAAATCCAATTGTTTAAACAGTTATGAACTGATTTTCCACAATTTAATATATGTGGATAGCTTATTGTGTTTTGGTCATTAAACTGTGTGCAGTTAACATGTTTTCATGCTGCTGGGCGATCATAAAAGCCAAAGAGCTGGTTGTAGGTGAGGCCGGCAGTTCCTTGGCCTCTAGGCAGGGGGCGCTCAAGGAGAACCGCTCCTGATCCTAAAACAGTAGAGTGACAGCAAGTTATGGATGTTTTATTAGCGAGTTTTGCTAAACAAGTAAAGCACTAAAAAGACTCTAAACATACAGCTGGAACAGGACTGATGAAGGAAGGCTTTCCTCCCTGGCAGTGAGCTCCACTGAGACTGAGAGACTTTTAAAACTGAAGAAAATAAAGAGAACTTTTACCGGAAAATGACCGATATTTTTGTGCAGAAAGACATAAATTATAAGAATAGGTATGACAGGGATAATTATTCATGTTTTGTTTTTGTAATGAAATGTCCGTAATGTGTGTTATAGTTTTTGAATGTGTTACAAATTCAGAAATCCATCATAACTCATCAACTGTTACCAATCAAATGACAAATAATTTAGTTTTATTTTTTTCATCAAAGAATCAATATTTTTCCATGTCTCTTGGTGAATTGATTTGGCTCAACCAGTCTCCTTCAGCACTTTGCAATGAGTCTACTCTGTAGAGTGTATACATTTGTAAATCTGACTCTGATGACGTCAGTGCCTCACCAGCTATGAACCCTACCGCATGTCACTGATACAGTCCTAGGAAAAAATATTTGCTCCCTGAAAGACTTCTTCTGATTTCCTTTTTTTTAATGAAACTTTAATTGAGCATTGAGCTTATTTCTAAACCAATCAAAGATAACCAGACTAAATAAAGTGGGGTTCCATAAGATGATTTCACTTATTAGAGAAAAAAGTGAACCAAACCAATGTGATTAAATGTCAATCTGATTAGCTACACCCAGGCCTATAGTATAAGCAAATCTCAGAAATATAACCTGTATGACAGCATGAAGTAGGCGAAAACATCTCAAAAAGATTTGCATCATGTCCCAATCTAGATTAGGCCGACAATAATTATCAATCTCGAAAGAGTTACAATGCCATTCCTTAGGCTCTGGAACTCCAGTTAACAATGAGAGGCATTATCTACAAAATAACATTAATCGCCAAGAAATGACTCCAAGAGCTCATCCAGGAGGTCTCAAAGGAACCCAGAATAACTAAACTCTGCAGGCCTCATTACCTCAGTTAAGGTCAGAGTTCATTATTCAACAATAAGAGATGGGCAAAAGTGGCTTACATGGGAGGCCAAAACCACAGCTGGAAAGCAATATCTCAAGGGCTGGTCAAATAAACCTCCTGATGTTTCCCAATTTGATGCAAAACTACCGGAGCAATCCAGAGAAAGAACATCAACTCTATTACCAAACAGGGTGGTGGTAGTGTGATAGTCTGCGGGAGCTTTGCTGCTTCAGGACCTGGAGAATCTGCTTTTAAAGAAACAACTACAAATTTAAAGTCAAGGTGCATTGGATTATGCAGCAGTGATCCAAAGCCCGCCTGCAGGTCTGACTCTGAATGGCTTAAAGTAAAAAAATAATCTTTTGGAATGTCGTAGTCAGAGTCTAGGCATAAATCCAGCTGAGATGCTGTGGCAAAAGTGACGTTCATGCTCAAAAACCCTCCAAAGCTGTGAAATTAAACCAATCCTGCTAAGAAGAGTGGGTCAACATTTCTCCAAAAGCTACCACTAAGCATTTATAAGTTGCTTGATGGTAGCTGCTTCCGGGAACAATTTGTTTTTCCCATAAACTCACGTTTGCTGGTTTTCTTTCACAGCACCGTAACTGAAGTGAAATTCCTTGATTTTGCACACAACCATGGCCAAATAAACATGGTTCTGATTCTGATAAATCAATGCATCGCTAACAAGCTGCTTTTGCATTTATTCAGGTTATCTTATTCCACTCTTAAAATCTTTTTTTTTTTTTTTATAAGATATGTGCAACTGTGGCAAAGGAAAAGCAAAACACTGGAAAGATTTAAAGGGAAACTTTAACAGCAATGTCAATTAACTGGCTGACTGATGTTCTTCTAGGATGGTCCTTTTCACTAATATTGTATGTCCAGCCCAGGTTAGAAGTAGCCCCTGCAACTTTCAGAACCTATTCACGTCAACAATATACACAGTAATGAGAAATAACTGTGAAAGCCTTGAAGGTAGAACAGGAACTGATGAATATTGAATTTTTGCAAGTAAAAACTTGTTTCAATGATTCATTTCTCAGAATCCTTTCAGGTAAAGAAATAGGTTTCCATAATATATAACTTTTTTTAAAAATTGCACAAACAGTAAAAAACAACAACATTTCTTTGGAAGTCTCACTGTCCGTCAGTTTCTTCCAAACTGTTGTGATCCTTGACAGCAAGTACTCTCATCTACTGCTGGATGAGGAGCTGCAGATTTATCCCTCATCGCCTGACGACCAACTTATGTGGTAGAGTCAAGCTCTTAGTGTGTGATCCAGAATGAGTTTCTCATTTATTAAGGAAGGTACAACTTATCCTACATTCTGTTCAGTTTCTCTGTGCACTCTGTCCTACCAGCTTCATTGGTGCCTTCATCCTGGATCTTCTCAGTCACACTCTCCTTGACGGACTCTCTCCAGGAACCCCGCTCGTAGTCCACAGTAGCTCCTTGGCTTCTTCCCCCACTCCTTGGTTTTCTGTTCCACCGCCTCCAAAGTCTCAGGGATTCACCTGTCTATCCACCATGGAAAGTCTTTGAATTCCTTCAACCATCTTGTCTACTCTGCCTCCAACACAATCACCAGGATCATTTTGTCTCCCACATCACAGTCTCTTAGTTTAAGAAAAGCATTAGCCAGGTCATCCACTTCTTATTGTTGTTGGCGTTCTTTCACTGCTGGTAACCTATGTTCTTTTTTTCCAGACACTGAAATTTCCTGTTCCACTCAAGGTCACTGTTCATCTTTGCAGTGAATTCTCTTTGAAGTCCCGATTCTGATTCACCATGTGGGTTTGGAGATTACCTCAAATCACAACAAAAGATTGATCATGAGTCACAAAGATCATATTAACGTCATCACAGTCTTTGATCGTGCTGTCTTAAGATTATTATGAGTAACATGGAGACTTTATATATGTATACATGCTCTGTGTGTATAGTTTTACATTTATCTGCTTCCACAGGAATGAAAAGAAAACAGGCAGAAAGGTGCTGCACATTATTACTAATAGGTGACCACTTTTTCTATAAAAGCAGGACTTTTGGCAGTATGGTGCTCTGGAGCAAATCAAAAAGACAATGTTGGTATTCTCGGGTATGAGGGATTACTGCAAAGCCGTCGACAAATTTGGAGTGCAATGGGCACTCCTGAATAACCTTGCCTGCGAGATGAATTCTCGCGGTATTTCTGCGTTAACAACCACATGAGAATCCGTCTTGTACCACTCCGGCTTCAACCGTTTGTGTCCGAACCAAAGAAGGTTCGGGTCAATCACGTTGCAGTATTGAGGTTTAAGGTGGGACAGACCAGAGCGAAAAAAAGCAAAGAGCATCTGAGCCCACAGCCGAACAAACACAAACATGGCAGCGCAGGAGGACAGACGCGTAGCTGCTGTTATCACAGCAGATTTGTGAGAATCCACTTTTTTTCAGCAAGAAGCAAGAAGTGCCTTAACCAGCGTACTTTCCTTTGCTTTTGCATGATGTCTGCTGCTTATGTTTTCTTGTGATAACGTGATTGGCTAAAACCAACCTCTGGTTGGTGGACACTAGGTGTTGCTTCATCCAATCAGCTCAGAGTTATGCTGAAATTCCCTCCATTTCCCAAACAGATTCAAATGTAACAGTCCCAGATTGATAATATGCAGAACTAGAGTGCTACACATTATCAATCTGGCTTGCCTGGTTAAAGGTATACTATGCAACCGGGGTTGATTTTCCAGCGAGGCTCCCCCCAGAGGGTGAAAGTAAAAGTGCACTGTCATAAAGATGCTCAGCTGTTCTCCTGGTTTCTCCGTCAAGCCAGGCGCAGTTGTTTTGAGCTTAGCAGACAGGCGAACGCAACGAAAAGTGGAAAAAACGGCAGTACAAACAATGACTAACACAGTGAAGGTATGAACATCAGGGTTTCCCGCAGCGCTATCTTGGCCAGGCGGCCGCCTCGCCAAACTCACGCTACCGCCTCGCCAACATTCAAAAAAAAAATAAAAATAATAATAATAATAATAATGAAAAAACTCGATATGCTTGCATGTTTATTTGACGTTAACACGCGTTTCTTTGTTGCTTTCATGCGTGCATATAGTGAATGGCAGGACAAAAACACATGGAGTTCTCGCCGTAAAGCAAGGCCGACTCTCGCGATGCACAAGACTTCTGAGCCTGTGGGTGCGGGCCGAGGGCTCCTGCAATTGCAACAGATTGCCACAACAGACCACCAGGGCGGCCGAGAAAACCTTTGTTCAACCTGAAAGGACTAATTTTTCCATCCAAAACGGTATGGAACACATTGATTAACTGAAAAATGTTGCATAGTATGCCTTTAACTCCTGAAGACGTTCAATCGCGTCTCTGGTGGCATCGGCCATCTTCCATGGTGTGATCCGTTGGAGCAGCAGCTTATTTGTAGCTCAGAGGAAGCGGCTGGATAAACTCACACGGAGGGCCATCTCTGTCCTGGGATGGATATGAATTACATAGAAAGATAAACTATGGAGAAAGACAACTCATTTTCTGATCTGACCGTTTTTGAGCAACGCAACAAAGCTGACCTTTGGTATTCAGTTTTGACATTCACACGTCCTCATCAGTGCACAACAGATCATATTATACCCCTCATTATGATCTCACTGCCTGTATGTTTGTTCGCTGGTGCTTGTGTGCTCAGCTGGCCAAACCTGCTGTTCCTGTGTGTAACCTGCCCTCACTCTATTGGATCTTAAGTGTCTGTATGCATGGTCTTCTTGGCTGTGTTCCTGTGGTTTCAGTGCTCTCTATAGTGACGCATCGGCTGCTACTCTGGTCACAACCTGGACTGCCTCTGACTTCTGGATCCTGCCTAGGCCTTTGATCTGTTTCCTCCTGCCTGCTCACTATTATCACCCGGTTGTCTCATTTATACTACATTGCGTGGAATCCATACTAAAAGTGTATGTATGCCCAAAAAAACAAAATGGCTACGGCAAAAAAAAAATCGGATTTATAAAACCTTGCGAACACAACACCAGCACGCAATTTCCCTTCATTAATCACAGCTGTAACTGAATGTTTGCGTTCAGTTCCGCCTCATATTCAGCGCTCTCCAAGGTTCAACCATAAAAGGTCAATGCAAAACACCTCGTGAATGGTAATGTGTGTTAAAAATGGGTCAGCGGGTCGTTTTATCTTTTTTTTTTTCTTCATGGTGAGATGACAACCGCAGAAAAAAAAGCAAAGAAACGTTTCACAGAGAAATTTCACAGAGAAATTTGTAAATCAGAGGTAAAAGCACAGATGTTGTCCACATTAAAAGAACTCGTTAGAAATTGAACCTGATTGTTGTTTGAAACATCATAAGAAAACTGCATCGTGTTGAAATTTCTCTGAGGCTGGGTGCTCAGATCAGCATCCAAAGGAGGGAGGGAGACCAGGAAGAATGAAAGGTTTCCTTTAAGATGATAAAGACCCCCCCCCCCTCCTAAATAAAAAGACAGCAAAAAGCATTTTAGCGCCGAAATATTTTGTCCCTCAAACCGCATTTTGTCCTAATTTTCTCATCTGCAACATCTTCCAACAGGGCCAACGCATCCACCGTGCAGCATTATGCATAAGTCTGTTTGGCCGTTTAAAACAATTAAAGTAATTGCTGCACACATTGTCACAGTAATCTGTTCATCTGTGTTTCACGTCACGGTGACCATCGGGGAGAGGAATGTAATAGTGGATACCCCAATAAAATGTTTTGCAGGCTTTTACTAAAGATTTACCTTGGCTTATGCACAATTGTTAATAACACTATGGTGTCGAACGGTTAAGATACAGTTGATCTATGGCTAAAGTCTGATATGAAGTGAAATTGAGCGTCTGAGAGGAATCATCATGTAGTTTGGCTGCAGTTCACCACTTTACCATCTGCGTCGTCAATTTCTCCTGTTTCCAAAATGAGTATAGGCATGGGTCAGCGTTGCCATGAGGACCACACATTTTCTCCTCAAGTTCATATTTTTATAGATCATAACTTTTGCATGGAAAGTGACCTACTCATGTTTCTGGCCCCATTTTGTGCGTACGCAGGCTTTATAAATGAGACCTCCGGTCAGTCTGGATCAGCTATTATTACCCGTCAGTCAGTCTCAGTTATAATCGACTGCTCAGCCTGCCACCAACCATCACCAGGCTGCCCAACCATCTGCTGTCTTTGCTGTCATCTCTTGGCTTCCACCAACTCCAATCTATTACAATAAACTTTTTAAACATACTCCGTGCCTGGCTCAAATATCAGGTTCTCATAGTACTAAGCATAACAGTTAGTGTCCAATGTGAGAGTGCAACAGCTGAAGGTTTGCTGAATCTGCGTCATCAACAGGACAATGATCCCACACACAGCCACAAAACTACAACCAAAGGTCTGAAAAACTAAAGAATCGAAGTTCTACAATGGTCCAGACCTTAATTGCATTGGAACTGTATTGAAAAGCTGTGCTGTGACAAACAAATATGTGAAAACTTTAACGAGCTGAACCAACATTGCCCAATGACAATGTGAGAAACTACTGAAGGTTATCAGCTAAATAACTAATTGACTGAAAGAGATGCATTATAAATTTAACATTACCTGTGAAGTGTCCACCAATCACTTTAGTTATCATTTGGAGCAGTCTGTAGACACAAATAATTCACTTGTCTCTTGCCACACCTGCAGTATCTAGATTTCTGATGTTTCTCAGAACTACAAAACTATTAATTATACAGATTAATTTTGCATTGATCTGAAGTCATTTCAACAACACACCAAGTCTGGCCACTATTTGGAATGGAGAACAGCCTCGCCTATCTTGTACACGAACAAGGCTGCTGAAAAAAATGAGGTGAGAGGGAAAAAGTGAAACACGATTTTTTTTTTTACTCTGAGAGCAGAGGTGGAGGTGAGTGACAAATACCTGGGCGGCTCAACCCTGCAGCTATTTATAGGAACAACAATAAACTCCAGTTGCGGAGAAAGATGTTCCCCCATGTTCATTCTGTTAAGGAAGAGGGTGACCTGTTGAAGCAATGGGATTAGAGTCCACAATTTAAAAGAAGCACCAAATAAACTAGTACATTAAAATCTAATAAAACTTGGACTTGTTTTGTGGTCTCTAGATGCATGTTACATAAGATGCTCAACATATGGGACAGCACGGCATAACCTCAACATGTACCAAAGCACTAAGTTCTTTTTGTTGAGAGACTACTAAAGCCCTGCTGCTGTGAGGTCATCTTTGGGTCATTCCTGCCTAAAGCAATAACCTTATACATTGACTTACTGTGCCAGGAGAGGGCTCTTCTTCAGCCTGAAATGCACAGTAGAAAAGCCTTCATTTGAGATTTCTCCAAAAGTTCAAATTACTGTTTTAAATAAAAGTCCTCCTGGTTATAATATTAAAGTTAGATTGCAAGATGATGCACACATTGGGTTGATTAGAACAAAAAAAGAAAAAAACATATAATCAGTGTGAAATGTTTCAGGCTATCTTTCAACTTGCTATGCATTGTAGTTTATGGCTCCAATGAGACAAAAGCGTTTTTTTTTTTCTTAAGTTTCAATACAACATAGAGGTGTATTTAAAAGGAACAGTATCCAGCTGGGCTTGACAAATCTGTTATTATTGTTAAATGCAATCCAAACTGAAAAATTGTGAAATAGCACTTTCCTTTAGCGTCAGTGAGACGTTTCAAAGCAGATATTGGTTTTCTGTTGGTGTGGCATACCCTGTCAGGATAACATACCAGTAGTAGATTTTTATGTCTTTGTCTGTCAGTGTAGACTATTTTATCAAAACAGCATACGTTTGTGAAGCGGTATTCTGTGCTTGGTAGAAAATAAGATTTGTGAATAGGAATGCAGTTTTGACAGATTTTTGACACGTTTGATCTCGATCGGTTTGGGGGAAGGTGCTAAAAGCTGATAAGTCGATTCAACACCAGAGTGAAAATTTTAAGAAGAAGATTAAATGCTTTTATGGCCCCTCTTGCTTAAAAAAATACAGAAAACTTTCTTATACTTTTTTTTTTTTTTTTACAAAGTGTGCAATTAGTTCTTGTGTAATTAACAAGCAATATAATACACTCCACTCAAAGCTGCAGGTGTGCTGAAATGTCGGAATGTAATACATTGCAAGTTTCATTGCAGTGCATGTATATTAACTGAGGAATGCTATTCCGATGGGTATGGTGAACTACCAGAACACTGACTTTAGCATTTATTAGCAGGTAAGAATTAGCTTGTAGAGGCATTTTTACAGTACTCTAAGGTTTGGTTAGTACGGAGCCCCTCTGGTGACATGGACAGATTTTTTTTTGGAAGATGTTAAGTCGTGGCCACGCTTTACTAATGCGTGGTCACGACTTAGTAAATTGTGGCCACATCTCATGGCCACGCATTAGTAAGTCGTGGCCACAAGATACATAAGTTGTGGCCACAAGTTATTTGTGCCGGTGTTTATGCATCCAGTGTTTATTCAGCCAATGGTTTGAGCCATTTGTTGTAGCTCCACTGCTCTCCCCACGTACTTCGAAAATGGCTGTGATTCGCAAGAAGGAAACTGTCTTACACGTTTTATGAGAATTAGAGAAAGACATCAGTAGAAAGAAATAAGTCCAGATTGTATTTGATAGATTCTTTCATGCGATCCCCCTGAGGAGCAGAAGAGTGGGTAAGACGGTCCTGCACATGTGCAGTTATTCAAAAAGTGACTTGGGCATTTCTGGAAAAACAAATCATCTGCTATACCTTTAATCTTGAAGAAAAACATTTTTATTTTTCTCTCACAATTTTCCATTAATTAGCGGTGGCCATTGAAACCATTTGAACCAGGTTTGCTGCAACAGAGATACATCTAACGCAGGCTTCACGCTGACTATGTTCCCTGTGCACTCCGTCCTTTCATTGCGAAACGTGGTGTGCAGCAGTCTAAACTGGATCCGTTCATGCTTCCCAGACAGTCCACCCTCCTCTATTTTGAAATAATACCGGATCCACTTTACACGTCCTGTGTCTGGCTTCCTGTCTAGCTCATGACGCTTTTTGCTACGTCGTCCGTCACAAATAGACTGGATCTGTATTTCTGAAGGACAACAGAGGAGGGTTCTCTGTCATGCAGTAGCGCCATGGAGTCTGTGGGAAATGCTCTATTGACAAGAATGTTTTTGTTTCTCGACGTATCGGGAACGTACGGATGAAGGAGTATGTGTGAATGAGAGGTGAAACATACAGGGCAGGGGTTCTTGAGGACAAGGGATGAGAACCAGTGCTGTATGGGACAATTCAGCTAGGTAAAAAGTAAGGGACATCCCAGCTGATACAGGACAGTGGGCAACTCGACTAACAAAGCAGTCCATCTCCCTGACTAAACTACAGGCAAAAACAATAGTTTAGCTTTCTGGATATCACATCAAGG
The DNA here is from genome assembly GCF_011125445.2 of Fundulus heteroclitus. Taxonomy (NCBI): domain Eukaryota; kingdom Metazoa; phylum Chordata; class Actinopteri; order Cyprinodontiformes; family Fundulidae; genus Fundulus; species Fundulus heteroclitus. The sequence continues at coordinate 1,596,603 of NC_046381.1, forward strand.
TGATGGCTAAACTATGAGGGTGGTTCTTTTGCTAACAACCAATATAATCGTTCACCATTATAGGAATAAAAAACAGGGAAGCCTAGGCTTTGCTAGAAGTGTCCTGTGTGGAGTGTGTGTGTGTGCTAATTAGTCACCTGAAATTGCGAAGTTGTTAGAATGGGGTGAAGGTTAGAAACCTTGTAGCACTCAGCGCCCAAGGGCAGCAAGGGGTAGTTAGCCTGGTGTCCCAGCAGCCATTGCAGCCTCAGGCAGGCAGACTATTTTGGTTTCTGTAGTAATTTCCTGTAAATCGTGCAAAAAGACTGTATTGTGCTTTAGTTGTAATGTTTTGTTTTGTTTCTTTTTTTTTCTTTTTTTTCTGCACCACAGTTTATACTTTCATTTAAATTTTTCCTACAAAGGTTTGCAAGGGTATTTTCTTCAGTGTTTGATGCATCAGAGGAGGCTCTTTGTATACTCAGCATACCTTTCAACTATGAAAGTAGTCTACATTTAAGATCACCTAAATAGACTTCTATCCATTCTCCTATGAGCTAATTCTGAATTTGTTCTAACATTAGAGGCAATGAGAAAGAGCTACACAGAACCACATATTTTATTCTCTAATTTGCAACAGAAAGCAGGATTTATGTAAAGAAAAACTGAAGATTAGCTCTTTTTAAAAGATGCTTTTTGATTTAAAACTCAGCATTTATCTCAAAAGAGATCAAACTAAAAGAGCAGCACAGAAAAGCCAGACTGTAATTACTACGCTTCAGTTGTGTGGCCCTTTAGATCCAGAACTTCCTTATTTGAACTACGTGTGTCTTATTACTATTCTCAGCCTCACTTTCCCCTGCGTGTTTGACAAATATTCTTCAAGCAACAGTTTTGCCATTGACAAATATTTCTGACAGCTACGGTACAATGGATACTACATCACTCCTTCACCAGACATGCTGTATGGAAATTAGACTTAAATTACTTTTTTTCCCCCTCCTCAACCCAGAGATGCCGTGCATGATTTTGGGTGGCAAACAGACGGGAGTAACAGAAAAATAAATAAATATACTGAACCCGAGGGGATAAACATGATGCAGGTGGAAAAGCCTCGTAAGGAAACTGCAAAAAAAGAAAAAAAAGCAAAAAAAGAAACAAGACTTGCAGGAGTATTTGTAAACAAAACATATTAAATTACTCAAGGACACGTTTGGGAATATTTTAACTTTATCCTGGTTGCTCATGTTGGCAGGTAGGAGGAAAATGGCACCTGGGGTTTTGAAGGTGGTAATTTGGTTAAAAGAAAACCATCATCTGAAGGAGTTTAGATGAAAATCAGGTTCTTTGTGTTGCTGTTTGCCTAACACATTCTCAAATGATAAGCTGCCCGTCCTTCATCAGGCTTAAAGCATTCTCAGTTCATTTTAATCTTTTTAGCTCAGATTCCAAATGTGAATAATTGTGTTGAACCTTTACAATTTGTTTTTTTTTTTCTTTTTTACATTTAATTAATTTGTTTACGTGTCATTTCTTTTCATTCCTACATTATACTATTTTGTTGAGTGTTTGGGTATGTTTGCTGAACAGTCTTTCCTTTCCATCCATTAAGTGTAAATTTTTTTATTTTTCTCTTATCTTTACAGTTACACATGTGACTATATATACACACATGTGTGTGTGTGTGTATGTATATATATATATATATATATATATATATATATATATATATATATATATATATATATATATATATATATATATATATTAGGGCTGGGCAACGATTAAAATATTTAATCGCGATTAATCGCCCTGATTAATCGCGATTAATCGCGATTAATCGCGATTAATCGCATTGTATTTACAAACTCCAAGAATGAATTCAAAAGTAGTGTAAAAAGCACTTTTATTTTAATGTTCTGCTGCCATATGAACAAAAGTGTTGTAACATTTGTAGCACTTATTTTATACAGGATATTTTCAACCCATCTATTGAATTTAGTGCACTAGTTGATCTTTTCTTCATAAGAGAACAGCAAGCACTGCAGCCAAAATATGGCCTTTTTTGACCTGCTGTATATTAGCCAGTCCCTAAGCTTGATGTATCATGAAACTGTTGATCTTTTGGGTTTTGTGGTTTTTATTTTATTATTACAATTAAATAATAATAATAATAATAATAATAATGTTATGTTCAGTGTTTTTTCGCTAATCCACCTCTTATATATTTCAATCCTTATGTAATTTTGTCTGTGTTGTGTGCACCTGCCTGTTGCTTTAATCCTTTAAATTTCCCCGTCGTGGGATAAAAAAAGGATTAACTAATGTTATCTTATCTTAAATAACACTTTTTAATATATGTACTGGGTTCTTTCAAGGTCTTAATTACATGTTATGTGTGGGCTCCAGTAACATCCATCCATCCATCCATCCATCCATCCATCCACTGATCTACCTGGATGTTCCCTGGAGGACTGAAACGCCTCAGTCAGAGACGTCTGTGGGTCTGTCGGGGTAGTGAGAGAAGTTTCGTCTCCTCTCTCTGTTTCTGGGGCTCGACGTTTTCATGTTTTTTCACGTGCTTAGATAAATTTGTTGTGTTTCCACTGAAATGAACCGGCTTTTTACAAAACATACAGCTTGATTTCATTTACGGTATTAAAATAAAGCCAAACGGTGCTACTTCCCTGTTCATGTTTTTTCGCTGCTGCGGTCTCTCTCAGCTGTTTCTTTAAGTTTGTCAGATGGTGCTGAAGTTTGTGTGAGAGCTGAGTGGGCGGGCCAGGCTGAGCCTGCGTGCTGATTGGCTGGCGCCGCTGAGCCATGTACGAGAGGGGAGGGGGGGCGGGAGAGTGCTTCCGTGACAGCGCGCTGCAGTCAGCGCGCGTGCTGACTGACACTGACTGAAAGCATTTGAGCAACATGCGTTAATGCGCGATAAAATAAATATCGCCGTTAATAGTCTAATGAATTAACGCGAAATTAACGCGTTAACTTGCCCAGCCCTAATATATATATATATATATATATATATATATACTCACCAGATACTTTATTAGATACACATGTCAAACTGCTCTTTAATGCAAATTTGTAATCAGCCAATGACATGGCAACAACTCAATGCACTTAGGTATGTAGACATGGTCAAGACGATCTGCTGCAGTCGAAACCGAGCATAAGAATGGGGCAGAGAGGTGATTTAAGTCACTTTGAACGTGGCTGTTGGTGCCAAACGGGCTGATCTGAGTATTTCAGAAACTGCTGATCTCCTGGGATTTCCATGCACAACCATCTCTAGAGTTTACAGAGAATGGTCTGAAAAACAGAGGATACCCAGTGAGCGGCAGTTCTGTGGCTGGAAACGCCTTGTTTATGCCAGAGGTCAGAGGAGAATGGCCAGACTGGTTTGAGCTGATAGAAAGGAAACAATAACTCAAATGACCACTTGTTACAACCAAGGTATGCAGAAGAGGATGGGTGACAGCAGCAGAAGACCACACAGGGTGCCACTCCTGTCAACTTAATTAATTCAATTAATTCAATTCACAGTTGTTTAAACATCACATTCAAGAAGTCGGCACCTTGACGTAGCAGCATTTAAAGACAAAATAACTTTGAGAAACAAAACAAGAAGCTAGGTGGTCGTTCTTTGTATTCCACAACAAGCTAAGCTAACCGTTTAGAGCTACTTTGCCCCTTTCAAAGACGGCGACTATAACGACATCTGACCTACGATCTTGCGTAGGTCACGCGTGAGGAGGAGGTCCTAATGACGCCTAGTGAAGGGCGGGCTTTAATCAAGAGGTGGTTTTCACTCCTGAACAAAGGATGTTCAAAGAAAATGCGGGAGAACTGAGCACGAACAAAGAGATGAAAGATGAAGATGGGAAGGGGAAGGGAAAATTGACTCTCGACTGAGTCCGCTTATAATCATTAGTTAAAGATTTTAGCTTTAAACTAATTCCTAATAGGTTCTGCCCAGGCACAAATTATCACCTTATGGGTGAAAAAGAGAAATAAAAAAGGGGGAAAGTCCCGTTGACTTGTGTTGTCTCAGTGGGGATATCCTGGCTTCGGATCTGCGGATCTGTGGCTCCAGCAGCTGGGTCAGCAGTGGGTCCGTCAGGGAAGGGCAACACAAAAGCAAAGGGAAAAACCCCACTCAGTCTCTGGGCTTGAGTCTGACGATTGCTGGAAGATAGCGGCTTGCAGTGGGATCAAAAATTAATTCAGAGTACTTTTAAAGTCGACCTCCTGCATAGGAAAACAGTATTGGTTTGGTTCGGAAGTTTTCGGTCCAGCGAGAAATTGAACACGTGCCACGTGGGGGAAATCCCGACGGGATGAACAGCTGTATGTCTTCCTTGTTGGTGTGGTGCCAGTGAAGAAGGATGAGTTGAGCGTGCGGAGCGCTTTCATGAGGTCCATAGCAGCGAGATACCGTTGCCAGGCTGGGAGTCGATTTTGACCGTGTTGCATGCTGGGAGTTGGTGATGATTTTGACCATGTTGCATGCTGGGAGTTGGAGTCTATCACGTCATAAGTTGGCATTACATAGTGTTCATGATTTTGTTTTTAAGATTAATTAGAAAACACAGTGTTTTTTATCATAGAAACCTTTAAATCCTAAAAAAGTCCTAATGCAGTCAATGTGTCTGTTTATAAAGATTCTACCCATTACCAATCATTTTGCAGCATTAAACAGAATTTGGAATACTCTGGTGTTGGAACAGCAATGATTGTACAGAAATGTGTAATTCAGATTCCATTTAATGAAATTACCATGTTCTTTGTGTTTTTGTGCCTACCTAGGCTACGTCCACATTTAAGTCTACGATGAATTGCATGCATAAACACGGCGCTTTCTAGTGCAAATAGGGATGTCCAGAAGTAGCTGTCATAAGTGGTAGGTTCAGGTCTCTCACTCTGGGAACGGGTTTCAAATGATGGTTTCACGCCTCCTTCGTCTGGTAGTAATCCCCCTATCTAACTCCAACGTTTGCCAGATACAGCCAAACCCCACTTTGTGTAAATGTGGCCTTAGATTCTCTGATTTCTGCCTTTTTTCCCCCTATCCTGTTAATTTATTTTCTCTTCATTACAAATATCCTTTCATCATGACTCTGCCTCGTCCCTGCCACGCTTTGAGTCTGCAACAACCTCAGCACATGAGAAAAAATATGTAAATACTGTTGTACGTAAGTCACTAAAGTCACAAAGTTGAATCATACCTACTATGGTCTCTGCATGACATCAAAAACACACATTTCTTATTTTGGATCATTTTTAGAAAATTCATAAAGTAGGGATTAACACAACAGAGTATGACAAAATCAGGTATATTACAAAATCTCCTGTTTTATTTAATTTTTAAAAAAAATTTGTCTTTAAAATTCAGATTTAAAGATTCAGATTTTCTAAATTAAACTACAACTTTTTCTTTTAATATGTTTTTACCTGGATTATTGAAATGCATCAGGACAAGACATAAGGTTTTTCGTTTTTTATTTTTATTTTTGATTGCGTCAACCCTTCCTGAGAAGCTTACATATTGCAAATAGTCATTAGCATTCAATAAAATGTTTGTGTCAAAAAGATAGATAGTCACTTTACAGACAATGAAGATTACTGTGCGGTTGCATGAGTGTATCAGTGATTTATTTAACTCTCAAAGTCACAATCACAAAGAAGTTGTTTTTAGGTCTATTAGGTTTTGACATAATGTTCCTGAATCGTTTACCTGATGAAAGTGGGACAAACAGTTCCTTGCCCGAGTGCAAGGGATCTGTAGCGATATGTCTGGGCCTTTTCTGGACTTGAGCAGCATAAAGTATGTCCAGATCTTGTAGACGTCATCCCACACTGCCAAAGGTGACAAAAGGTGGTTGGCTGACGTTGTTACTGTACTTGATTGTCCAACATACTGGCCTGACCAGAACTCCGTCGACACTCTATGGAGTTTTGTCAAGAGAGTGATGAAAGACACCAGAACCAACAATGCACACGATCTGAAGGTCGTTATTAAAGAAACCTGGGTTTCCTGGACACCTCGGTAAACCACAGGCTGCCAAGCTCCACCACGCTGATGCAGTAATGCATGGCAAAGGAGAGCCAACCAATTATTGAGTGCATAGAAATCAACATACTTTCAGAAGCCTTGCATTTCTGTTTAAAATTGATTGATCTTATATAATATTTACATTTTCAGATACCAAGTTTTCATTATTTGCAAGTCACGCATCAAATTTACAAGAAATACCAGCTTGAAAGATTTCACTCTATGTGAAATAAATCTATAACACAGTATAGGGGGTTTACTTTCTAAACTGAGCAACAAAAAATCTTGATCTTTTTCATAATATTAACATTTTGTAGATGTACATGTATACCTCTGGCAGATTTAGGTTGAAAGTAATCTTTTGACTGGAAGTAATATTCATTTTTAGCAGCAGCCAAGCTAGAGTACCAACTGATAAAGAATCTCTGGGAGAGGCTATAGATTAGGGTGATGGCAAGGAGGGCTTCCAACCTCTTTAAAGATGGAAACCAATGAAAAAAATTATTGATTGTCAGTTGATGGGCAATAATAGACAACACGTTGGGCTTAACTGTAGGCTCAAATACCCATATAGAATGATTTAACACTTTTAACAGGAGGTGCTGAAAGCTAGAATATCTCAACTTGACAAACCTAAGGACTTCTAACCTTTTGTTAGCAGTTAAAATTTACTGCAGCTCCTAGTGTCTCTTTTCCAGCATAGAAAGGACTTGTTTGACACCACTGATTAGTTTGACTAATATTCCAGACTCAGAACATTATGAAGGTTTGAGAAAGATCCAAGAAAATTTGTAAATTTCCACGAGTTAGAAAATCCTACTGAGGCCATTTCTTAACAATTGCAGATTCCAACTAAATAAGCTCAAACTATCTTTATGCAATTACAAGTTATTTGGATGTGTCATCATTTTGCCAAGGTCTTGATGGAGATCCAAACTGTCTCGCACAGAAAGAAGTGATTTCGATTAGGATGTTCAGGAACTGCTGGTGCACTAGCATCACCAACCCGATTGAGCCATTTAGTCAGAGGGACGAAAGACTGTTTGGATGAGTCAAGGTGAGGCCTCCAAACATAACAACACTGTACCAGCATGGCGAGGTCGGTCGTGTCTTTCTCTCCTCTCCAACACTGTACCAGCCGTGGAAGCATCATGCAATGGGGTCATTTTGCTGCCAATGGCATTGGTGCATTGCATAATTGGATGGCATAGCGAAGAAGAACTCTCTTCAGCTTCAGGCCAAATGAACACAACCCCAGACAAACTGGTTGTAGAACAGATAAGTAACGTGGCATTAAGCTACCAGTTTGGACGAACTTTGCCAATTCTGCCAAGAGGAATATCTTAATTCGGCCGAGAAGTATAGGTACTATAGGTAATGATGAGAAGCAATAAGAGCAGTATTATGAAATCAACTGAACTCAACAATAAAGTAGTTTATGCTATAAATTTGGATGCTGATCAGGATTCTCTGCAGACCATTGGCAAGTTACAGTTCTTGTCTTTCAGTTACTGGGAAACAGGAGTCAGGCCATTTCTGTTAAATTGACAGTCTGGTGTGTTTGCCTAAATTAAAAGCTTGAGATACTGGTGCGTAAACACAATTTGTGCTTTGAAAATGAAAGATTACCTTCGCTGATTGCTCTGGTCGGACAAATTCACCCCAACATGCAATTCAGCTGGTGAAACGACCCCAAAATCAGCGGTGATTGTTTTCTACCATCAACTTGTTTTTTGTTATCAACACAGCAAGAACAGCAATTTGTGGGCCCTCAGACCTAAAAAAAAAAAAAAAAATCATCTCTCTGCCATTTTAGTGCTAGATTAGATGACCCACATTAATATTAACCACAGCTATGGAGCAGGAACAAAAACCAGTCATCATTTTTGCATAAAGCTTTGTCAGAAAAAAAAAATAACACATTTCTATCCCCAGCGAATTTGTTCAGCTTCAATTAAATCGGGGGAGAAAGAAGACAAAAAAAAAAGCACCCCAGTCCCTCTAGCAGTGAGCAGTCTATGGTATCATTCCCATTTTTCCTTCGCGGAGGGGACACACTGACATGCTCTGCGCTCATGAATATCCAGTTCATCCTGTATTCACCAGAGGCCAAACAAGAAGCTCTGCATAGCAAACACTAATGATGAAGCTGCATGGCAACGTCATCTGGAGCAAAACGTAGCTGAAAATGTTTCGAGAGCAATCAGAAGAAATACGTGGGAAAAGAAAATGCAGTTTAATTGTAAGCATTTCAAAAGGACAGCTATGAAAACTATCCTGCCTCCAGAGCGATATAAAAGACTCCAAGTTACCTGCTTTCACCAAGGGTAAAACAACCAGTTACCGGGTTTTCGGGTGGAGTTTGTTTGATGATCCGAAACATGTAAGCAAAAAAAAAAAAGCGAGTCTGGAAGTTGTCAAACACTTTTCGGAGCTCTGTAGATCCCCATCTGGGTTCGCACAAACTGTTACATAATTCAGGGTATTTTTGAAAGGATCTTTGTGAACACAGTTGCTTAAAACAGGGTGCTTGTTCACAGATTCCGAGGTAAACCAGTAAAGGTTTAGCATCACTCACGACAATACAACTCCACATTGCATCAACTAAAGCTAAGGAAGTGTTGCACTAATTTGAAACTTCCGAATTGCATGATAATATGATGTAAATACGATGCATTCTATATTATGACTTTTGAAATGTATTCTTTTTATAAAAGGGAGAAAAAAAAAAATCTATCAGGTGTGTGACAAAAAAAATCCCGAACCTGAAAAATGGCTTTTCAAGTTAAAGCGGCACGGTATACATCTTTACTTCATGGATTATTCATGCTTGCCATACCTGTCACAGTCTTATCAACATTGCAAACACACAGAGGGTGAGAATCAGCCTCCTTCCAGCCTAAATCAAAATGATCATCCTGCCGCCCACACGTTGAATCTTAAACCGAAAGAAAGTAATCAATACTACCGGCGAACACGCACAACACATCTCAGTCAGAATCACAAAAAAAAAAAAAAAAAAAAAAAAAAATTCACAGGCTTTGATTAAAATGACCAGTCACCTTAAATTGGTGTTCCACAGAAAAATAACCTTTTTCGCTCATCCTCAATGAAACAGGAGGCAGGGCGTGGGTTCGTACTCTCATGCATCCACCTACACCTTGAGTCCTGGGATTTGCGCAGTGAAGGAGTGCTGATCGTATTCAAAAATGTGTGCAGGTAAGCAAAGCCTGGTGAGGAAGCCATACATTAAGTCATGCTATGTGGATTTTTTCCTGCTTAGTCACTGCATTTGTTCTTGTTATCATCTGCAAACTCTTCTCTCCAGGTTGCCAGGTTGCAGTTTGGACCTCTGTTAGCTATGAAACAAGCTGATGATTTGTCAAAAATACAAAGTAGAAAAAAAGAAGAAAAAAAACAACAACTCTGAAGTACATATATAGTGTATAAATAGTTTCCGTTTATCAGCTAAACTGGGATCAGGCTGCAGCACGGCTCTCGCCAAACACACAGATCCACTTCTCATCTCTAATTGGAGTAAAGTTTTGGATGTATCTGTGTAATCCTTGCGGACAGACTCATTACCTAACAGCAGGTGTGTAAGTCTTTGGTGTCCTGAGATTGTCCTGCAACCAGATGGTCACGAGTTCTCTCTTTAAACAACAGCCAGCCAACAAAGTCATGATGTCCTTCAGGAAGTAACCGACCCCTGCCTGCGCTGCTGTGCAGGCTTCACCTGGGTGGATGTCGCATGTATGCGCGCACAGGTACGTCTGAACAAGTCGCTATCCTCTGGACGTTCCAGTGATTAACTTTAAAAGGTCAGAGTGATATCATGCGCTCTTAATTTTGATAGACAGTTGCTTAGACCTCATGAAGACACCAAATTCATTAACTCAGATTGTTTTATTATTACATCAGACCAATAGAAAAGGGATTTGTACGCTTTGTTGTGGCCTACACGATCACGGGGAAGACTGCTGACTTGACAGTTGTCCCGCAGACAGTCACTGACTCCCTCCACGAGAGGAGGGTAAGCTGCAAAAGGTCAATGCTGAATAAGCTGCTTGTTCTCAGAGTGTTGTAGCGAGAGTAATCATGGAAAGTTGAGTAGAAGGGGGAATAAAAAAAGTAAAGCTGGAAAGCAAATGGAATGTCCAACAAACCAAAGACAAAAGGTGAACCGACGGGACAAAGCGATGGGATCTGAAAATATTTGAATCTTCATTTCTGTGTCACCAACAGAAGCCCATCGTAGTTCTTCTCCACCATCTTTCTGTATGACTAACTGCATAACAATGTCCATGCAGTTTGCTTTGCTTTCAGAAGTGCAGTGTAGAAGTGAACGTTCACGTCTTTTTTCCGCTGCTCCCACCAACCGATCCCCCCTGGTTTAAACGCCTCTTATGTTCTTAAAAATAAAAATCTCCAGTTATTGTCCTGATGTCGGGGGCTGAACAGGGCTACCAGAGCCGCTAGAAGAGAAACGGGCCCACAGCATCACACCACCTCCATCACCCTTAAGAATGGGAATGGTGTAATTTCCCACAGATTAATCCTTTGTTTTATGTTGAACCAAACTTGAGTGTTTGATTCTTAAACGCTCATTCTTAGTCTCACCGGACTAAAACAGAAAATGTTCTCGATACCAGCCTTTTGTTTGTGTTGGTTGGACAAAAAAAGGCCTTGTCCTGACATGCCTCCCAAACACAAAGCTGGCCTTTAGCTAGCACCTCATTGCTTGTTATGGAGACTTGGGCCTGAGAGACCACTCTTTAGTTCTTTTAGCGTGAACTTTGGAGATCTTTTCCACCTCCCTTACCGTCCTCTAAAATAATTTAAAGTTTCTACACTCGGGTCAGCTCATAGGGCGTCGTATGGTGGGGCGGTAGCACACACAGAGGCTGTAGTCCTCCAAGGAGCCATCCTGGGTTTGATTCCCGACCTTAAGACTTTTGCTGGATGTCTTTTCCCCTTCTCTCTCTGATTACTGTCAGTAACGGACGCTAGAGCTGGAAAAAAAACAAAAAAAACTTTGGTCAGTTTATAAAAGTATAAATTAAAAATAGCTTCAGTTAAAATCCTTTTGCAGGGATTGTTGGGGAAATCAGTCATTGTGCCACAATGATTTCCCCCACAGAATAAATGTGTTCAAATTAAAGACCAAAACGTTCCCCGTGAGATTACGCTGCAGCAATAAAAGATGATTTTTAGGGCTTCTTCGCATCATCACAAGGAGCACCGATAAGTGTGGTTGGCAGCGTCTGTGTTAGTTTATCAGTGCAGAGACTAAAGTCTCAGGGTGGGTGAAGGATTTGGCCTTTGATTGAGTTTAGCAGCATCCACTCTATTGGCCTGTCCATCTCTTTAAATCCATCGTCAATGAGAACAAGTTTCATTCTTCATTATAGCATGTGGCAGCCCATTTATCAGCACTGAGAACAACTGAGTCAATGTCCCAGCAACTAACAGAACTGCTTTTAGTGACTGCTTTTAGTGGCTCCAAATGCAAATAAACCTCCGTTGTTCTGTTTTGGTGATGAATTTTTTCTTCACTGCATTTCTAGGTATGTTTTAAACCGATGCCTGAAATATGAGGGCGAGGGAAGTTTATTTATATAACACAATTCATACAAAATAAAATAAAATTATCTTTACAGGACATTAAAGGATAAGATAAGGATAATTATTAACTTAACTCAAAAATGTAAGAATCACATAAATAGAAAAGAATCAAAATGTAGTACTGATAAATAAAATAAGATATGACCTGATAAGGTAACCTGGAACCTTACGGGTAAATGGTAAACTTTAGGTAACTGTAAGGATGTTAAGTTGTGAAGCACCAGTCGATTAGCCAGTGATCGTCTGTTGCTTCACGGAATGGGACGATCTTTACCTCTTTTTTGACTCTGATCAATGACCAGCATTTAAAAACTGCTATTAAGAAGAAGAAGGACGAAGAAGATGTTGACAACGGAAAAGAAGACAGCGAAAACACTCCGGCATGTGGTCTTTCTGCATGGGGCTTGAGTGTTCTCTCCAAGCATGTCTGAGCTACACCTAAATCAGTTTTTCAATATTAATGTACACATCATACTTTTAATATTTTGTTACCCGCAATAATTATATTTCAATATTTATGATATATTAATATTTGAAGAAGTTTATTTATTTGAAACAATATAGAATAAATTAATAAATCTTTGTTATAAACTTCACTGGAAGCAAAAAGACAAGTATTATCTGCATTCTTTTAACCATTCCAAGAAACATATTGCTCTCCATATCAAAGATAATTACATAGTCACTTATGAACATTACCATGAAAGCCATACAGTTTAGAAAGCTCAATATCATAGTCTTTAAGGTCTTCTAAAAGAGCCTAAAATATAGCTACTGCAAATGTTCTTTATTCTGCAATTCAATTCAATTCAATTCAATTCAATTTTATTTATATAGCGCCAAATCATAAAACATGTCATCTCAAGGCACTTTACAAAATCAAGTTCAATCATATTATACAGATTGGGTCAGATTATACAGATTGGTCAAAAATGTCCTATATAAGGGAACCAGTTGATTGCTTCAAAGTCCCGACAAGCAGCATTCACTCCTGGGGAACCGTAGAGCCACAGGGAGAGTCGTCTGCATTGTACATGGCTTTGCTGCAATCCCTCATACTGAGCAAGCATGAAGCGACAGTTCTTTATTCTAAGGGTTCATATACTTTATCACTTGCCTTGCAAGTTAAATGATTTTCTAGAAACTATGTTGATGTTTATAAAAGATCTTGCATAACTGTAAGGGATTCTGGATACTTTTATGTACAAGTTTCTGTAAAATCTTTGAGAAGCTAGGTTTATATTTAATTTAATATTGAAATCAGATAATATTGAAGGCTCCAAAATCTTCTAAATTAGAAAGTGGAATAGTTTTTGCAACATTTAAGTCAGAAGGCATCACTCTGATTTCCATTGATGTGTAAAAATGGATGTCATAGGCTTAATGATGAGAATTGTGAGTTTGTTCCCATCATGAACTGGAGCGAATGGATTCAAATCAAATATAACATCTCCCACATCCTTTAAGTCAGGCAATTCCAATCTTCTAAGAGAAGAAAAAGAACCTTTAACATAGTCCAAGCGATTCTTTTTTGGCTCAGCTTTCTTATTAGCAAGGGAGGCACCAACACTGAAAAAAAAAAAAATCATTAAATTTGCAAGTTATATCAAAAGAATCAGTGATACTTGAATTTCCATCTGTAAAAGCTGAGTGAAATATTTTAGAGGTTTCTCCTTTCATTTGAAGTAATAAATTAATATATTTCCATGTAGCCTTGATATTGTTATTGGATTTTGTGAACTGGTCACTAAAAAGTATTTTTCTGGTCGCTTTAAGGTATGAATAACCATAACCTTGTCGTTCGTTCATTCTGTGTTGGACAGAAAAATCGGTATGAACCAAAGTGACCCCACACAGGAAACTGTGGTGCTGACTACTAAAAAGCCTGATTGGTACATGCTATCATCATCTCTGATGTTAGATTCTTTTTGTTGCAAAAAAAATATCAATTAATTTACCAAATTCAGCATATTATTCCACAGCTGAACATGCTGACGAAGAAAAAAAGGGCCTAAAATAAATAAATCAAGTTTTTGTAATTAATAGAACATCGTTTTCAAATTAAGTAAAGGAAATGAAAATATCCTTTTAATTATATTTTTTTTGCTTGTTTTAAGCTTCTTAGGAAGCATGTTGGTTGTTGAAATATTATATGCTGTTGTGTATGCATGCTATATGTTATCTGTGTGCATCCTGAGCTGCTGTCTGTCTCAAAATAAGTTGTAACAAATGGCACCTGATGATTCTTGACTGATTCTTTTAATAAGAATCCTTATATGAGATAAATACAGTTGGAGAAGTTGCCAAATGTCACTAAATTTCCTTTGCCTTCAGAAATGCCCTCAGCTGCAACATGTTAGAAATTCCATGTAAAAGCCTGGTTGATGCATCTGGTAACTTGACCTTTAACTGGACAGAGCAGCAAATATCAATATATAGAGCTAGGTATTGGCCAAATGAACGCAGCTGGGTCTAATAGAGCTCAGGGCCAGAAAACAAGACAAACAGAAATATACCAAGGGCCAAAATACAAAGACAAACATCACACAAAGACTTAATAATTCTAAAGAAAAACCCAGTATAGACCTATCACTTATTGTGTTACATAATAAGTCCATAGATTAGCCATTGACGTAAACGTTTGCATTAAAGTTTAATGTAGTTCACCCCGAGATTTAAATCTAAGCTTTCCAAGCACTGAATGTCAATAAACATAAAACAGTAGGTATGTAAAGAAACGTTTTATGTAGGCCAAAGGTAAAAAGACATCAAATCTATACTTTTGCTACTATATCATCTACAGAGCAGCAGCCTGTTTTATAACTCTTTTTTGCCAACCTACTATTAAAATGTTGATATTGAGAGCTGAAAAAAATAAGCAACAAAAAAACGTGAAATGATAATCAATGAAGGGCTGCACAGTGGCGCAGTGGGTAGCACTGTTGCCTTGCAGCGAGAAGGTCCTGGGTTCGAGTACACCCCTGGGTCTTTCTGCATGGAGTTTGCATGTTCTCCCTGTGCATGCGTGGGTTCTCTCCGGGTACTCCGGCTTCTTCCCACAGACCAAAAACATGACTGTTAGGTTAATTGGCCTCTCCAAATTGTCCTTAGGTGTGAGTGTGTGCGTGAATGGTTGTTTGTTCTGTTTGTCTCTCTGTGTTGCCCTGCGACAGACTGGCGACCTGTACAGGGTGTACCCCGCCTCTCGCCCAGTGAACGCTGGAGATAGGCACCAGGACCCCCGTGACCCCATGAGGGATAAGCGGTTTGGAAAATGGATGGATGGATGGATAATCAATGAATGAGAAGAACAGGAAAGACGTTGAGCGTTTGTAAATGCAAATCAAAGGTAATGACTTTGTGATGTAATTCACAAAAATTAGGTTAAACAGAGGCTCAGCTGTGGATGTATTTTAGGTCACCACCTCAAACACTCTGCTTCCTTGTGTGACATCATGGAGAAAACTAAATGAATCTGCCAAGATAGTAGCAGGAGAATGGAGAACCTGCACAGTTCTGGTGCATCCTTGGGTACAGTTTCCAGATGCCTGAAGGTGCCACATTCTTCTGCTTGAAGGTTTTTATATGAAGTATAGACAATATGGGAATGTTCAGCCATCATGCTGTTCAGAAAGGAGATGGATTTCATGTCCCAGAGATAAAATGGTTTTAGTGACATGTGCTAATCAACCTTAGAACAAAAACAAAAGGACCTTGCAAATATTCTAGCTGGTAATTCCGTCTTATCCACAGTGAATCGAGTTCTGTACTGACATGGGTTGGAATGCCACTCAGAGACGAAGAAGCAACAGAAGATCTCAGATTACAATTTGCATATGTACAAAAGAATGCTAAAATTCCAATGTTTGGCTCTAACCATCATTCCAGTTGAAGAAAAAAATAGAAAGCTTGCAAGCCCAAGAAGATCCTACTAAAGTGCAGAGGTGGCAGCATCGTGTAGTGCAAAATAGTTGCAACGTTATTATGCGTTTGGTAGACGATTTTATCCAAAGCGACTTATAAAGAAGGACATAACTATGCTGTTAGTCTCAAAGGTAACAAGAAAACCACTAGTCAGGTTCTGTTGGAGGTGACCGGGCTGACAATAGTGAAGTAGAGGCGTTAAGGAGTGTAAGAGATGGTGTAATGTCGGGCTCTGCAGGGAATCCGATATTCGAGCCAAACATGGCGTTATGTTATAAAGGTTTATCGTAAAAAGGCAAAAATGTGTAAATGGAAGGTAGAACAGGCAGATCCTGGCTGACAGGAGATCATGGGACCTGCAGAACGGCGAGTCAGAAAGGCCAACACCATAAAACAGTCCAGGGCCTTGACCAGAGTCAAAAGCCGATGAGGTCTCCAGTGAGAGCAGAGCGAGCAGAGAATCCAAAAAAAAAGAAATCAGGCGACGCACACAAGCACTGGAACACAGCTCCCACGATCTGGCACCCACTGGCTGTGAGAGACAGGTATATGTAGGCGGAGTCCCAGGTGAATCAACGTGATGATAATCGGCAGCAGCAGGTGTAGCAGGTTGCGATGAGCGGAACAGAGGATGAAGAGGAAACAGCCGGCCAGCCCAACACATAAACAAAAGCAGAAGGCATGACAGGGACACTTCTGTTCTGGTAGCACTTTGTAGATCAGTCCACCATCATGAAGTGACTGATGGAAAGAGTCTGGATTGTCCTGAGCGTGGTGCAGGCAGCGCTAGCACACAATCCCTGGATGACTGGAGAGACCGAATAATGACAGAAGTGGGTGGGAGGCTAGTGGAGCTCAGCGAATGTGTTCTTTAAGGCTGATTGAAGACGTGCCGCCGCATTGTGCATCATCTTAAGACGTCAGCCAGGAAGGAGAAGCCTGGGCACAAATGCATGTGTTAAACGGACACTGATCGAAAGCAAAAAAAATACATAAAAAATCCTTTTAAACAGAACAATAATTCATTTATCCTTACTGAACTTATCAGGAAAAGTTTAGTCAGATTCAAAACCAGGCAGCAACGGAATAAAAGATTCGGTATATTTTATAAGATAAGATAGTCTTTATTGATCTCACATTGGAGAAATTCACTTGTCACATCGGCTTTTATACAGTGAACATTGGTTTTGAATCTTTATTTATGGTGTTTTCCAGATACCTTGTTTCCATTGTGTTGTGCTTTTAAAAAAAAAAATCTGCATCAAAATAAGATTAAAAAAGGAGCTGAATTTGATCTGGAGACTGATGAGAACAGCTTGTGCTGTGAGGCAACGGCAGCTCCTGCTCTAACACTGCATCCACTGAAATAAATAGCACCTTTAATGAATTTAGGTGACCCCTCCCGCTGCTGTTTATTGCAACTCCCAGACTTTATTAGAATAATTATTCCCTCCTTACTGGACTCAGCACAAGGACACACACTAATAGCACTAATAAACTACTTCAAAGTAACAGAGATGCAGCGTTCCCCTTTCATCGTCATCATCATCATCGTCATCATCATCATCATCACTAAAACTAAGCTCTCACATCAAAACAAGATATTAGAGGACAGTTTCAATATGCTGTTTTTATTCATCGTGCAAAGGAAGCTGCAGTTCTGGCCCTTTGTCCGTGGCCTGGTTGCTTTGTTGGATGCGGCAGCTTTGTGTTGGGATTTGAAAAGGATTCGGCGGTAATGGGTGGGCAGAGCCTTCTCCAATCCCGAGGGTTTCTCCTGATGAGCAGGGATTGGACTCATCTGCTCTGTCTATTGATTTGTTTTCGCTCCACGGCCACCTCAGCCCGGTTCTGAACCGGGTTTCATTTGTAACTAGTTCTCCCTGATCCATCAGTTTACTTTTGTTCTTGTTTTGATCACGGCTGGAAGAAGCTCGTATAAAACAGCCAATGTTGTTATTTTTTTCAGGATGCTTATTTTTCTTTAACTTTTTGTTGTTTGCACCCATAAAAATGAATGCAAGACATGTGTCAATTGTGTCATGGTCTCCCTATTCCAAATAGCTGATTTTCGGATTACAATACCTTTTGAATAGTTTATCCTTTCAAATCCACTGGAATTAAAATCTTATCACAATCACATCTGAGAGTTATTGTCCACAGTGAAAGGAGTCCTATACCAACATGGGCTGAAATGCCACTCAGAGAGGAAGAAGCCTTCACTCCAAAAGCAGCATAAAATGCCAGCTAAATACATAAATCTTTGGTGACATCAGTCAAATTGGATTGAAAACATCTCTGGTCATCAACCATTGCTACAGATTGTCAACTGAATCTGGGTCCTGGACTTTGATCTGAGCCATTCCACCGCCGGTCTGGCTGGAGGTTTAGGGCCTTTCTCTGACTGGGAGATGGACCTCCACTCCAGCCTGGTCCTCTGACAGGATTTCTTCCAGCTCTGCCCCCACTTCTGCTGCTGAAACCAGAAACCACACACACCCTCTCCTGCCAAACCCCCGAGGGACTGAGAGCCGAGCCGTGAGAGGGCCACTGCGTTGTCCTGAAGCCACTTTGTAACTAATCTGGCGTGCCCGATTGTCCATTGACGATTGTGTAGACCCATTAGTGTCCAAGCTTTAGCTTCCTGGCAGATGTTCTGAGATGCTGCTTCGATTTTTGCCCCATAATCATACACAGAGGCGTCTGTGAGAATCTTCGTACTTCACAGTTGGGATTTAGTTCTGAGGCTTGGAAGCTTCATCCTTTTTCTTCCAAACGTAGAGACGGTGTCACGATCTCTAGCCGCTCGGGTTTTGTTTTCCTTTGGTGTTCATGTCCTCAGCATCTCCTTGCTGTTTGTAACACTCTTTAGGTCTTGCAGTATTCAGTTCATTTCCAGGTGCTCATTATTGTTGGGAACCTGCTGATTTGTTTATTCTTTTCTTTCTGTTTGGTTTCTGTTTTTATTATCGTGTTCTGTTCTTAGTACATTTGGATTTATTTCTCTTAGATCTCTGTTTGTCCCCCCCCCCAATGCTTTGTAGTTTATGTCTGGTCAGCTCTTTTCAGATGAATTCGTCTTCCTCCTTCATCTCCCTGCTTTCACTCTGCCTGAGCTGTTATGCATTTTCCCCTGATTACTCACGCTCGCGTCCCACGTCTCCTTCCACGCGGGCCTCGGTGGCTCCTGGTTCTTATTGTTCTGCGGGCTGGCTGCCGTTCCATGCGTGGTCCATTTTCTTGTGCTTCAATGTCTGTTCTCCCCGTGCGAGACCATTTTGTAAGCTGTCTTTGGTTTTATTTTTTTAAAGTACTTACCTTCACCTTAAATCATCATGGATTATAGCCAAAAATTATTTTATCTTCATCAGACCACAGGGCACGTTTCCAAAAACGAAAGCCTCTTTCGCTCAGCTCATTTGCAAACTGCAATCGGGCTTTTTGTCTTGCTTTTGGAGTAATGGCTTCTTCCTCTCTGGGTGACTTTTCAGCCCATATTGGGGCTCTCTGTTGGTAATGGGAGCTTTAAGAATCACACACCAAGAATCTTCATTGTGACTTTGTGTTGCCTCAATAACAATTGTTGATGAGACACCGGCTCAGAATGCAAAACAGATTACACAAAACATGCAGACACATCGAGACTTTTTTTTTCCCATTGCCTTAGTTGACTGCACTGACCGACACACTTAATTTAGTCAGATTTAGTGTCAGAGAGTGAAGCAAAAATATATTATTTTTCAATAGCACGGTGTATATAGATATCTGGTTTTAGGTTTCCACCCATCTTCTCATCAACTCTGTTCAGCTTCCCTGTCTGTGTTGAGAGAGAAAAGCATGCCCTCAGCATCATGCTGCCGGCACCATTTTTGCTGCTCTCAGGATATTTTTCTCCCTCTATCGAGTTCTACTGTTCCTCAATTATGCATTGCTTGTCATCATTTCTGCTTATAACTTTTTGTTCTCTTTCTTTTTTTATCTTCATAGTGTTTACACCTGGTCTGGCGTTCTGTTAACTGTGACATCATCCAGGGAAGACGGCTCACCCGCTATTACCATCTAATGTAGAACAGATTACTAGATCAATGTGTGCTTCTGTGCTTTTTTGTCTCTCTTGTTGTGTCTCTGCTCTGTCTTCTGTAACCCCAGTCGGTCGAGGCAGATGACCGTTCATACTGAGCCCAGTTCTGCTAGAGGTTTTTCCTTCCCGTTAATGGGGAGTTTTTCTTTCCACTGTCACTTCATGCTTGCTCAGTATGAGGGATTGCTGCAAAGCCATGGACAATGCAGACGACTCTCCCTGTGGCTCTACGCTTCTCCAGGAGTGAATGCTGCTTATCAGGACTTTGATGCAATCAACTGGTTTCCTTATATAGGACATTTTTGACCAATCTGTATAATATGATTGATTTTGACTTTGTAAAGTGCCTCGAGATGACATGTTTCATGAATTGGCACTATATAAATAGAATAGAATTGAATTGAATTTTGTTTGAAAAAAAAAATACTCGTCATTTTCTATCCACTTCAAAATAATGTACTACTCTGTGTTACTCTGCCATTTAAAATCCAGACTAAACATGTTAGTTAGTCTTTATAATCGGACAAAGTGTGAAAAAGTTTCATCATTTTCCAAGGCCCTCTACACCCCAAACACTGGACATCTACAGGAAACTACCCGAGGCAACGAAGTTCTGCAAAGGCCGTTCTTTAAAAAAGATGTCAAACACCATAATTCATTATTTTCACGTGTGGGTTTGCACCAAAATGAGAGCTGTCAGTTTAAACCACGACTATAATTCAGATGGCGTTCAGAAGCGTGCGCTCCATGTGTTAAACCCCATCTGTTTTCGCTCATAACGCGGCCCCGTTCTGATATCTGCTCATTGGCGTAGTTGACGTCCACACTGCTCGCTCTTTCTCCAGGGAGGGCCGGGGTCGCCGCCGAGCCTATCAGCGCGCTGGACTGTGCTCCGCAGCGACACATCTCCTTTATTTTAGCCGCCGCTCAAGATCTGAGGAGCAGAATAATTACGTCGGAGCTTCTTCTCGGAGCATGGAAGAGCAGAATTTAAACAGGCGCTGTGTTGACTTCAAGGCCTGCAGGTTTGCGAGTTTCGTGCACAGACGTGTGGAGCGGAACAAGGCCCACCGGTTCCCCACGACTAACAGAATGCATCAGCAAGTCTGAGGGAGTCTACGAGGAGGCTGCTGCATTACAACTCTGAGAAAAACAAAGGAATGAAAAAAAAATAAAAAAAGAGCAGCAGTCTCATTTTAGATGGTGCTGCCGCGCAAAGGTAAACTGGGATTATGGAAAGTTGGATTCAGCCCGAGGTACGCTGAGGTTCGTCTGAGCCGGCAGAAGGTGCCAATTTGTTTCCACGTTCACAGACCAGTTTCCCTCTCATTAAGACCGCCCACTGAGCACAGCTTTTGTACCTGCTTAGAGAGATGAACAAGCGTTGGATTTTACAGCACGTGCGAAGGCGAGCCGCAACCGAGGGCACACAAAAGATGCGCTGTTGAGCCTCCGTCCTCATCAGGGAATACCGAAGATCAATTAATGAACTGGCCTGGTCCACTGCCGGCGTCAGTATGCGAGGCATGCTTGCAGGAGTGAAGTAATTGACAGCTCAGAGGCCCGCCGGGTGATCTGAGTGATGAGTGTGTCGCTTTAGTGGCTGTGCTTATTGGTCGCCTGATTTTGTTTAACATACCTAACTGCAACTTAGGCGAGGCGGCGAGTGAATGAAAATCAGAAGCGATGCACAGGGAGTGGGCTTTTTCTTCCAGCCTTTGCAGGGATCCTTAGATCAAAACCGACACAAACATGTCCAGGAACGTAAATCAGAACATCATCAAACGTTTATTTATTTTCACCAGTTTAACTTAAAAAAGTGAAACACGCATCATTTGGGTTTGACAATACACACAGTGCTCCATGTTCGGTGTTTATTTAAATATTTAGGGCTAATACAATTTCCAAATTTGTGTTCTCGGAAAATATAATTTTTAATACAGAAACCCTTTGTTATGACCTAAACCATGAGCCTGCCACCGTAAAAATTCAGAGAGCCATACAGCTGCCGTCTGTTCGCCATAATAAAATAAATCTAGAGCTGCAAAACCAACAAAAGAAATGATAGCTTATAGAGTTTTTGTAAATACCTCCTACATATGCAGTAGTTTGAGTCATGGTTTGATTATAAAACCACTATTTAGTTCTATTTTCTTCACCGAAGAACATTGAATAAACACATTTTCTTGAATGGATTTACATTAGGTAAAGAAAAAAAAAGCATGTAGCAAACTTACTGAACACAGCTCAAATATTCCCTTTGCCATTAGTCCACAGTGGAAACTCAACACAGATATTGCATGAAAATGCATAAAAAAGGTGTTAAAACCAGACTTTTGAAATACCATTAGGTTTAAAAAGCGCCTCTGAGTTCCTATATGATTTTGGATGACATGCATTAAGAGCCACTGTGGAGGACGTCACCTGCTGGTGTCCAGTTGGTCAACATTTTAATGGAAAGTTGAGTGGAAGGAAAAACAGCAATTAAAAAATGGGCCTTTAGAAGCAAGGGTTTGGTGGAAATTCACATTAGGAGCGGAGGGAAGACAAAATATATTTTTTAGTTATTGAAATGCCGAGCAAAGTTCTGTATTTGGAGATATTAAACTCAATTATCTTAATGTACTGATAACCTAATATTGACGAACAGAAAAGGCAGAACCCGCAGGGGCATAAGTGCAAATAATGTGCACATTTTTTAAGAAGCTGGATTGTAGTAATAAATCAACCATTTAGATAATATTCTAACTTACTGTGATGAACCTGCACGTGCAAATTAAATAAATCCAGCTAACAGCGCTTTTTACATTATTATATCTTTGCTATTTTAGAATAGTAGTGCTGAAGATGGCAGTTTCTTTATTCTTTTTTTTCTTCTTCTTTTAGGATTTTGTTTCTTTTCTAGTTGCAAACATTACATTTAGGATGTTTTTCATCCTGTTTTCGAAGCTGCATGGCTTAAATGATTATTGCTGTCAATGTTTTCTGCTTTTAGTCACTCGTCATGATGCATGACTGTAAAAACAAAGGAGTTACATACAAGAGACATTTCAAAAGCTTCAGTAATGGATAGTAGAGCCGTCTACAGGAAGAGCCAGAGCAGACCGTCCTTCTTGAGGGAAGCCTTGGTTCTTCGGTGTTACCAGAAACATGCTACATATCTTCTGTAAGTCTGCAGTAAGTGTGCAATTTCTCCTTCCAGCATCGTCTTTAAAACTCCTGAAAATTGTGGATTATACTATGTTTCTTGGTCTGATCCAGGGTGGTGCTGAGTCCGTATGTAGACAGGAAGCAGATAGTCCACTGGTGTAGTCAGAACCAGCTGGAGCTTAACCCGCTCAAGACTGTCTACTGTTCCAGGAACCAGCCTTTCTCTGGACCTGAGCTGGTCCTCACACATCAACACTGTTCAGAAGAATGCCCAGCAGAGAGCAACTCAAGAAGTACAAGCCTCAGTCCGTCGTGTGTTCGTCTATCGCTGTGTGGTTCGTCTCATCCACTAAACAGGACATGTGCAAACTGCAACAAACAATTAGGGATGCAGAGAAGGTCTGACCTTCAGTCCATCCAGGATTTGCATAGGTCCAGGGTCAGGAACCAAGTCAACATCTCTGCAGACCGCACGCATCCTGCACACAAACCTTTTAGACTTTTACCTTCAGAGCATCATTTGCAAAAACTAGCCGCCACAGAGATGGCTTCTTCCCCCAGGCTGCCTCTCTGGTGAACACAATGAACACCTCAGTGCCTGATTAGTCAGCTACTCTGCTGTCAAACAAAATAGGTATGTTGCACTTTTACGACTCACAAAATCCCGTTTTCTTTTCTCTACATAACAAAAACGCGGTCAAAGTCCTGGATTGTGCACATTATCATGGTCAAATAAGTCTGATTGTGATTTGTTAGGGCAGCAGGATTAGAGCTGATGGCTTTACAAAAGTGAACTTTGCTAATGTCCACATCAAACTGAATGCATATTTGTCTGCTTTCATCCAGTGTTTTGGTCACTGCCAAAGGACAAAAGTTTCCTATGACATAACCTCTGAGTGCAGAGTGTGCACACCCACACCCTGATTCACTCCTGTCCTTCACAATCTGGTAGCAAAGTGTCTCTTTAACCTGCATGTAGATCTGTAGAGCAATAATTTACATGAGTGATCTTCAGAGATTCCACTCACAATTAAAACAGATTTTTTGGTAAGACATATATCCATGCTGCGCTGTTACTGATGCTTTACATTTTTGTGGATGAAAACAAGGGTACCACTCCCTGCTATCCCCCCCAAAAAAAGATGAAAATCACTGTAGCAACCACTAACTGTTATGTCAAACAGCATGTTTCCTTTCCTCACTGCATTCCTGCAAGTTCTTCAGCACTAACTAAAGAAAGTCGATTTATGACATATTTTTAGGCGACTTCTCCTGATATTGAGATTTTCTAGCATTGATGCAAGATAATGCTTTCAGATGTCCTTGGACACATACCGGTCCCACAATGGAGCTGTGTTATGAAAATGAAAGAGCAAGGACAAAGGACTGACATGCCCCGTCCGTAAGAAATAAAACCACATGAGGAGCGAGAGCACAGCGTGTACACAGTGCTGTTCTCATTTGTTGGGAATGACACGTATGCCAAGGTGTGTGTTTATGCATTCATTTAAGATGTTTCATCATCCAACATTATGTCCGGTGATTTTTAGTCACGACTCCTATTTTTCCCCTCTTGATTTGTGTTTTTTTTTTTTTTTTTGTTCCGCTTAATCAATAAAAGCATGACACAGAGACATGACTTTATTGACAAACACATTATAAATGCTCTCTGTGGTCAGTAGTCTTTTCAGACATTCATTTCAGGTCAGCTCAGAGGTTTACAAGCAACCATCCTGGGTGAAATTGGTAAAGCTAATTTAAATGGTTCTTCTCTTTCTGGCCAGCTTTTAAGCACAATCATTAAATATCCACTGAGGCTGAGCATGGGGCTATTCCAGAAGCTCATTATTAGCCAGTTTTATCTATTGCAAAACCAGTGTCACGTGTGTTCTGGAACAACCAGCTACATCCAAACTGTCACCCTCAGACAAAGGGAGGATGTTCACAAGCAACCCAAGAACAACCAAGGCTTAACCTCGCCATGGAGTGGAAGATGCTACTTTAGCCAGAAAGGCTGCTGACCATGAAAGAAACCCCCTTTCTGACACAGATACTTGTAATGACTCAGATTGGCAGATGCCAATATAGACAAACCAAATGTCTTTGAGAAAAGTTTTTTTTTCTGATAGGACAAAGACCATGACAAAAAGTATGTTAGCAGAGGTCAGTACCAACTGTAGAGCATGGCGGTGGCACAATTATGTTGTGGGCCAGTTTCGCTGCCGGTAGCGCTGGTCCACTGAAAAAAGAGGATGAAATGACGTAGGAGCAGCTACCTCCAAATCCATCGACTTCGTGTCAAGTGAGCGGTCAGGTGAGTAAAACCTGGACCCTGTTGGGTGTTTGACAACGATGCGGAACGGCAGCCTTACATTAGGCCTCTGTAATAGTCGGCCTGCATTGTCAGCCTTAATGCTTTTCAAAATGTATGGACTACGCATAAAAGCTGCGTCACAGACGGGAAACCAACAAATTTAAACAAACTCCTATTTTGCCAACAAAGCAAGTCAAATATCGACACGGATGCCAGAAGCTTGTCGACGCCTACGAACAAACGTTCATTGGAGGTGCAGGTGGTTCACGGATGTTGGCCCAAATAATAACGGGGTACATGTATACATTCTAGCATGTATGTATAATTTCGTGAGCCCATGTCTTGTTTTTAAAAACAAAATCCTTGTTGTTCTGGTGCATTTCAATAATCCAGGTAGAAAAATACAAACGAAAAAAGATTAAATTCTTTGTTTTTATATTGTTTCATCTGTTCTTCAAGACACTCCGTCAGTCTGAAGAGTTCTAGGTAAACTCTGCCTTATAAGCAGCACCTTTGCATATGGGATCAAAGGGTTTACAATAATGGCCATCAGAGTAATAACGGTGGGCTGGTATTCTGATGGTCCTCTTTTGCATGTGAACAACCTCTTTTTTTCACAGTTAAACTTGTTGATCCACTCTGCAAAGGTATTGCTCATAAGGCTGAGTTTACCAAAAACTCTTCAGACTGACAGAGTCTCCTGGAGAAGAGACAAAAGGTTTCAAAAAAGAAGAGCCTGTCATTTTTTTGTAAAAACCTTGATGTTTTACATTGTATAATCAGTTGAGTTTACCCAAGAAAAAATGGTTCAAATTGATAAAAAATCCCTAGGTATGACAATCATGCCAGAATATGTAAAGGGCTGAGCTGTACAACTTAAAACATGACCCTAAAGAAGGAAATTAATGACAAAAATCTAGGATGCCACTGGCTTGCTTCACTTGGGTCTATTTAGAAAAATTATCCCTGTAAATCAATCTCTGAATGCTGACAGAGAAACAGAGTAAAGCAGCCAGTGATTCAGCAGAGGGTTGCTGACTAAGGACAGTGGTGATCAAGGAGTTTGGGAAAATACGTCACACATTCTGGCTGTGCATTTTGAGGAGAAGGCTGGTCGGTAATTGGGCCCTGAAAAACATTAGCCAATTAATGATTTTTTTCAAGAAAGTGCAAGAAGGAGAAAAATTGAGCTTCAAATGCTAAGACTGGCTTGAAATTTCAGAATCTGAATAACTAAAATAGAATCTGCTTCGAGATGACTTTGGCACACATTTGCATGGGTATCTGATTTGATTTGCATTCCTGTGATCCATAGAATGTATTATCTCCATGCGATTCAGCATCCCCTCTTATCTGGAACACACTCAATCAATAGAAAGCAGCTCTGAATATGGATTACGGATGAGTATCTGTGCATCTGGGCCTGCATCGACTCCAAAACAGTTATACATCAAGAAATGTACCCCTTTTATACAAATTTGGCTTCATTGGATATCCCCTCAACAGCACCCTATTTATCAACAAACAGACCAAATGCGCAATTTTATTAGTAATCATTATGCAACAAAATCATCCTGAGGTGAAAACATTTGTCTCTGGGTATCTTGTTAATACTTTTTTTTAACATTTTAAATGTGCTGAAATTCCCTAACAATGCCTCATCTTGAAATAGGAATAAATGCATTTGTCATGAAGATATATAAACTGGAATGTGTGCTCCCCCAAACACAGGAGCTTCAGAAGAAAAAAGCACACATTGTGCACTGGCAGGCAGCAGCTGAATATCTCCCTTTGCCCACAGTCTTGAAGCAGAACTCGCAGCTTGATAAATGAGCCAAAGGAGTCAGAAGAATCTAAAGCCAGATAGCTCCCATTCTGCACCCGAAGACGGGGAGAAGTGTCAGCTTTTTCATCCTCTGACTGATTTAGACTGCCATTGGAGAAAACTGATGAGCGCTTCAGAGATTTATGATGCTTTGCCTTGCACATTAAATATAGACTTTGTAACATGTGCTCAGAGCCTCTTTGAAAACCTAATCAGACGCTGTAGCCGGGCATAAATATGAACAGAGAAAGGCGCAGATAGCCATTAGAACTTTGAAATGAGACATTATTTTGCATTATACAAGCGCCTAGAGGTAACTCTATAAGAAACTTGATTCAGAAATAATCATGGACCACATTGGGGCAGCGCAGGGAAGTTATCAGTAATGTCTTGAGATAACTACTCAAAACAGTTGAGTGTGGGCATACAGGGGTCACGTCTCTAGCTTCCAAAGGTTAGTCTGTGCAGGACTGAGACCAAAGTGAATGTATGCCATCTCTTACATAAAGCTCATCAGGAGCCAGTAGATCATTTCATTTGGTTTTGTCTTTATCCTAAAATGCATTATAAACTGTAGTACTGTATGTCACATGGCACAAACAGATGTTCTTTACTATGGAGCCATAAGGAAACTCCTATCTGCCCCACTGATCTTGAACACTGGAAGTCCCCAGGGTTGTGTCCTCAGGTCGACCTCCTCACCCTCTTCACACACAACTCCTCTGCTATTCACCCCACAAATATGGTCGTAAAGTTTGCAGATGACACCACGGTGGTGGGTTTCATATCCAACAATGATGAAACCTACTATAGAGAGGAGTTCCACAAACTTACACAATGGTGCTTCCAGGAATAACATCACCCTGAACACTAGTAAGACCAAGGAGGTCGTGGTGGACGACAGGAGGTCCAGGAGGACTGAACAGGCTCCTGTCTGCAAACATGGGCAGGTGGTGGAGTGTTGTGGAAAGCATTAAGTTCCTGGGCGTTCACATCGCCTCAGACCTCTCCTGGTCTTTGAACACCTCCCACCTGGTGAAGAAGGCCCAACGACGGCTAGTTCCTGTGGAACTAGTACTGTGTTTAATTGACAATTATTCGCACTGTTTATCACATGCTAATGTTATTTGCACACTTTTAGCTTCTCAGGGAGTTCGTCTGGTGCATTTCATGGCACAGTGTTTTACATTGTTCTGTAATGCGCTGCTACCAGCCTTTTTTGACTTAAGCATCAATTAACTTAAAGATTACATTTTCGCTATTGACTATTAGAACTCGTTTTAGCTTCTCAGGAAGGGTTGTTGGTACATTCAACCTAAACATGTATGTCTTTGTTTTGTGTCTAGGTGTTATATGTGAATTCTGAGGCAGTGTCTCACCAACATTTCATTATGGTTATGTAATGACGATAAAGACTCTTCATTCTAGAAAAGAGCTCATTTTAGAGTTATTTGTGTTGTAAATCTCTATTTAGAATATTATTTGCTTTGATATGTACAATAGTTCATAATTTCATATATGGGTTTGGTATTTACAAAATCTGAGAAGGCTGACAGTCTCTAGGAACAAGGAAACTGTATGAGGCAAAGGAGGTGGGTCTCATCATGGTCAACCCATGCAGTTGGCTTATTGCCATGAAGTTGGAGTTGAAGACGCCATTATACACTTGTTTCAACAAACCCACTGTACTTTAGACAATGCAGACACCACTGTGGGAATCATGGTCTTTGATTTCTCCAGTTCATTTAACACAGTTCAACCTGATTTACTTACTCCAGAAGACTCAGGTGGAGGCCTCAATAATGGCCTGGATCAGAGACTACCTCATAAACAGACCACAGCTTGCAAGACTGAAAGGTTCTGTGTCTAACCAGGTAGTCAGTAGCACCACAGGGCACTTTGCTCTCACCACTTTGCTTTTCACTCTTTACACCTCACACTTCCAAAACAAGACAGACTTCTGTCATCTGCAGAAATATTCAAATGCAGTTGTGGGATGCATCAGAAATGGACAGGAAGCTGAGTACAGGGAGCTGGTGGACCGCTTTGTGGAATGATGTGGAGACAATAATCTTATTTTGAATGTGGATAAAACAAATGAGATGGTTGTAGATTTCAAGAGAAATGAGAATAGGACTAACACAATTACCATACTGGGAAAAGAAGTGGAGGTGGTGGAGGAGTATAAATACCTCAGTGTTCACCTAGACAACAAACTGGACTGGAGACAACTGCGAAGCTGTCTACAAGAAGGGACAGAGCAGACTGTCCTTTCTGAGGAAGCTTAGGTTCTTCAGGGTTTGCAGCATGGTGCTGCAGATCTTCTATACGTCTGTTGTGGAGAGTAAGCTCTCCTCTCACATCATCGCCTGGGGTAGCAGCATTAGGGGCAACTGACTTAAAGAAGCTCAACAAGTTTGTAAAGAAGGCAGGCTCTGTTATGGGGACCATTCTAAAACATCTGGAGATGAATATGCAAAAAAGGATTCTTCATAAATTTAAGAACATTACGGACAACCGTCTGCGATAGACTGGCAATGTGTACCCCGCCTCTCGCCCATTGACAGCTGGAGATAGGCACCAGCACCCTTTGCGACCCCACAAGGGATAGTCGTGTTAGAAAATGGATGGATGGATGGATAAACAACCTTGAGCATCACCTCCATCAGACTGTTGTACAGCAACAGAGTGTCTTCGGTCAGAGGCTTCTGACCGAAGACACTCATGATTTACTGAGATGGCATGAAAAGATGCTAGGCAAGTTGGTAGGAAGCAACCTAGTGCTATTTCCTGACCCATCCCTTTCTTTTCATAAACTTTAATAATAATAATCAGCTTTATTTGTTTTTGCAACATAAGTTTCAAGAAAACTTTTCCTCTGCATTTAACCCAAAATGCTCCTCTGGGCGAATAGGTCTTGCTCAAAGAGTGGAAGTCTGTGAGAGTCGAACTAAAACTTCCAGGATGATAGAACATAAAATTATTATTATTTAATACTACTACTACTACTACTACTACTAATTATTATTATTAGTAGTAGTAGTAATAGTAGTTGTAGTAGTAGTAGTAGTAGTAGTATTGTTATTATTATTATTATTATTATTATTATTATTATTATTATTATTATTATTATTATTATTATTATTATTATATTTCTTTTTTATTTTATTATTATTATGGAAAGAGAACATAAACATGACATATATCAAAAGTGGTTAAAAATAACATGAAAAACAAACATTCACAAAAGACTAGTAGAGCTCAAAGATATAATAAATACAGATTTTTTTCATAAACAACCAATGGGATAAAATAGTTGAATAAAAAATACGAAAAGACTACACCTTTTTAAGGTGTTTATACATTTGAAAAAAATAATTTGTATGGAAGATTAATTTAGTGAACTCTGGCTCAGAGGTGGAAAGCTTTATCAGTAAAGACTTGATTAAAGTGAACAGGTTAATCACACATAAAACTAAGAACTTAGCTGGCCCCCATAATCAGTGTAACCAAACAACAACATTTCTAGCACTGAATAAAACTCAGTTGAATGTGAGCCTGATTTGATAATTGGCTCCAATGGTGTTTTCTTGTCAAACACTGCCAAAATAAACTTCTCAGTGATTCTCACAGAAACTTGACATAAAAAAAATAATCTTTAACTCATTTAAAAAAAAAAAAAGATTTTTGTGGAACTAGTGGCTTGTCTCTGTGGTAATCAGACAGGAAATGGGGAGAGAGAGAAGGGGGAAGACATGCAGCGTGGTCAGAATCGAACCCTGGATGGCTGCATCAAGCCCCGCTCTACCTCTACACCATGTTTCGAGAATTACTTTTACATTACTGGGCAAGAAAAAGCTCCTGTTGTCATCACACTCCAAAATTCCAAAATTTTAACAAAGCAGGACCAAAACATTTGGGAAAATGGCAAAATAGGTAAGAGGACCCAGACTGTCTGATCTTACAAGGAAGTGAGGAAAAATTTATTCTGCAACTTTTATAGGGTCGACTTGTTACCCAACCGAAAAGAGTATTTATGATTTGACTTATAATTAGAGGTATGCCTCAGCCTCCCTATATGTTTTTTAAAAAAACATCTAAAATTATTTTTTTCTATCCAAATTGCCTAATTCAATGTAATTGTTTTACCAAATTCTTTCAGTCAAAAATGTCCTTAAATTGTTTTAACCCATGTTTTATTTTGCTAAATTAAACATGGGTGGCCAAATAATTGTAGTTGAAAGTAAGTTTATTAGTAAGTTGCACGTTTACTGTGGAGAAGATAAAAATGGGACGTTTCCAGCAACACCTTGCATTTGGCTCATTATTATTTCCGCAGCTCTTAGGCGAATGACTCTCCCTGTTCTGTAATTTTCATGTTTGGGAAAAGCATACATTTAATTTTATTCTGCTTCATTTTACTTTATTTGATGATGATTTTTATGATGACTTCAAGTGACAATATAAATCAAATAAAATTAAAGGAAAGCCACTTGCTTGGTTGGATCCTGATACAAAGTGGGTGGCCCATTCAGGCCCACCCATAGCTACGCCCCTGTTCAGAGATGACATGGGTTGTGAGACTGGGAGTTAAAAAACAGGATCAGTACCAGTCCTTTAATTTGAGGCTCAGGTAGAGATGACGTGTCCACAATGAATGAAGGTTTTCAAAGTGAATATGAAGGCAGTGTAGACTTTTTTCTCCGCGTTGCTGGCGAAAGGCAGAGAAAATGGAAAGAGGGTGGTCTAGAATATTATCCCTTTCAGTCAGTGAGATTAGCTCATATGAGCCGCCTGCCAAAATGTAGTCATATCATACATAAAAAATGGCATTCAATATAGCTGGATAATTTAAACTCAATTCAGTGACTGGAATGGGTTGGAGCTGCATTAATAGTGAAACACTGAATTTCCATAAACTCACTGTAGTGAGCTGAAATAACATCTGTATCATAATATAGACATGTTTAATTGCTCTAATGTTTTATTCTGCTTTCGCATGGGGTGATGAACCAAACACAGTGGACTGTGACTCACTGGCACTGTTTTTTTTTATCACATCCTATCCTCATCCCCACACTCTGAAATCCACTTTTTAATCTCCTCACCTTACTGCCTGCAGAAATATTGTCATCGCCATCCGCGACTTCTTGGCCAGGGTCTAAAATGTAAATCAATATTTTCATTATCATGTGCAGAATACAAAACAACTCCAGAAGGGTAAATGCGGTAGTGCTGACCATGACTTTTCCCTCACAGAAAGAGAAAAAGTGAAGGGAGGTTAAGGTTACCTAATGGAATTAAGGTCTTGGGACATGGGAAGGCAAGAAAGGCACGATTTTAAAGCTCATATTTCAGAGCCGACATCGTTCTTCATGTCTGTAAGGAAGCTTTTACAAGCTCGCTTCAAAGCCCAAGTTTTCATATCAGTGCCAACACACACCCATCAGAGTACCTTATAATCAGCTACCTTTTATCACAAAGGAACTAATCCAGCAAAGTGCTATCCTCGTGGTTTCTTTCCAAACTCACGGCGACAACAGCCCGAAACATCTCTCTCGCTGTTTGTCTTGAACCAAAGTGCCAATCATTTCCCAGCAGTGAGCGCCACAAATTGCCAGAGTTAAACTGAGGTTTGTTGTGCGGTGGGGGTCGCAGCGGCTACGCTGTTGCCATGGTTCTACACGTCCAAACTGTCTGGAATAACATCTCAACACACTGAGTTGAATTAATTTATTTTATGAAACTTTCAAAATATATTCATATTGAGTCTTAACACATGTCTCAGATGTTGACTGAAAAGCAACCTTGGGTAGAAATTTAATCACCCCTTCACTGTGTTACTGTATTTTTTTTTACTACTTTACCAAAGTGATAAAACAGCCCTGATTGCTTTATTCCTTGCTTTCATACTGCTCTTAAGCAGCCAGGTTGACTTGAATCTTTGGACCATAAAGAGTGCAATGGAGGTCTAACAAATGTCATAAGAGATGCATCACCATTCAGTTGATTACCCTACTCTATGATGAGTTTTTGGCCAATAAGTCGCCACTTTCGCTCGTTTGACATTCATCCATCCATCCATTTTCTAACACATCTATCACTTGTGGGGTCACGAGGGGGTGCTGGTGCCTATCCCCAGCTGTCAATGGGCGAGAGACGGGGTACACCCTGGACATGTAACCAGTCTATTGCAGGGCAATACAGAGACAAACACCCATTCACGCACACCTAAGGAGAATTTAGATAGGCCAATTAACCTAACAGTCATGTTTCTGGACTGTTAGAGGAAGCCATAGTACCCGGAGAGAACCCACACATGCACAGGGAGAACATGCAAACTCTATGCAGAAAGACCCAGGGTAGGACTGGAACCCAGGACCTTCTGGCTGCATGGCACAAGCGCTACCCACTGAGCCACTGTGCAACAATCCGCATGGCGGGTGACAGCAATTGCGCAACAGGCCAAAAACGCAGCAGTACAATGGCGGTGTGTTTTTGTGCTGTCTTCTCGCTCACTCTTGTGCAGGCTTGTTCCTCTCTGGACTCGTCTCAGAAGGCAAGGCAAGGCAAGGCAAATTTATTTATATAGCACAATTCAGTACAGAGACAATGCAAAGTGCTTTACATGATTAAAATATAATAAATAGAATAAAAGCAAGTAGGGATAGAATGTAGAAACAAAAAAGAACATTTAAAAACAGTAAAACAGTTTAACTTGAACATTCAAAGGCAATTTTAAACAAATGTGTTTTTAATCTCGATTTAAAGGAACTCAGGCTTTCAGCACTTTTACAGTTTTCTGGAAGTTTGTTCCAGATCAGTGGAGCATAGGAACTAAATGCTGCTTCTCTGTGTTTGGTTCGTGTTTTCTAGGTATGCAGAGTAGGCTGGAGCTAGAAGACCTGAGTGGTCTGGAGGGTTGATACACTGATAACAGTGTATCAGAAGTAGTAATTAGTTGAGTCAGGCCAACCGCAGACCGCCTCTATCCACTTTTTTATCCTAATTGAATGAAAACAGCTCTGTCTCCGCTGCGGTCCTTCACCCCACGTTACAGCCACATCCACATCCAGTTCCTGATTGGTTGTTGCAACGCGACAACACACAAAAAGCTCAGATTTTTCAACTCCAGCGGCTGTCGCTTTGCATCCATCGCAGGTGTCGAGTCGCTCTGGCTTCACTTCATTCTCCAAAATCACGCGTTTTGCATCACTAGTAATGCATCTGTTGCCTCACTATGTGTCGCATCGCCCCTACATTGCACCTGTACATAGAGATATCATGTAAATCTGTGGCTCGGGCCGCCACATTCGCGAAGTGGAGAGCTTGCTCAACACTTGCAGCAGGTGGATGTTGGTTCGTCACCACGTGAAGCAAAAGACTTTAGGCCTTTTGGATAGACCAGCAACAACAAAGCCACAGCTGTTCAAGGAAAGCACACCTGTCGCCTCCACCTGAACTGTTCTTTGTATTCGAAATAAATTTAAAGATGGCGTTTGGAAAACATTTTTACTCACAGAAAAACAAAAAACACACACACAGACAGAGAGTCATGGTTTGGATACTAAATGGGTGTGACCAAATGCATCCTAAGGTATTGTTATGTGTGTGTTTTTTTAGAAGATTCCAACTCTTTGTTTGGATTCATATATATCTTGATGAATAAATGATAAACTGATGCATGTTTTAGATGAGGAAGAGTCGAGACAGTATAGCAGCTTTTAAACCTCAGTAAACCTTCATCGGAGCAGTAGGTCAAAACTTCATCTGGGACAGGAGATCTGTCCCAATAATAGAACATTATTGGTGAGATAGTTAAGTGAGATGTAATCACATTTTAAAGTCGATCATTGCAATGTGATAACATGTAGTGTTTTACTGCACATATACACCATTGATTTAAAGAAAGTATTAGATTGATTAGATTATTACCGGCAAAGGCCTATTGTAAAATGACTTGGAATGAAATCAGGGACAAAACAAAGAAATCCTGACATCCATTTTTATTTATTTTTTTTACACTTCAGAGGCAATAAACCCTTAATTATTGAAAAACTCAGCCTTAGTTCAGACAAATTAGGAATACAGGAGATTCCAAAAAAGGTAAAAAAACAAAGCAACTGGACTTGTTTTCCGTAGTTGAAGACGTTTCGCTTCCTCTCCAGGAATAACTTACAAAAATGCTTCCATGACATTTATTTTATGATTATTTGTAAGGGTGTCACTATTTGCAGCATTGGTGATGCTGTTTAAATTTAATTTCCTTAGCTTAGGATTGCTCTCCAAATTGAATAAATTAACTAAAATTAACGGTTGAAGTTTCAGTGTGAGGTGATACTTGAGCACAAATTTATTTTAAGAATTTTACATGTTTGCTAGGTGTATTTAACTGTGGATGCTGTGTATCCTAATCTTCCTTAGGAAACTTTAGAAATTACCTAAAATATCTATTTAAAAACCCTACTTGTCTTTAATAGAAATAGAAATACCTTGTCCCACAATGGGGAAATTTAGGATGACTTAATAATTTAACTCTTTTTTGAAACATTCAAGCCATTTAATAAGCTGATGTCAATAACAAGGATAAATAATATTTTTTTATTTCAACATTTTTTTTCATAATTTTACTTAATTTTACTGCCATCATTCATGGTGTGTAATTTTTAAAACTAACCCTAATCAAGACTTCTGGTTTTTGGAAAGTTTTTCAGAGTAAAACTTCTTTTGTCCTCCATTGCAAGATTTGCCTTTAATGTGGTATAAATGAGGCTGATAGAAAATTTGTGAAAAAAAGAAAAAGCCAAAGTGGGAGACGGCAAAAGGGAAAACTTTGAAAGGTTGGGAAAAAAAATCCCTAAGAACTATTAATTAAGAGCGACAGCAACCTTCATTATAACAACAGTTTTTGAAGGAGCAAAAGATTAGCTAATCACACGATAGTGAAAGGGAGCTTTTACCCGTCAGCTTGTTTATTGAAACTATTATGGGTTGACTTGATGGCAGAGGAGAACATGCTTATGTATTATGAATCCTTTCATAACAGTCCTCAAGCCTGCCTCATTTATTTACACTGAATACAAATGCACCTGTTTTTCTCCCTCTGTGGTCATTATGAGGACACAGACAGTGGCAGCCGGCAATAATAATAATTAATGTGCAGTGAAATTACAAGATGGAGTGATTACTGTGCCAGATTTGATGTGGAATAGTGAGACATAAATAATAGGATATACAGAGTAACTAATGTACATATAGTACAGGGGTAGCAGGAATAGCTTTCAACACTAATAGGTTGAAACAAACTATTTTAGGTTTTATGATCATGTATATGTATATGGGTCCTGTGGGTCTGGACGGTAAAATAAATAGATACAGAGTCTGCATAGTGTAAGTCTTCCCTTCTAACACCAAATCAGTTCCCCCGCCAGTTTTCTGGGAGGAAAGAAATGCCTTAAATTGCTTGTGGTGATGAACAGAAAGTTTCCATTAACTTTTATGAAACTATGATATTCAGCTGTGTAAGGCTTTAATTAATTTTATTCTCTGGTTATAAAGTAATTTGATTGTATGGGTAAAGAGGGAGATCAGGGATCCGTATCGTCTTTCCATCTGAGGTTAGAAACGATTTTACCAAAAGCACTGGGAGATTAAATAATTTTGTTAATAATTGTTCATTTAAACAGCCACATGTGAATCTGATATAATTGAAAAAAAAAAAAAAAAAAAAAAGATCTGCTGCAGCACCAGCATGGCTCCACTGTCAGAGTGAATTAACTTCTGGCTCAATAGCAAAAAGGAAATCTTTAAGCTGAGTTTCAACCGTCCACTCATACATTACAAGTTGTGAGTCAGCGATGTTTAAAATCTCATCTGTAACTTTTAAACTATTATGTGATCCAACAAGAATTTGCTGTGTGAAACAGCAATGATGTCACGAGATGTCAAAAGTTGTGGATGTGTGGTGATGTTGGGGCACATGCAGTGATTAGAACGGAGGTTTTAGGCTAACTACCACTTTTTTATATTTGTAAGATGTTTTATAGGGGAAAAACCTTTAAAAGTAAAAGACTGATCAAAACTGAAAATGTTTGGAAATAAGTGAGGAATAATATAATTAAATCTTTGTTTACTAAGGAATGCGGACTCAGATTTTTACTTATCCAGTTAAATATTTGATCCATATATCGAGTCACTACACCTCAGTAGACTTAAAGTTATTCAGAAACTTCTAAGCCAACTAAAACTTAAACAGATCAGAAATGCAGATATTGAGCTTGTCACAAGAGAAGATTTAAGGACACAGCTAAAACCAGTGCAGGAACAACCATCTATGTTCAAAGATATTGAACTTAAAAATAAACCTCAAGCCACCTTATAATATTAATGAAAGGCCTAACTGTTGGGTGATGACATCTACCTGACACTAAATGTATGGAACACATTAGAATCTTTTGTTAACGCTATCTCTGGACGTTTTAAAGCACCCACACCCAGATGTCTCCTCCCGCTTTTATTATCGCTCTCCTAGAACTTCTTTGAATTTTTTCAATGTTTATGAAAACGTGGATATTCTCCATGATCAGAATTATCCTAATTATAGCATACATACCCTTATTATTTTGATATTTTTTGGGGCTTAAGATGACAAGACTTCAGCAGGTAACTGGTGCGTTTGGTTGTTTTTGTTTTCTATACCATCAAAAAGGACATTACATGAAAACACTCTAAAGAGAAGTTGTACTCTTTCTTGGTTGTATTTAATCAGCCTGAGCTGGAATGTCATGTATAGATTATTTTCATGAACATCACCAGTTAATTATTAAGAATGTAACTCTTTTATCTGTGTTTCTGGGTTTTTTCTAGTAATGTTCAAATATTCAGTTTTAATATTCATAATAAATAGTACACTTAATTATTTCAGAATACGCCAATGTAAGCAATTAGAGTATTTCAATACTACCTGAGAATGCTAATTTCAACATTAGAAACTTATATTTTAAATATG
Source organism: Fundulus heteroclitus (assembly GCF_011125445.2). NCBI lineage: Eukaryota > Metazoa > Chordata > Actinopteri > Cyprinodontiformes > Fundulidae > Fundulus > Fundulus heteroclitus. The sequence goes on from NC_046381.1 coordinate 1,634,570, forward strand.
ACCTTTAGTTACTGTCATTTTCATACACTCTATACAAAACAAAGGTTAGATTTGGAAGTAATATTTTAGTTCTGTTCTTTCAGCTTTTAAAACATGTTCAAACATTCATTTGTTCGCCCAGTGTGTATTATGGAGGTAGATATGTTTCAAAACATTCAAGCTTGTAATATGGATCTTGTATTATGGATCTGACCTTGTATTTTGAATGTGAATATCTGTGCATTATGATGGGAGTACTTGCATAACTAAATATTTACTTGTACAAAAAAAACTCACATACATGCAAAATCAATTTGATGCTGCGTTTAAAAAATTTCACCTGCGTTTAAATTTTCTTTTATACAAATGAATAATTCATCATGTATTTGTATAATGTGTAACTTGTGTCAATTTTCCCACTACAACTACAGGCCAGTAAACAAATTCTTGAATCTGTTGCTTTGCTGTGCAGCTCTTCTCTTACAAGCACACAACTCTCCTATTACACATCAAGCTGGGGTTTCATTTTAAAGTAATGACTTATTCATTTGTGTAAATATTTTCCTCGGGTGAAAATTAAGTTCAAACAGTTTAGCATGAGCTAACAGAGCATGCCAATGCTTGCTAAAAATGCTAATGTTAACATTATACTATTGCTAACATCTTCAGATAATTATTGTAAATAAAACACATTTATGTCCAACTCTGGCATGATTATAGTCATTTTGATCCACTACAGAGCCCAGTAAACATTATCATGCATTACAGTAAAAGTATTGTAAAAGTTTCCCTCATAAATTGGTCCAAAACAGAAGGGCCCGAGCTTATAATGTCACTTGTGCTGATGCTAACGTGTGTACATTGTCACATTGTGATTAAGTGCATTAAGTGAAGTTAACTTTCAGGTTTGTTTAGGTCAGGCTTTCTGTAGTGGTGTTCACATTTTCAGCTATTTTCAGTTCATTGTGTAGCCTTCTGGGATTTATTTTATGTAACAGTAGAAGTTGTGTCAAGATGTTTTATACTAAACTGGTCCAAAATAGACTAGCCTGGGCTAAAACATTATGCCAATGCTAGGTTAGCATTATATCCACAACACTAATGCCAAGCTAATGGAAACTCAATATTACGTCAGCAAACATGTTAAAAGAAAACCTTTTAGTTGTGTTGCAAGGAAACAAATAGTTATTTTAATCATCAGTGCAAATTTTGATTACGAAAATAGATTTGCTTAGTTGAAACACTGCAATTTGGGATTTTATATATATATATATATATATATATATATATATATATATATATATATATATATATATATATATATATATATATATTTTACATTTTACGATAAAAAGCTTTTGCTCTACGATGAGGTCATTTTTGGACGTACCAAAATTGGTGTATTTCACAAAACTCCAATGGAAACACTTTTATTGCATCATACAAGTCATGTGATCAACAACCGGATGTTACTAATGGGGAATAAGGTGAAGAACACAAAAGGAAGTAATCGGAAAAAGGTGAGGGAAATTGTAATTGCATTTTTCACTTAATGGAAATTGCAATTTTTTGTTTACATTTGCAGAATAAAGACAAAGCTTTGCATTCATTTGTGTTGTCATTTATACTAAATTTTTAAAATGTATGTCCTGATTTTTTTATGTAACTGTATTTATTTAGCATGTGTCTGCTGTTTTCAGAAATAAAATATCAGAACAACATTCATAATTAGTATCTGAAGTGTTTTTTTTTTTTAAATTGTTGCTTGAAATCTAAATATTTGGTCAAACCTTGTTTTCAATATAGAGGCTAGACGTACAATAATGTTTACATGTACATGAATTAAAAAATAATCAATCAATCAAAAGAACAAAATTGACTATAATACATTATTTACACTTTATCAGGGAAAGTACAATATTGTAAAAGCAGAACCAAATGACAAAAGATGTCCAACAAGTACTTGAGACAGTTACAGCAGAAGACGACATCCAATTTGCATTTCAGCTTCAGCATCGATAGCGGCATCCATCATGGGTCGTCCGAATGACGCTCTTAACTCAAAACAAATTTGAACTCCTGTTCTATCTGATCTGTACTGTATCTGAGTTTCATTCCTCAGCAAAAGCATTCCTACAGACTAAATGAAAATGCTTCAACATCTATGTTGGAATCTGTCAAATAATGCCAGTCACTTCAAATCATACTGCGTACTGTCAGTTCTCTCTGCTTACTATAGATGTTTGGTGTGACTCAAATACACACAAGTGTACGGTTGTGTGTTGTTTTTTGTTGAAAAACTCCATATTTTTCTAAAATCCTGCATTAAAAAATTAAATATTTGCATCCCCAGCGGTATTTTTTAGAACATTGCCAGAGTTTTGTTATTGATGCGGAACATACCTCTGGCTAGCCTGTCTGAGACACCGAGCAGTGTATTTGTGGCTGGTAAATGCCATGTTCAGACTGAAAACTTGTTCAGTAACACAAATTTAATAAAAGTGAAGCCAGTGAAGAGAAATAGCATTAGTCTCTTTTCTTTTCTTTTTTTTTTAAAGCATTGAACGTATCCAAAAAAGCCACTTTGACTACTAACGTTGGGCTAATGTACACCTTCTGAATCCAGCGCTTCTATTGTGACTGTAGGAAATGCTTGTCATCTTCAAGAAATAATATTTGCTTTTGGGCATTTCGGTAAGTCTCCACGGGGAAGAAGGGCAGTGTACGTGTGATAGGCAGCACGGCGCTTTGGACGGCAAGAGGCACAGTGGAAAAATTGCTTCTGTTCCCTTCATCTTTATTATGGTTATTGAATTTGGTTCAAAAGGAGCTGACATCAAAGCGTTGCTCAGAGATTCATAATTCAAGAGGTTCAGTGTATTTTATTGTGAGCCCAGCAAAAGGAATGTCAGAAACAACATTAAAATGAAAGAAGTTCCACGGTTGAAAAGCAGGTGCTTCCTGTTCTAAATCAATGTCACTCTGGATGATGCATATATATATATATATATATATATATATATATATATATATATATATATATATATATATATATATATATATATATATATATGTATGAGCTGGGCTGCAAAGAAAAATCAAACCACCAAAATATGTGCAGTATAAAACAGTTTATATCTAATTAAGAATAAAACCTTTTCTACAGTTCTTATCAAAGCATCTAAAATATTTCAACTTAATGGGGCACTGATGAGTGAAGCAACAAAGCAAGAGCTAATCTATTCCCACGTCTAGTTAACCTGCAGATTATGAGACCAAATGGATACTTCAAGGTGGAACGTAGCAGGTAATTTGATCCTCACATCCTTTTGAAAACCTATTAGGTCTTTACTGTACCACTTTAGATCTGCAGCACGGTCTAGTTGGGTGCTTGACTTTGATCTTCAAAGCTGACCTCCCTTCCCCGTTCTGATTGATGGATGGAGTCCACCATCGATGCCCGCATATCCATCAAGCAAAGGAACCCCGTGATGAATGAATATGTCCTTTATCAACCGTGCATCACCTCATGAAGTATTGTCCTTTCTCACTCAAAGAATTTATCCTTCAGCCAGAGATTGATTAACTATGGAGGTGATTCAGTCAGCAATTATGACCTCATCGCTAATCAATCTAGCCCTCGCCGTGGGACAGCCCTGCTTACAGTTCGGCACACTCATGCAGGCACAGACAGGCGGGTCTGATATCAGACTGTGATTTTTTTTCCCCCCACTTCCTGGGATCATGGGAACACCTTTCTATCTGCAATAATTCCACGGACTGGAGGGATTGTTGAAAGTTATTCCCCCCCTTATGCAGATCGAGGGTAAATGGAGAAAACTTAACACCAGGATCTTTTTTTAAACACTTTTAATAAAACAGCTTTAAAAGGCATAAACAGACTACAGTTATGGTAAAATCAAAGTGCACCTGTACAAATCGGGTTTTTGGGAGGCTTTACATGCATTTTTCTCTATGCACTGTAAGAGTGTATGCACTAAATACTTGATCGGGGCTCTTTTTGCATGAATTCCTGCACTAATGCAAAGTGGCATGGAGAAGAGTAGCCTGCTGCATCAGGGGCAATAACAATGTTTTTTTGATCCAGAGGGGGGAAAAAACAGTCTGAAATTATAAATAAACTGAATTAGTCGAATTCTCTGATAAGTCTCATGCTTCATTCGGCATTTATTTTAGTTTATACCAGTTGTTTCTGACTTTCCTTTTGCTATTAGCAGTCAGTAACATAACATCAAATCACTGAGATTGCTCCTCTGTGATTAATTAATGCCTTTTTTCCCCCACAGAAAAATAAATAAATCTGGAAACTGGTGAAGGAGCATTTACTTTACAATCCTCTTTGAGATGCAGTTATCTTTGCTGCGTTTGCATTTTCAACAGTCTTTTTTTTTTTATCTTCTACCAAACTTTCCAGAGTTGAATGCAGCACCCTGCGAACAGCCAGCTCCTTTAGCCAGGACCTGTAAAGCCACAAAACATCATTGTTTTAGAAGCTGGCTGTCAGTGCTTAGTCAGCATTCTTCCCAAAGATTGCGTAGGATAAAACACGGGCATGACGTTTCTTTTTCAATCTATCTTTGTGATGTCCCTCAATGTGTGTTTCTAATTGACGCATGTGAGTTTCACGTTTTAAAAAGAGCTGAGCATGAAAACGAGAAACATGCCAGTAGGTGTACAGTCTCAATTTTTTTTTTTTTTTTGGGATGCTGAGGAGTTTTGATGGTGACCATGACCTGTCCAATGTTGCCTTTTCGTTTTTGCTTCTTTGGTTTCATGTGGAGGCAACTCAACCTCTTTGTCACATTTATAATATGTCAAAGAAACCCCAAGAGCAGCTCGGAAGCATGTTTTCTCCAGGTTACAAAGCTTGTTGTTGTTGTTTTTTTTTTTTTTTCTCATGCGTCAGGTTAAGAGTCCTGCTCTGCCTGCTAAATAAAAATGTGACAGAGACATGAAAGAAAAACCTCCAACCGAAATAAATTGCGCCGAACGTCACCTGAGGTGTCAGGAGAAGCATGCATCTGCAAAAAAATATTTATTTATTTTTTTACATTTTGTGGCCCCTTTGGCCCACCATCAGTGCTGGCTGCAAACACTGCGAGTTTATGAAAAAGTAAACAGGGTGATAATCGCCGGAAGCTGAATAAGACGGACCGTGGGAGCAGTTTTCTGTTTTCAGAACTCTGGCTTTCCACAACATCTCAGCAAGCCAATCTTCCGCGGAGTTCAAGCTGCCTCCGCCCCTGTATGGGTAACAATACGTGCTCTGCGCCGACGCACCGAATCAGTCAATTGCTAACAATTTCACAGGAATTATTTCGACACAAATACAGCCACAATAACACTGTTTGGCCACAGGAATTGGAAGATAATTGTCTGGGCCTGAAGCATTGCTGTTCGATAAGCTTCACGCTCGGTTTCTGATCCCCCTACCAGAAAGCCCGTTGCCTTCCTCTCTCCTTTTTTTCGCACACGTTTATTCCTGGCTCCTAAATGAAGTTTCTATTTATGTATACCTTAAATCACACATTCTCCGGCGTCCTCGCTGAATGGAAGCCGGCGCTGTTGTTATCTTGCGAGGAAAAGAAACAAAAACAACGTGCGTGTTGGCTATTAAGAGCACCACGGCTTCTTCAAAAGGGCAGTTTGAAAAGAGAGGGCACGCCGATGCTTGAACATGCTGTTGAATAAATACATTAATTACGGGGGAATTATGTGCTCGGCGCATGGGCTGCCTTGCTTTCAAGTGCCAGGGGTCCTCATAAATATACATTTAAAAGACATGTGGCAACATCAAGAAGTAACCTCTTAACAATGAACTTCTGTATCACCGTCTACACAGCGAACACCTACCTCGCACTGCTAGCCTTGTGAAGAAGCCAACAGTGGATTTTTTTTTGTTTTGTTTTTTTTTGCTTAATATTAATAGATGTAAATGAATGCTTTGTTTATTTGAGTCGACAACTCTCAGAAGTCAGACTGTGTTCGGTTTTAACTCTCAAGATGCAGACAGAAATATCAGATGTCAGGGACAGCCCAACTTTTGGGATTTTAAAAAAAGAAACTTTAACTTTCATGTGGTTGGACCACTTATGATGAAATATTAATAGAATATTATTGTATTTATTGGCAATTGCAACTTAGGCGTATCCCAGTGGAGAGAAATATATATATATATATATATATATATATATATATATATATATATATATATATATATCTTCTGTTTATGTTCATTTTGATAGTTATGGCTTAAAATATTACAGAAGACCTGCATAAATAAGTCTGCTGATGTCACAGGCCGATTTTGTTCTATGTCATGCCAAAGCGATACAGTAACAGCGCATATTTTAAAGTACAACATGTTTTTACTAAGCACCTTTTTTCAGTCTAAATTTTGTTTTTTTAATCATACTAACTTGAAACATATTACTCTGTATAAAATGTACGTATTATATGATATATGTTGTAAAAACTATGTTTCTTTTTTTGCTGAATTACTGGAAGAAACAACCTTTTGAACCTTTTTCATTTCTTTTTTTTTTGTTTTCAGGCATACCTTAGAAAGTATCTTTATAAATATAGTTCATTCAAACTCATATCGATCATGTGACATTGGGCAAATGTTAAAAAATAATATATTATTTTAGGCAGTAATGAGAAATAGCTTGGCCCTGCTAGTTGGTAGGGATTTAATAAAAATGTAAATATACCGATAATATTTACAAAAGTACATGACAAGCATGAACTGATTCTCATCTTTTTTCAGATAATTTGATGGAGGAATATCTGCGTTAATTTATCTGGAGGTCAAACAACCCAACATACGCCCTGGAGCCCATTTAGTTTGCTGTTTTCATTGATTTGTGTAGTTTCGTGGCCAGGAATGTTTTCCCACCAGCAGGATTCAGAGTCTGTAGGGTAGAAAACCACTGTATTAGCCCACTTGTAAACACATCTCTTAGCTAAAGCAAGACACCCAAATAAACAACAACAAATCATTTTCTTACTTTCTGTCATTTATTTGCAGCCATAGATGTTGCATCTTATAATCCAAGGGGCAAACGGTGCTAGGTAAATATGTTCTACGTAGTCCAGCTCTAGGCCATTTTGGCCTAACAGCATTGTTGCTGTCCTGCCCAGTTAAAGTGTGCTCCACCACACAGGATTCAGCTCTATGATCTTCTACCTGTCAAATGTTTCCCCCTGCTCTTAAAAAAAAATAAAAAATAAAGTCAACCCGTTCAAGATGGTGAAGATGACGGCTGACTTGTGGAGAACTTCCCTCACACTGCTCTGCCTCACCAACACTTTGTCTGCTGTGGATAACTTCTGGTACACAAATGATTGTACCCTGGAAAACCCATCTGAGGTTTGCAAGTGACTCCACCATCGTTGGTCTTGCACGGGACAGCAACAAGTCTTCATACTGACATAAAGCAGGCTGGTTGGTCCACAACTTTACCCTTTCAAGACTGTGGAGATGACGGTGGACTTCTGGAGAACTCCCCCCCTCACCATCCTGAACAACACTATGACCTGTGTTCATCCATCACCGTGTGGTCTAGCTCGTCCACAAAGCAGGACAGGTCCAAACTACAACAAATATTTAGGTCTATAGAGAGGAACATCAGTTCCAACCTTACCTCCATCTGGGACATGTAGAGATCTAGGGTCATGAAAAGGCCCGCTAGCATCTCTGCAGACGCCACACATCCTGGACACAGACTGTTTAGGCTTTTTAACTTCAAGTCGGTGCTACAGAGGGCCAGGAAGACTGTGGCTTGATGGGTTGAGTAGTCGTCTGGCAATCAGAAGACTTTGGGTTTGATTCCAGCTTCCCCTTGCCACATGTCGATGTGCCCCTGGGTAAGGCACTTAACCCCAAATTGCCTACCAAGCTGCATCTTGGTGTATGGGGAGTGTTGGCCTAGTTGTTAGAGCAGTGCACTTGCACTCAGAGAAGGATGCAAGTACCCGGTTCGATCCCCAGTGCCTGCACTCTGAGTCCCTGAGCAAGACCCTTAACCCCAGAACGCTTCCTAGGCGCCGCACAGTGGCAGCCCACTGCTCCCCAAGGGTGATGGGTTAAAAGCAGAGAACAAATTTCGTTGTAATGTATGTTTCATTGACAATAAAGATGATATTACTATTACTAAATTATTATTATTATATACAATAATCGGCTGCTATGGCAACACTTTCTTCCCCTCAAGGCTGTCAATCTCCTGACAACAACAAAAACCTCACTAAGAGACCTTAAAACAAAATAAGCTTATTTGTATTACCTTTTGGTGTTTAGCTTGATACATATATATATATATATATATATAAAATCACTTTACTTAGGACGGAGGTAGTCAGTGTATTCCCTCCTTTCAGTGGTTGTGTTTGTATTCCCATTATATAGTCACATTAATGACATTTTAAAGTGATTCCAAATCAGTTGATCATAGTGGATGGAGACAAGAAAATAATTACCTGTACCTGTAGGCTCAGACTCTGTACCACGGTTCACTTTCATACCTCTTGCCTGTCTGACTTATTTGTATGCGGCCGTCTGCCTGTGCACATGGTGGCTTTGATATGTGTAACCCTACACCCAGGTGTTTCCTCGAGCCCCATCTGTTCCTTCTGTGCCTCAGAGTCTCATTGTATTGCTGTTTCTCCGTTTGCTAGTTGGTAAAGAGCAAGAGCCCAAATGCAAAATGTTTGCCCAAAGGAACCCGAAGCGATATCCTTAAACGTCCTAACTGGAAATTACTAGAACTATTTGGCTCTTATTAAATGAGACCCAATTTGATTATGAACTTTACATGTATGTTTCAATGCCTAACTGCTTATATGTATTTAAAACGTCCCAATAAAAGAAAACGTGTCGACATGTGTGCTGTGTTGGTTACCGGCTTCTCTGTCAAGGTCAGCTTTGAACAGTTGTGACATTGCTAATTGAAAATGGATGCTGCCGTTCAGTTTGCACTAATTTACAAACCGATCTGCCAATACGAGCCATGGCACACGAGGCGGCTCATGTCATTGGCTCGCTGCAGCGCATTATTTTTGTCTTCCTCCCCTCAAAGATCCGGGGTACAGATGACTTTTGTCAGCCATCAGATGCTGCGTGGCAGATGTCACAGCGTTTATTGTCACGGTGATTTATTGGTTGAGAATGACCACAGCCACGGGGAGGAACACATCAAAAAGGGCCCGGGCGCTGGTGAAGGGAAGTGACTGGATGCCAAGTCCTCCCAACAACTTTCATCCCATCCCTCTCAGGACTGCACATTTTGCTTCTGGTTATTGTTTGGCCATCTGTTGTCTTCTGAGCTCCTCAACTACACCACTAAGCAAACATGCAGTCTGTGCCAAATGATATTACCTGCCTTTAGCCCCGGTAATTCAACTCTGCTGATATATAGTTGGATCTGCACTGAAGTATATTCTTTTATCTTTATATTCTTTAAGAGTTAGTCCAGATTGGTTACTTGTGCAACTTGGATGCAGAATGTTGAGACCAATCTTTATTTTACATTGGTTTAAATAAGCAGGAAGTGGTTTGATTAAACTGCAGAGATCTTAGCCTTCAGAAAACTCCCCACATATCTGCAAAGTACTCTGGCTGCAAACACCATGAAATGACTCCTTTGGAGAAAGCATTTGACTTCAGCCTCTGAGCTACTTAAAGGGTAACTTACCCTCAAATCAACTATTGTATTTTTTGCCAATAAACTGTTGATATGGTCGTCTTATAGTACTCTCAACATATCCTGGTCATTCTTTTGACAAATTAGTGCATATTTGTTGAAATCCTGTTTTTGTGTCTAAAATTGTCAGCATAGAGCCTTCCTATGGTGGTCTTGCATTGAATTTTGAATCCATATTGCTATTGGTTGAAAGGTTTTTGTGACAAATTTGAAGAAACTGACAGCTCTGCAACACTGGCAAGCTATTTTAACATTTAATCAGTAAGTTTAATTATTCAGGATTACCATTATAGACATCTATCATGTAACTTTGAATGGTTGTAATGTCACTGTGACTAGTATCAAATTTGATTCAATATATATGCAACATACGCAGAATAATGTTACAGATATAATTAATGAATATCCAATTTAGCGATTAAATGTTAATCGTTTTGCCATACCTCTGTCTCACAGTCCACCTGCAGTCAGTCAGAGCAAGCAGAGCGATCCACCTCATTCGGTTTCCATGTTGCAAATTAATTTTGCATGAGCTAAACTGTCCGTGATCCTGCCTGGATTACAAAGTAGGAAATAAATATAATAATTTATAGTTGGATCTTGTCCTCCACTGCCTCAGCAGCACTGGGTTCAGCATTGCTGAGTCAGCGCCGTGACTCTGGCTCACTGGGCTCCACAAAGACTCCCTCAACCAACGGTGACGTAGTTATCTCCGTTAGTATCAACAGTTTTGTTCTATATTCTTGCAACATGTTCGATTGTCTTGGCCCAATATCCTAGCATGTGTGGTGTTCCCCGAGGACAAACAAGCACGGTGGCTGTTGAATGTGACGTGGAGCCCACCAGAAAGTGAGGCGACAGGACAAAAACACAACAACAACTCACCTCCAAATAATAGAGTAGAAAAATAAAGACCCGGGAACCCTTTTCTATTCCTTTAACCAACGTCTTTCAAGTTTATCTCTGTTAGATTTAGTCCACAAACTATTGCTATTGTTGTTCCTTGTCGGCCATATTTATTTACTCCAAACTCACATTTAAGCTCGAGAGGTTTTAGGAGATTTCCCACCTCTCATTTGAATGTTCCTGAGTGAAATCTGGTTGTGTGATTTGTGTTGTGCTTGTCGTTTGACCACGCACGACACACGACTCCACAGGTTTGTACGAGCAAACCTGTTATATGTTTGATTTTTTTATCATTGTGTGTGGGGTCTCGAAGGTTTTGAAGATCAGCAGACAATTTTTAAAATCGTAAAGCAGGAATAATGCCAAGATTAGTTGCATATAACTCACATTTATAACCATTCTTATGAGTTACTTTTGACTCACTCTGTTGCAAATAGCTCCTCTAATGTGCTAAAAAGAGCTTAGAAATAACAGGAACAACAACAGGGGATTTAGTCAAATGCTTTGGCATTTTTATTTTTCTATCGTCCCCTTTATGGATCATGAATATCAATTATGTTGTCAAGTTGCTTTATCTTTTATCTCCATTACTCACTTTAAGGTGTTCCCATTATAGTCCCAGTTTATGAAAGTTGGCTAAAACATTGCATATTTTGTTAGACCAAGTCAGATATTTGATATAATAATATTGACAACTGTGGAATATTTATATTTAAAAGTGTGTAAAGAAATTTGTGTTGTACAAATTGGAAGGAATTTATATAAAAGCTCCAGATTCTATTCTATGTTAACAGATCAGATTTTATTCACAACAAAATAATTTAAAACCAAAGCATATCCCTTTGTGTGTATTGAGTAAATACACTGTTCAGTAACGTCATATTGTTGCTAATATTATACTGTACATTGCTTTATAATCTCTCTTCATTGATGGAGAAGAGACTGTAGTCCTTGAAGAGATGCATTGCAAAGTGAACGTAGAAATTTAAGCAACAAAACCTTCAAATTCAAGTTTGGCCTCAAAGAAGGGCCTTCACTTTAACCAAAAATACCTTGGCATTTAAGTTAGGTACAGCAGCAATGGAACCTAGAAAAAAAAAAACTTAATTATCTTCTGCCTTCACTCCATCATACTTGAAATACCTATTACAATAAGAAAAAAAATATAATATCAAGCAACAATTAAATGAATCTGGACAAAGCTTTTTTTTTTTTGCCTCATTGTTGTCCGACCCAGTTAACCTTCATCTTCCCTGGATGGAACAGATTCCAGCGTTCCTTCTGCACAAATCCAGACCCATGCTTTCATATCCACTCCTGGCAAATTTTATTAACAGTGAAATTTAGTTTCATAAATTGTACAAATGCCTTTGCTTTCTATTTAGAGCAAGTCTTCTAAACGAATTACGATAGCGAACCATTCCACTGATGTTTTCACCTTCAAGGGTGACCTTCCGAAGGCTATTCTCCGCTGATGCTCGCCGGAGATAAAAGCCACGAGTCCTTCTCACCCGCCCTCCTCCCGGTCCCACGCCAAGGACACACGCATCATCACTTCACTGGTCTATCTGCCCAGGTGATGCATGGCTCCCATAGCAGTCAGTCTCAGGCAGTATTTATAACAAACTATGAGAGGCAGCATCCAACTCATCACAGTCAGATCCTCAGAATCCTTGGTCTCCCCCCGATGCGCTCTCTAACACGTTTTGTTTTATGCCGTGAGCACATCATAAATTCTTATTTCTTAATCTCTGGTTATTCAGATTCAATGTCAAAGGTGGATTCGGGGAGAGATAGATGCAGTTAGTTCGGGGAGGGGAAAAAAAGATGTATTCTGTCATGCCTCTTTAAATTGTAATGAAAGGCACTGAATGATAAATTTTAACTTTTCAGGTGAGTGCAATGAAATTATCTCGGTACATATTTCAGGCCCAATTTTTGCGGGGTAAAAAAAAAAAAAAAAACAGCAAAGAGATGAATGACGGATACAATTTCAATAAGAAGACAAGACACAAGAATCTGTAGTGTCAGGATTAGCAGAGGGCACCTTTGGACTGTGGGGGGAAAAGAATGTCAAAGAACAGGCAATGCTTGAAATTCATTAGGTGTCAGTGGGAGACAAAGCACTGACAGGTGTTTATGTAAATCATCAGCGGATGAATTCATCTCCCTAACGGGGAAAACAGCAGTCCCGGAATAATGTGAGCCATGCGAAGGTAAATCATATCCACCTGTGAAGTTATGAGCATATTGTAATCCCTCTAATGTGCTGTGGTGGAGAGGCACAGTTTGAGCTAATATTTACCGAGCTCCTCCTTTATTTTCTCTGATAACGTGTGGAAAACCTCTTCCCTTTTCATTCAGCTCACAAGAATGTGCAATTTCTATTTTCAACAGCAGGTTTGTTATATTTTACGTGTTTCTAAGGACCATTTACGTGGAAAGGAGGTTTTAAACTGGACTTGGAGAGACGATTGAAAGACAGCAAGTACCATCTCCAAAACCACACTGCGGGCTGTGGATACAGCATTCCTGTTACAGACGGGCTTAAAAACATCAACCACAAAAACTAAATGTATGCTAAACTGGTACAACTACCATTTGTCATCAGTGATGTGAATAATGGCATTAAGAGTAATGGCATTACCTTTTTCTGGGTCTGGTAATCCACCTAATTACTTTGTCTATCATTAAAACGGTGTTGACATTACTGACAGTAAAATGGGGCATGGGGGCGTTACTGTAACTCATCTAACCGAGGGTTAAATCGTTCAATCACTGATGCAAACAATCGTTAAAGCGCTGCTGGGGAGGCATAAAGTCGTCTGCGTAAAACAGGCAGATATGGCAGGGTTTTCACAAACAGATATGGCCAGTCAACAAGGCGGATGAATGGTTATCGAGAGCCAGGTACTTCAAATGTAGCATTATTATATAAGATATAAGTATCAGAAACATTTTTCACTAATAGAGATAAAAGATAATGTCAAATGTAATTTATGCCCTGGAGCAAAGTGGTTCATCACATCAGTTGTGAGCTAATTCAAAGCGATGGATTACCTCTGATGCTAGCAGGTGCCGCACAAACCCAGGTGTGGCTAACGGGCAGCCAGATTATTTCAAATCAGGGTGGCATGGAAGGAATGTTATTTGTGTTGTAGTGAAAATAGCTACTAGAAAACCCTTTGGGCTACGTAATGACCCAAAATGTATGCCATCATATGATTTGGGTTTCTCGTGGCACAAATATATTTTGGAGTATTTCAAAATTCGTCCTTCATCTCCGTAATGTTGTCTAATCCTCTAAAAATGCAATGAAGAGGGACTCCAAAAATCACCATCCTTTTAACAGCAGGATTGATGTGACAAACTTCGCAGCTGTTATTCCACGTAAACCAAATGCAGAAGTGACTTTAAGTTCCACAACAAAGCTGCAGTTCGGCGCCCTAGTCTGAAAAAACAAACAAAACGCTGGATATTAAAATTATTTCTGAAGGAGACTGTTTATAAATCTAGCCTTAATACAGTGTAAAATGAATCCCAAAGGGAAAATGCAACCACACTCCAAATGAAGTTTTAAATGTCTACATTTATCTTAGGTTGATGGGATTAATAAATGATGCCAATGGAGGGAATCAAGCATCTTATCATAGTTAGCTAACCAGTTAGACAGTGATGCTGGTGCTACCACAGTTAGCTCCACAAGCTTACACGTGTTCTAGTTCTGGCTGGGTATTATTACTCATGAAAAACACTTAAAGGAGCAATAAGGTATTTTTCACCACTAGGTGGGGCTTTAGCTCTGTCTGTAGACCAAAACAAGATGTGTATCAAGCCACTTCCCTTCCCTTTCTCACCAGTCGCCTCATATGCACATATTTGCAAAGGATAAATCCTCAGCAAAATCGACATCACCTTTTGGAGGAACATGTGTAGCAAGTAAGTAACTCATAACTTTATGATGCTGTTTGCAAGTGAACCTTTTGGTCCGCTGGGTGTGGTCTCTGCCATTTTGTGCCAACGCAATACTGCTCTGCCGGTGGCATTTCAAGTGCAGGTAGGGGCTAAGCTCTCAGTGGCAGCTATTCACATGCAGGCTAGTGCACACACATGGACACGTGTGTCTCTGGTTTACATAGCCAGGCATTCGGCCCGGCTATGTAAACCAGGGACTGGAGAACCACACGGAGAGATGTTGTGACGCCATAACATAGTCCATCTAAAAAGACACCTTTAGTTCTTTACACAGCTATTTTTTTAGTTCTATCTAGAATAATGAAATTTCACTTGGTGCTTCTTTAATATTTTATATTACAAATATGAACTAAACTCCATTGCACATTATATTGATAGGACAAATTCTTGTTAGTGCAGCGGTCTTAAAAGGAATTTTTGTCACTCAACCAATTAGGGAGGGGTGGTTGGGGTGAATGTGGGCATGACTTCAGCTGGCAAGCAGAATGTATTTTTTTTTTTGTCAGTGAAATATGTTTTTCTCACACGCTAAACACAAGTGTTACTATTGTGATGGTAAAGAAGAGGAACAGGGTGAAAATAACATGTTATGTAGATGATACTCTTCTTGTGTCTACTAGTGTTTCTCTAGCACACGAGTTTAGCTTGTACTTAAAATGTTGTGTGTTCGATTGCAGCACTAAAGTATGTCACAGCTCGGTGGGGTCAATGTTCTGAACTTTGACAGCAGCAAATACTTAACCTGTGGAACAACACAATACATTGGGAGCTTGCCTGGGATTTTGTGAATTGCAAATCAGACTATTTATCCGGGTTATAGTCCGGCTGCTGCTTATTTTAGTTTTTTTATGGTGTTGTTTTTAAAACATCAACATTATGGCAACATCTATTTGGTGATTACAACCAGACTAGATACGTAAATAGCCTGTATTACTCAGTCACACTGCATAGTTAGGTTTACTCTCTATCATAAGGCTCCTTCTTAATGTCTGGACACAAGGGGAGTAAATATGATGCTCATTAATGTAAATTTGTGACATGAACCATAAACATATCTGAAACTAATGTGACTCAATCAAGTGTAAGGGCATTGCGCATAGTGAATGTTCTTCCCTCACAGAAGATCTTTGGCTGAGCACAGCCAGACGGCAGCTTGCGGAAAGCACACAAAGCTGACAACAGCCAAATGTTTTGGCCTGGCATCAAATTACTCAAGGAATTAACATTAATTAGTGGCAAACGATGTGACCTGCTGCCGGCAACATTTGTCATTCTAACTGACAAATGTGGCGATTGGCACCAGTGTTCAAAATGAGGAGAAGTGCCTTAAAACTGAGCTTTGATTTTTTTTTGGGGAGGGGGGGGTTTACTTCAGCAAATCTATATCCATTAACCAACTCTTCCACAATTCCCAAATTCCCCTCGGAGAGAAAAGAACAGCATCAGATGTCCATAATAACATATGGTCATGTTCCAGTGTTACAGCCCGATGCACTCCATGGGAATTATGAGATAATCTAATGTCATGGAGCAGCAAAAGGATAGGGTTCATGTAGGTAACAAACATCCCGCTTTATATGACTAGAGTGCAATTTACCTTCTGTTTCTTAAGCTATTAGCTATTAACTATTAGCTATTAATCTTTAGGCAATAGAGAAAACATTATTTTGTTTTTAAAATTCACAGTTTTCCCTTAAATATGCGTCTGTATGTTTACAATAACAAAAGAAAATGCTAGTTGAATCTTTACTTTTACTATTTTGACCCAAGAAATAAATAAATAAAAAGTGTTCAAGCATTCCTAGCATGAAAGCCAGAAAAATGTCAGTAACTGTCCTAATTTATTTAAAAATACCTATCCCGTGTGTCATTGTTGACAGGCACATGCCTTTTCCTTTACTCTTGGATTTAGGCTTGTAGCTCATAGGAGTTAAATTTATATCCATGACCAACATCCAGGTATACGTACTTGTTTCGAAGGACTTAAACCTGATCATGATCATCAATATGGCGAGATCTATGAACATAAGCAGAACACACAATGAACAGCTGTAAAATAAATTATTTTCATACCTGAAAAACTTTATGCTCACAAACAACAGCTGCTGTAAGTCTTGATATCTACTTCCTGTTTGAGCTATCTGATATATTAGCATGGATTTTGCAGTTTACCCGTTCTTCAGACCTGTTCTTTCTAAATCCAAGTTTTCTGCTGGTTGATAATCATGAGGTAAAACAGAGAAACTGTTTTAGTGGACAGTCAAAAGCCACCTTCTTCTCTTTTTTACCTCCTCAGAACTCATTCATGTTTCGACATAGACAATCTTTTTGGCAAAAGGACTTTCTCCAGCCTTTTTTCCTAATTAGGAGCCACTTATCTATCTAACATTAATCCAGGTTAAACGATTTATTAACAGTCTGTCTCTTTTTTTAAATCCATCATCCATATATGGTACACACTTCCTGTTTTTAACAGAGGCATTATCTGCTTTTCAGATTACTTATCCAGTTTGAACAAACATTGCAAAATGCAGATTATGAGTCACTTTTGTTTCATCCTTGAAATATTTAAACATTTTTTGACAGAATTTTTTTATTTTTATATTTGCCCTTTAACTTTATGCATGTTGTGATGTAGAACTTGAATGAGTTACTAAATATTATATTGAAATGTTCCTATTCTCCAAGTTCTGGGCTAATTCTTACAGTGAAATCATTCGACACTTTCTGTGATTATTCTCATCCCACAGTGGGGACTTCATAGACCTAAGATAATGTCCTTTGAGAAAGAAAATTGAAACAGTGGGCAAGTTCAAAATCTTGGCAATTACTCTCTTACTTTGATTAAAAACTGTAATTATATCATATCAGCCCTTTTATAGTTCCATTTATCTTCTGCAGAGAGACTGCAACCTATCTGACAATTTTATTTCTAAAATTATAAAAAAGCCAAATTAAAATCAGAATCAGAAATACTTGAATAGTCCCAGAGGGTAAAAAAATAAAAAAAATATCTCTCTTCATTCACAAGTCACAAGTATATAATTTTTACTTTTTATTTTTATTTGTCAAAGAGAAATCTTTGACATTGTTTCTGATTGTTTTCTCTGGTAAATGAATGTTCTGCTGCCTTGGTTATACGTAATTACAGGTTATCCTGTTGTCAGGCAGCCAGCAAACATTTTATTTGAACAAAAGTAACAATGAAGACATTACATCTACTGCAAGAGGAATCCAGCTCCTGGCCAGAATGCGGCTCAACAAAATGTAGAAGCCCGTCGTTACAGCGATGAGTTAGACTGGACATTTAAGAGATTCCAAAGAAAGACAGTCGTCTAATTCAATCTAAGAACTACTGCGAACAGCTTATCCTCTCACTGTAATTGCTGTATTGTTGCTCGTCACCCTCTCCCAACACCTCTCAAGACAAAGAATTGTCTGCGTTTTCCTATTGATTTTCTTTGAAAAATTGATGCCTCTCCTCCCGTTTTCCTTTGGATTAACGATCCAGGTCCCCCCCCCCCCCCCCCCTCGCTTCTCAGTGGCGATTGTGACACTTCAAAGAAGGAAAATGGCAGGTGTATTTTATTTAGCTGAGCCCGGTCCAGGTTTCTGTGTACTATATGTTTGTTAGCTGGACAAGCTTCCTAAACAGAAAACAGGCAATTGCAACACATGCAGTGAACACACAAATAATCTATAAAAAGACAGAGGGGACATTGATTTTGGGAGGATAGCTGTTCCAGCTGCAGCTCAACAACAGACTAAAATAATGACTGGATTAAAAAGCAAATTTTTATGGCACACTAAGATTTGTAAATAAATCCACATAACTGTAACAACAATTTGCCTGAAATATGATTGTGTAAGATTCTATTGTAGCTCTTTCTGAGTTGAGTTAAATTCAGCTTGATTTCCATGCATATTTGAGTCATCTGTCATAGAACAAAAGAAGCTATTAATATTTTGATATCATATTGTTATCAATTTTTCCCTTATATATATATATATATATATATATATATATATATATATATATATATATATATATATATATATATATATATATAGTTTTTTTTACTTAGGCTAGATGACTTACTTTAGCATCCTAACTAGCTGTTTACTAAAGCAGAAAAAAACATCATTACTGATTTTGATTCTACAGCTAAACAAAATCTCCTCTACTGATTGACAGAAATTATAGATTTATTCATTTGATTTTTTTACTCATATTTGTGTGTTTTAGAGCAAATTGAGCTATAGATAATTTTTGCTAATATGAGGAATCCATACATTTTATTCTGAGAATAGTTAAGACTTTAACACTGGAAATGAAACGTTAGACAGTTTTTAATGGCTAAAAAAAAGGTTTGTTCTTGAACAAACAAAAACATTAACCACACACCTTGATCCTTTTTGCGTTTAATACAATTTATTCTGCTCTCCAGAAAACTAATTATATTTTGGTACAATAGATTACTTGATAATGTTTGTTAGTCTAATGTAAAGCATCGTCCACTAGTTAGTGGAGTTAACAAAACTAAGGAACTTACTCGATTCTTGTGGTAAAATTGCAAAATGTATACCTTGATTTGATTAAAAAAAAAATCCCACTGTATGGAAACATGCTGCCATTTTTGTCATCTCCTTCTTATTTGGTCCTTCTGCTGATGCAGCGTAACATTGATCATAAATGGGCCTTAACTGGTAAACTTCAAGTGACGTTCCCTGTTACTAGTTAGTAAATGAGTTCTACTGACAGTTTGTCAAAATAAACTGGATTCGAAGAAACTAAAAATGAGGATTACCTTGGGATTACCACAAACATGCATGGAGAACACTCGGAACGCCTCAGTGTATCGTTGTGACAACATAACTCAGATTCAATGAGAATACAACAGGTCCAAGTCTTTCCTTTGATGCCAATATTCAGTGGAATCTGCCTGGAAGAAAAAATATGTTTTATTTTCATCCACGGAGCCACTTTATTAATCAAATCAGCATCACTGAATTCAGAGCGGGGGCAGTCAGCGCTTACAAAACCATTACGGTCGATAACCTGCGGATATATTTAGCCTGCATGTATATAATCACCCCCACCCCCCACACCTCAGCCCCCCCTTCCCCCCCTTTGCTCTCACTCGCCACATGATCTTGTTTGTGCCTCGGCACTGGGCTAATTTTTGCACTTGGATATAAGTTTGGCTCACAGGCGAACGCTCCTCGTTTGCATAATCTGGTTTCCAGGGCTACAGTTGTGGAGCGCCAGCAATAAGAACACAGAAATAAACACCCATAGAGATGTGTCGCAAATGAAGTGTCCTGCGATTTCACAGCCATTTGAAGGCGATGAACTCTCCTTTACCAGTTCGCTTTAAATTAGATACAGTGTATGATCAGTCCCTGAGATGAATCCAAAAGCATGACGGTGAGGCTTCGAGAAGCAATCTGAGGACCATGTGTTGATTTCTTTTTTTTTTTTTTACATATATATCAGAAGAGAACTAAGCTGGAGGAGCGAACCAACGTGGTGCAGCACAGCCCCATACATTGCTGAAGCGTCCAGACTTCAGTGGAACTGGTAGGAGCCTCTAAGTCAAGGGGTTAAAACAGAAATCAGTAAGTTAAGAAGGAGCACATCGCTGCCGGTTGACATCTCCACCCTGCTGGCTGATGTCCCTTTGACCCAGGATTGATCCACTGCGGGCCAGTTAACTCCCAGCCCCCTCAACCTTTCTCTGTGGCTCCCGCGGAGCCGAGGTGATCCGCGAGGACAACACAGGACTTAATCCAATCTTTGAAAAGGGCATTTTAACCCCGTGCTGATGGGTGGGTTTGTTTTCCCTCTATTGAGAGTGTGCAAAACATATTTCTTCTGTCTTTCCTGTTTTTTATTATTATTGAACCTGTACTGAAGAGAAAGAAGCAAGAAAGTAGACTACTATCTGAAAACATACCCTACTATTGGTGTATTCTAATGATGAATTCATATTCATACTAAATAGGTGTTTCCCTTTGCAAGCACACACTGCAATGTTTATGTTCAGTTTGAAAGCCCAGCACAAATTAGTGGATGATTGTAAAGGGGGTGAGGAAAATGATGTATAACTTTATAAATCTTTGTCAACATGGTTGTCAGATTGTAGGGAAGGGGGAGAGAGGTGTCGGAGAATCTCATTGTTCAATTATTTCCACAGAATCTCAATTAGATTCGAATTGAACTTTGACTTGATCCTTGATCCAAAGCATTTCATAGCAGCTCTGGCTGTATGTTTATCTCCATATTCCTGCTGGAAAGTGAGCCTCCATCTGAGTCTCCAGTCTTTTGCAGCCTGACGGGTTTCCTGTATTTAGCCATTTTCACATCAATGCACTCTGAAGGCCACGGCTTGACACCCTACTCTCCACAGCTATCTCTTGAGATCCTGTCAACCAACGTCACAACCAGGATCCCACAAAGGGAACTAGCTCAACTTTAAGCCAAGCAGGCTGACAAAGCTCTTGGTCTGGGTATACAACGATCAGATGGCTCTTCCAAAGCATCTCAGGTGCTATATATTGCAGCTTCCCATTCAAAAAGTCTTCTCCAGATTCACAAAACTCATGGATTTATCATGATTTATAATTAAGAGTGGGAAATCGTCTAGCATCCTCATGTTTTCAGACAGGTTCCATTGAAGTGACTTCTTGATTCTGCAGGAATGTTAATAATCAGGCCTGTCAGAACAAAACATTTCCCATGTCCACAGTGAAACATGGCGGGTAAATTTCTTCAAATGAGACTAAGATGGATAAAAAGTGTAAAATGCTCAACAAACTTCAGCGTTACGGTCCCCAGCAAACTAAAACAAAGCAGACGTTGGGCTGTGCTGTCTGGGGCCAGTCTTTAATATCTCATGTGATGTCACTGCCGGGCACAATGTTCTTTTCTTTCTGCATGCTTTTTATAACATTATTTACATGCAGCAGAAATTCCCTCTTCCATTCCGGCTTCTTTCCCCCCCCCCTTATTCTCAAGGTGCAAATGTTCCTGTAAGGAAACAAAACCACTGACTGGCATCTTTAGAGGAACAAAGATTTGTGCTGATGACAGTTAGATCAACGGCATGTAACGGGGAAAAAAAACGGAGAGAATAATACCTTCTGAAGTGGCCTCTCACGCGGCATTCAGTCCCCTTTCATGCGAGTGATGTCGAGGCAGCAACACGTTTCACGCAGACAATCGGATTATTCAAATTTTACAATCAACAAACTGCTTCGATTGTTGTGTCGTACAGGACGAAAAATAAATAAATAAATAAATGGGTTGGAAAAAAATATAACAATAACTTGAAAGCTGAAAGCAGAATGACACATGGAGGAGTAAATACCGTCAACCGTTCTGCGGCTTTATTTATTCATATTTCACTTCTGCATCCTCACGACATCGCCGCGTCTCAAAGCGCCCTACGAGGCGTCTGCGATGTACAGCAACCAAATCCCTATATGTTTTATATCACACATCGTTGCTTTTATAACACTCCACTCACCATCTTTGGCGCTTTACACGTTAAAGAACAGCTCAACCTTGTTGGTGATAGACATTTTTTTTTTTTTGTGTGTGTGTGTTTGTGCCAACACTTATAGGACAGCAATACAATCAATTTCATAACAGTCCATTTAATACGTTATGGCAGCCGAAAGATGGCTCGATCGCTCAGAGGAGGCTGGAAAATACAGCTGCGACAGACAGTATATAAAATCCTTCCTTTGAATACCTCTCAAGCTTAGTAATTAGTACATTATGTGTCATCTCTTTAATGCGCAGAAAAATTTAGGCGTTAAAAGAATAAGTCATGGGTTTATTATAAGCCGTCGGCTGCAGGGAACATTGTCTCACAACTCTGCACCTCAACTTTATCACTGTCGGAAATATGACAACAGCCCTGCATTCAGTCCTGCTGATGCAGAATGGTTCACAACCTCAAACTTTAACGGTGAAGAGGAAGAAAAACGACACATGGTTTCTAAAACTGTGGCCTGCATTTGTTTTCAGTGCCTTTCATTATGATATGCCTGGATAAACTCCTGTGCAACCAACCGCCCTCAAAAGGAAAAATGCAACCTAACCTCAGTAGAAACGCAGCACTTGTCTAAAGGCGAGGAAAGCATTAATCAGATAACCCTGGAGGAGCTGCAGAGATCCACGCCGCTCTGGTGAGAACATCCATTGAGCTCTCCAGACCTTTGGCCTAATTCACATGGGGCTCACAGAAAGCATATGGAAGAATTTCACTTTTAGGTCTACGTACAAATAGTACAATTGGAGAAAGACTAACACTGCACAACACCCTAAACACATATCCACATGATGGTGGCAGCATCATGCTATGGGGATGTGCTTCTTCAACAAGCTGAATAGAGGTGATGATAAATGCATAGGGCTAACTGCAGGGAAACCCTGTTACAAGCTGCAAACAGCTTTAGACCAGGTTAGAGGTTCACCTTCCAGCAGGACAAACAACCTTAAACAACTAAGCAAAGCAAGAGAGGAATGGTGTAGATCAAACCACTCTTATGTGGAAAAATGTTCCAGTTAAATCTATAACAGCATCACATAGGAATGAGCTTTAGCTATTTTGACATTATTATTTAGTCTCTAAATGTAATGATCAGAGGCAGGGGACCCAGAATTCAACCAGACCAGCAGAGGTTTGTTCAAAGGAAAGGCTCTTTAATAACAAAATCAAAAACAAACAGGGAAAAATCCAAGAGAGACCGTTGAACCAAAAGACGGTATAAAAATAGACTGATGTCTGGTCTCAGCAGTTTATATGGAGGTGGAATCAGGTGAAACCGGTGAGAGGTGATTGCAGCAGGGGTGGAGTTAGGCAGGTGTGCAGAGTAAGTAATTAGACCAGACATCAGTGCTGAGGCTCAAAACAAGAACAGATAAAAAAAAAAAAAAAAAAAACTAAGAAACTTCTGAAGACATAACAGAATAAACTACAACAGTAAACACTAATCTAAACAAGAAACCAGACAAGACAGAACTCAAAACAGCCAGATAACAAAAGACAGGAAAGAGAAGGAAAACTAAAACTAACATAAACCATAACAGAACTCAGAATATTACACTAAATGTGCAAAGCTAGGAAAATCAAACTAAAAAAAAACTTTACCAGAGCTGAAAGGTTTATGGAGCTTTTGTTGGTTTGCCACATGATATCCCAATAAAATACGTACAATTAGTGGTTAAAATAAAAAAAAATAAATAAAAAAAAACATGTTTTATAAGTCAAGGGTTGTGAGTACCTCTCCAATGCACCAGAATTGTCTGAGCCGATCTACCAGAAGTAAAATTGTAAAACATATTTTGACGTCTATGGCTTGAAGACTATGGACACAGATAAATTCTGTACATTGGATTTGTTGCTAACATTTGGAATTAAAATGCATATTTACCTATTGCCACCAGTAACTATGTTGGAAGTAATGGAAATTTCAATTTTACTTTTGAAAATGAACATGAATTTCACACAGAGAGGGAGAGGTTTGTAGTCAGATCCCATATGAGCCGCCGAATTGGTGCGACGTGACTCAAGTTACCGAAAAGATAAATTACAGATCACCTTTATCTTTGCTTAACTAGTTTACTTTTATAAGTGACTCTATAGTAAGAGCCCGTCAGTGTTGCAGCTGTTTTCTTGTTATCCAGTCATAAGTAGAACAAAACCTTTACCACTAAAACGCAAAGTAAATAAATATTTTGTTGTATTCCAACTGAGGAATAAGTATTACTTTATTGCTAAGGTTATGCATACATTTAATTTAAATATGATGAATGTACTGACCATTGATGATGAATAAATAAACAGGAAAATATTTGCTCAATATCTTTGGAGTTATCTATTTTAGGTTGGATTCTCATGTTGCATCAGTGGGCCTCTATTAAGAGAAAGAGAGTTACTTTATTTTTGTCATTTCTGACTTATTGATATCATCATTAAGACAACAATGTCCTCACAGTGAAGCATGGTGGTGGCAGCATCATGCTGTGGGCTGCTTTTCTTTAGATAGAACAAATATAATCGTAAATAAAATTAGAAAGAGGTCCACAATGTATGTTTCCTCATTCATTTATTATATAAAATCCTTTTTTCTAGTTGGGCAACTTTGCATTAGAATGAATACTAATGACATAATTGGGTCATTAAACGGCTATTTTCATTTTGTTGTAGAAAACTACTTGCTCCATTATCTTCAAGGCATGGCCAATCCTGGAAAATGTTTCTTGTGAACCTAATATACAAACGATTTTTCCCGTCAAGGTCAGACTGTTTTGCTTTGCCACAAGCGCCGCTGCTAATCTAAAGAAAGCCCATCTGGACGAGTCTGGTACCAACATATCACAGCAGATGCTTCATCAAACACCGGACAAGGCAGGATTATCCAAGGAGAAGTCCAAGTCACCAAACAAACACTTGTGTTTGCGAAAGCTCACAGAGGCAACAAGAAAGCTCGGACCAAATGAAATCAGAGTTGTTTGGACACCAGGACACGAGAAAGAAGCACACAAACTGAAAATAGCTCAAACAAATGCAATGCTTTGGGGGTAGTTTTTTTTTCTTCTTTTTCTAGCCAGTAGAGCAGACAAACCAGACAGAGTAAATAACACGAGGGGAGAAAAAAAAAAAACAGTGGATTACGTTAAGATTTGGGGGAAAACTGCAGTCGGCAGAAAAATAAAATGGATGGATGGGGAATGCTGATGGAACAATGAACACATAAACAGAGAGGCTAAACAAGTGATTAGACCAAATGAAGTCAGTGGTTTTTACTACAATTTAAAGTCATCTCAGAACTATACTTCATTGTTTAATGTCAGATATTTTGTTATTTAAAAAAAATTCTAATAATAATTCTTGATGATTTCAGTGGAAAAAAACATAATAATCTGGCGGAGCTTTAAAAGGTTGGCTGCATACCTAACGCTTTGCCCGAGCATCTTTTCATTTCATTCCCACAATCTGCCTTTCTAGGTTCATACCTGCCACAACGTTTTGCAAATCTGAGGCCCCTGAATAAAGTAAAGTTGTAGTTGTGAGAGTTTGACATTTGCTCATCAGCTGTGACCATAGTTGGCAGAGAGATAACTAATGGTGCTATTGTTCAACAATATTAGGCAGAGGCACACTGCAAAAACGGATCTAAAAATAAGTAAAATGTTCTTAAAATTAGTGCATTTTTCCTTGATTTGAACAGGTAACTAAGATGATCTGCCAATAGAATAAGATTTTTGCACTTAAAATAGGAACAATTCATCTCCATCATCTTTTCCATGTGCAGTATATCTAATTATCTTATTTTAAGGCTCAAAATACTCATTCCATTGGCAGATCATCTTATTTACCTGCTCAAATCTAGGACAAAAACATATATTTTACTTATTATTTACTTATTTTTAGATCCGTTGTTGCAGTGCAGAGGCAGGCTACACCAAGAAAATCACAATAGTATGGGAGAATAGTTGGAGAAAACACCTGGAGACAGTCACATTACAAACCCTGGTTTTCTACAAATATTCGACCGAAACAGTTTTGCTGATAGAGTTGCATGAGTTTCCAAGAACTACTGGTACAAGTACAACAATCTCCTGTATTCTCCGCATATCTGAAGTAAGAAGCAGGGTAGGGGAAAAAGAAACACAGCAAAAACATTTTGGCAAGGATTATTTATGGTCGAACTTTGGTTTAACTAACCATAACCCTCGTTCCAGAAGGTGAGTTAGGCCTAAAAGCAGCACTATGCAGCACCGAATGAAGACGGACAAGGTGGAGGCTGCATAATGCTTTGGGCTGAGTACGTTAACAATTTTGTTCTGACAATCAAATGTTCTCACAATCCCAAAGATGTTCAGAACTTTTGCAATAAATAAAGTCCAGGCTAAAACTTCCCAAAGTGTTAATTTAAAGGAGACCGTCTTGCACCCTTTCTATATATACTATCCCCCTAAACTATTTTATTTACTATACTTTTTTGGTTACTTACAGGCTACATGTGACATTAAACGTGGTAAAATTAAGTCGCAATTAAGATTCGTTTAAGATCATACAATATTTTTTTTTTCTCAAATACTAATATTTCTAAACATTCTCGATTAATTCTGATTGTTGCCTCCAGAAGCCTTCAGTCTCTCACTCTGACAGATTAAAGCGTTAAAGCATCACTTAAACAAATCCTGATAATTAAGCAGCTGTTAGGGAGGTTAAAAGGATTTCAGTCAACCTTAAATTCCTATTATTACTCTCTGTGTGCTGCTGCCTTTAGAAATGTAAATGATATTTGTGACATCAAAGATGTATTTACGTCCACCAACAGATTGCGAGCCAAAAAAAAAAGGAAGAAAAAAAAGAGCCCAACCATCCGCGTCGTGCTGACAAAAAAAGTTGTCACTTCCTGCGTGATGAAAGAAAAGACAAGATCGCATTCTGACAAGAGACACAGTGACAAATGAAAGAGGCAAAAATAAACAAATAAGTCAATGAATAAATATAGATATAGTTCTCTAACACGGAGTCGAAGAGGTCATCGTACAGACGGGCCGACGCTAAAAAGCTAAACAGCGGCGATCAATCATTCAGTTCTCCTGGAAAAAATGGAGGAAAAAGGGAGAAAGATCCCAAGCCGATCCAGCAGGTTAACTGATCCCTTCACAGGATGTCTGAGGCTTCAGTTTGAGACGCATCCACGACGGGGAGCTGACCGCGGACGGTTCCCGCCTGGTTTATGTGTTATATTACATTAATAACACCTCCGTCCCGCGGGTGATGGGGAACGTGACAACATTCCTGTCCCAGGTTGGACACCTGGAGCTGCTCCTGTCTGGATCTGAGCGGCTCAGCAGGAGCGAGTTGAGCAGCAGGTGTTCGGATCAGCGCCATGAGACACACAGACAGCCTGGTGGCTCAACTAAAGCTTCAGGAAAAAAAAGAAAAAAGAAAAAACAACAAAGTCGGGGGTTTAGTTTGGTAATTCCACTTGTGTGTCTATTAAATAATCACTAAACAGATAATATTTATGTTTTGGTGATCTCTTATATATTTGGCGTATAATTTGTAATATTTTGCTTGTAATGTATTTTGTAATGTATTTTTATCTAAGTGGGTCATTCCTGGTTAAACAAAGTAATAATAATATTAATAACATTTGCATAGTTAGTAATAAAGAAGCAATCTTGCAGCCCAGCTCTCTGCTGTTTTCTTCTTTAAAATCAGATGCAAAACAATATGTTCTGTGTGGGTTTTTATGATTACCAAAAGGCTTTTTTTTTTTTTTTTGTCCGAAAACACAAACCTGTTTTTAATGCATCTGTGTGAACAAACTGAGATTCGGGGGAAAGAGTGAGGCTGCCAGCTGGTAAGTCAGGCCTTTGTGTGTTTTATGTAATTGGAAGTCCTTCCTCTTATTTGGAAACCATCGTGACTAAGGAAACGTAGGAATAATCTCTTCATAACAACCCCCATGGGGAATGGTGTGTTTTCTTCTTTTCTTTTTTTTTATGAATGAGTTTGTGTGAATGCCACTACACATGTTCGAGGGTTGTTAAATAAAACTAAATGATTTAACTCTGTGTTTTTATACAACGGGACATTTTAACGATGATCTCTGCTCTATGGGGCTGATTTATGTGTAGTAATCTAACCTGCAGTGTACAAAAACACAAACCAGATTATATATCAACAAAAGGCAAAACCAACATGGAAAAGCCGTGTGTGAAAAAAACTAAGTAAACCCCATAACTCACCACCTTCAGCAGCAATAACTCCCAAGTACTTGTTTTCTGTCTGACTTTATCAGCCGGGATGAATTTCAGCCCACTTTACTTTCCAGCTGCGCTTCCATGCATTGAATTTTGTAGACATTTGTTTCTGCGCAGCACTCTTAATGGCCTAGAACAATGTTTCACCCAGGCTGAGGTCTGGACTTTGACTGGGCCATTGTAGTACCTCTATATTTGTATTCTTTAGCCATTCTGATATAATTATTATTTTTTTTTTGTATTCATTATCTCTTAAAACAGATTTTTTTTAAAAGAACGGTTTTTATACATCTTTATTTATTTATTATCATCATTATTATAATTTTTTTTCTCTTTTTTTTCCCCTTCAAATTTTTATTGTGAATATAATGTAACATGCTTCTTTATGTATCTATTTATTGTCTTATAATGGAATTTTTATAGTAGTGTTTTATGTGTGAATGCAGTGTGACGCATAGTTTGGACTATGTAGCAGCCAGAGTCTGTAACCTAAATCAAATTTCCTTTGGGACAATAAAGTTAATCTAAAATCTAGATCTAAAATCTAAAATTTGCTGCTGGGTTTAGGTATGATTGTCCTGCTGATGAGCCAGTTAGGAAAAAAAAGAACAACTACAGCTGCCGTCACCTTTGACTCTGGGATCGTTTGCATAACAGAGCAACTTGTGGTCGACTCAAATATCTGCAAGGTCCATAAATGAAGCCCACATCATCAACCCTGTGTTTGTTCTGATATGCAGAGTTCTGTTTTCTGAAAACATGGTGTTGTGCATTGTGTCCAAATATCTCCACTTTGTGGAACATTATTCCACAAAATGTTTTAGGAGAGAAAAGTAAATTGGGAAATGGTAGACGTGCCGTTTAACATTTAGGAGAGAAAAGAGTTTATTTTTTTCAAGTTTTTCCAAATAAGCCATCCTTTTTCTGTCTTTTTGTGCCAATTAGAATCCCTAATTTGCAGAGAGCCCAGGACCTGTACAGCTGTCAAACAAGCCCACATCACCATCCCTCCCCCACAGGGCTTGACAGTTTGTATGATGTATTTGTTCTGATATGCTGAATTCTTCAAGATATGATGCGGTTGCATTTCCAAGGTTATTCTTGATGTCGTTCCGTCTTGGCGCTGTGTTCACGCACACCTATGTGCTCCAGAGCAGCAAGCTGACTAAACGCCTGTTTTCTTTTGGAGGTGCTCACACTGATGATTATCAATTGATAATGTAGATTAATTCACTGATAAATCCCATGGAAGGATAGACTTATTTTTGTATTTTTAAACACCACTTTGTGTAACCAATAAGTCCGACGAGGAATCTGTGTTTTTGTGCACTTGACATTAGAGTGAAATATATTTAGACCTGATATTTGTGTCGTCCAAATAAAAAAGAAAAAGCTTGAGTTTCAGTGCTGTTTATTCTATATTTACGTTTGTTTCTTTGTGCATGCTTAGATGTATAAATAAACGCACGGTCAAAAGATCCTAAAGGACGCCGAAGTGATTGAAATTCCTCCCCGAGGCGTGTTTTTAATCACCCTGAGTTCAGTGTTTTGAGCCGATGCCGATGGATGCGAGCATGAGTGTGTTGTTATTGGCTCTGAACTGTTATAGGTAAATCAAGTGTGGGGTATTGACATACTGCAGCTTACCTCTGCTGGGAATTAGAAAGCGCCCCAGCGGGGCTTTCCATCAACAACTTAATGGAGACAGAAGCAGAGTTTCTTTTACCTCCCTGCAGCTTCGCAGCCTGTTGACTCAAAGGAAGGTAAATTGCCCGCAACCAAAGATTTTTATGAAGCTAATATTTCAGGCACATCATTTCTTCACAATCATCTTTTTTTGTTGTTTTGTTTTTGTTTTTTTGGGGGGGGATATTTTCTGCTCTTTGTTTGAAGCCTGAGGCATTTAGAACCATCCCAAACTACGCCGTATCTGTCGAGATTCCACGAAAACCGCTGTAAGTCCATTGTAGCGTCACAAAACAACTCTCTCCTTGAGAGATAAGCCCTGTCGATAGTAATTGTACACATTAATCTTGTTTTATCCATCTGCTCACTAATCAGTTTGTCAGACACAGACAGTGTTTTTATTCCAGATAGAGCGGAGCCTCCAGTACACCGTCGTGGTGTTTATTCTCGTTCTTGGCTCGGAGAATCTTACCAGAGGCGACACAAAAGAAGAGAATGCTGAGTTGAAAGGGGATTTGCAGAATGCGTTGTTGTCGGGGGGGTCTGAATCACCGTTGTCAAGATGGTGAGGCCGTGCCAAAAAAGAAGCATGATGAGATACAAGCACAGATTAAATTGATTAATCTGGAGTCAGGTTCAGAAAACCGGAGCATTTTCCCTCTATTTAATGCCTTTTTTTATTTCATATCTGCACTGATTCACAACCTCTGTAGTATTTTTGTTTGCTTCCATTGTAAACAGCACCATAAACCTGCCAACAAGTACAATACATATGTGACTATAACACTCATCTAGGTTCTGTTTTTGGTCCTCAAGTCTCATAACAGCATGTTCAACATAACTAATTTTGTTTAGTTTGCCCATTAGCTGTCACCTTTCAGTTCAATTCCATTTTTTTTTTTTTATATAGCGGCAATTCAAGATACATGTCATCTCAGGGCTCTCTACAAAGTCAGTTCAATCAAATCATACCACCAAGGTAGGATTAAGCCTCGGTGGTTTATGGGATGTTCCTGAACATCCAAACCAGTTTTCTTACGGTTTTCGTCCAAATATCGGCTAACCTGTGAGAGATCTGACAAGCTTGTACTTGAGTAAATATTTAAAAATGAAGATCCTTATTTGGAAATACCACTAAATTAAATTCCTAACTTTGTGGAAATCTACTATTTTCTTTCTTAGATCCTTTCCTGAGCTTGTCCTTGCATTATTACCCTCCACCTCCAAAAAATAATACTAATCCAGCCCTTATACATGACAAGTATATTCATAACAAGGAGTTTTGTTAGCTAAACACAATAGTGTTGAATTTTTTTTTTTAATAATTCTGACAAATGGTGCTAACCATAAATTAAAAACCCAGCTGAACTCAGTTGAACTGTCTCTAGAAAGAACACGCATTGACGGATATTAACACTGTTAACCCATCATCGCTTGTGAGGAAATCATTTCTAAATTACGCAGACATGCAGCAACATTAGCATTGTGTAATAAATGATACTATTTTAGATTTCATTTGGCAGAAAAGTGTGAAGCAGTTGTCGTAAGCATGCTGGTGAGAATGTCGTCTCTAACCAAAACATTACATCTGCAAACGTTGCTGTTGACACACAGCAGAGTCTTATTATAGCAGCTTTAATTATACTGCTCCAAACACCTTTATTCCTCACCATGATTGCAGTTTTTTTTTTTTTTTTTTTTTTTTTTTTTCATCTGGATGTACACCTGAACCGCTGCTGTTACAAAAGCATTGAACACAATGAAACCACATGTGTATGTGGAATAGAGACTTCATTATTCTCTCCCGGTTGAATTTCTAGTACTTAGATGACGGTCACATCTCAGCAGTCTAGTCAGACATGTTTTGTCATGTGTCTCTTTGAAGGACAAACAGATGATGGACAAGCAGGCTGAACTTTTGACCTGTCAGTGATGCAACAATTATAAAAAATACTGTAAAAATTTGAGCTCTGAAGGATTTCAAACAGTGTTTTTATGTTTTCTGTTGCAAAAATTAACTTAATATGCTTTATTTGTGCTGCAAGCAAATTTAATATCTTCTTTTAGCTTTAATCGAGTTCATTGCGGGCATGAATGGCAGTAGTTTCAGTCATTTAATGATTTATCTGAACATTTCTTTTCCAGGTTGGAATGATTACGCAACACAAGACTGCAAAGACTGCAATGAATCTTATATAGGCTACAATATGGATGTACTTTGAGGTAGATTGTTGGATCAGTGGTTCTGAAGCTTCTAGAGATTAGTTGTTTTTTATGTGACCAAGACCTTCTACTTTTTATTAGGCATCAATAAAAGCTGCTTGAAGACCAGTCTCACTGTCCACATTAAAGCCAGTTTCATACGGCCGTCGACTGAGAGGAGACTGACCATAAAATAACCCCTTGTCCAATATCGACACCTTCAAGCTTGACTGAAATTTGCAGCTTCCTACATGGACTATCAAAATGATGTCATGCTCAGATAAGTCCAATAGTGAAATATTTGGCCACAGTGACGAGAAGACAATTTGGAGGAGTGAAAATCTAAGATCACAAAACAATTCTTCAAACCCGGTGGTTATTATGCTGTGGGGTGGTCTTGCTGCCAGAGGTACTGGTCCATTGCACACCGCAAATTGGACAAAATAATGCACACAGCCAGAAGGTTCAAATTTTGACCCAGTTGGGTGTTTCAACTGAACAAGATGGGCTTTAAAGCCTGTTGGGGCTACAGTGGTAGCAGCATCATGGTAGTGTGGCAGCTTTGCTGCTTGTGTTAGCGAAACTGCTACTCGACAGTTTGCATTGCTAACCGTAGCGTTGCACAAAGGGGATGGAACAATCTTGCAATCAAATTAAGAATTGGATGGACATACTTGGGTGTTCTAATAATCCTGAACACAGATCAATACTGGTTTAGGACTCAAATAAAGTAGGTTAACTTCAAGAATCTGGACTAAACATCCTAAAGTGTGCGACTTCAAGATCACATTTGTGGACTATGTCGAAAGGAGCTCTATGTCATGAAACCAGCCAGTTACTCTATCAAATCTACCAAGAAGAGTGGTCAATTATCCTTCCAAATTTATGCCAGAAGCTTGTTGATGGTTGCAAAAAGCATGAAGGTCAACTTAAACTTTTTTTTTTTTTTTTTTACTTGTGCTTGACCTTCATGCAAATTAAAGCCGTTTCAGAACTTTGAGGCAAATAATGAAGCAAGCAAATTGTTGTAAAAACAATAAAATTAAGTTTTCTTTCAAATCTGATATAGTTAAAGGACTCTGAAGATAGACTTTCCCTGGTCTAACTCCTCACTTTTAGTTTAAATGCTCCAGCCTTTTAAAAGGTTCGGGTTTACTCAGTCAAAGCCTCTGAAACTTCTCACCTTTAGCCTGGAATGCTCTGAGGTACCTTCTGGATCAATATGTCCTATTTCATGCATGGACTGCCTCTTCAGGTTGGATGCTTCATTTTAAGTAAAACATCATGTGGTTTTATCTGCATGGCTGCTTTTGAGGGAGCCCCTAACTTCAATCGTTGTGGGTCACGGGAACCATGTGTTAGAAAGCAGTTTGAGACTTTTCTCCCACTATTTCTGCTTCTGAATATCAGCAGAATTGAAAGTATTTCTGTGTTCAAAATATCAACTCACTCTCTTTGCAAGTACTTTGTTGAGGAGTGAGAAGTAGAAAGAGGGTGTTCAGCTACTTTAGCATTTCATAAAGTAGTTGAAAAAGTAAAAGGAAATACCTTTTACTATGTGGATTCTTAAAGGACTGCAGGATTTGGCTGTTTTTGGCTGAAAACATTTAATTCTTTACATTCTGCAGCTGTAGCTTACAGTTCATTGTTCATACACAGACTGATTGAAAGTTACATATTCTTTTAGTCTTGTTTGCCATTGGTTTTATTTATTTTTTTTCATTTAATGAAAAGAAAATTAAATCTAATTTTAATCTGGCCTCTTCCGTTTTTAACAGTAAAGAAAAAATAGTTGTATTTGAATTTAACATTTTGCATTTTGAAATAAAAATCTAAGCAGTTGTTCTTTTTACAGGCACTTGATTAAATATAAGAATTAGCTTTAATTACCGTGGTGCTTCAAACAACAAGAGCTTTTAATTTGGTTTCACTTTGCTCTTAAAGACAACGGTTTAATATGAATATCCAAAAGAGGGAAATAGAAATACCCTTTCTAAATGTGTAAGTTGATACAGAAGAGGAAAAGAGTAAAACATGGTTGGATTGGTGGCATTGGTTTTACCTGGGCACCATGCCTGTTAAGTATTCATCAGATTGACAGCCTGGGGTAAGAAACTGTCTCTGGCGACTTGTTTTTTAAATAGCGCTCTATAATGTCGACTTGAAGGTAACAATCCAAACTGTTTGTATGCAGAATGCGTGGGGTCTTCAGAAATGTAAGCTACCCTTTTCTTCACCCTACACCCGTAGAAGTCTTGGATAAAGGAAACATTGATGATTCTGCAGACCTCATTGTTCATTTCAGTCTGGACCTGTCCTTTTGGGGATGAGGCAATGCACAAATTGATCAAGGATTCAGACACATACTGAAAAAAATGTCACCGTAGAAGGTGACCAGCAGCTTCCTTTGGAAGGTTGGGGAATCTGAGGGTCTTTGTGGATCAAGACCTTAGACTGTTTCTGGACAGACATGCACGCTCAGGCAGAGGTAACAAGGGGCTAGGTTTGATGTCCAGAATCAGAAGCGCAAACGAGAGAGTGTGGCAGGGGCAAGGCAAGCGGGCAGGAATCCACAGAGCAATCTGAGTCACAGGGGGGAAGTCAGTCAAGGAATGCTGGAAGATCTACTAACATGGATGGCGTTTGAGAATCTGGCGCTTACACACTGGGAGAGCCAGGAATATATAGAGCTCCTCCCAGGTGCAACAACTCTCAGTAATTAAAGCTGCCGCAAGTGTAAACACTCAGAACTAATTGCTAGATCAGCACAGGGAGCAGGGAGCGACACCATCCACAGAGCAGCAGAGCAACCAAAACAAAGAGCCTACGGCTGTAACATTGCATTCATCATATTTGTCTGTGGTAAATCCCATGGTGTAAAAATTGAGAAAAAAAAAACGTCTAGAGGGGATTGTCTGATGTTTAGGATTTCTTCTCTAGTGACGGTGATAACCAGATCGTGGTAGAGAGCAGAATAAACGCACAATGACACAAACAAAGAGAGATAAATACCGAGGTTGCCATCCACGGAGTCATCGTGTAATAATTCAAACAGACCATAAATGAGCTAAAATAAATTGTTTAGTTAGCCTAAAATTCACCAGAATAATGGGAAATATTCCCACTGAGTATTTTTTGTAAGTCAGCAAATCAAAATAATAACATGCTAGCGGTCATGTCAGCACTAATGTTAGCAGGAAGCAGGTCTTCTTAATCTCTTTTGATCAATGTAGCACACAATCTCTGTAGTTATTGCATTACAGTCTGAAAAAATATTTGTTGCACTTTTTACTGAGAGAAAAGTTTCTGTTGACATTTTTAACACCACCACAAAATGACTAGTTCACTCGGAGAACACATTTTGAATACAGCTTAGGCCTTCTTAGACAAGCTTCTGCAGATTGTCTCCTTAAACATTTTGTTCCTTTCACTTATCGTACCCCAGATAACCTTGTGATGTTACCTCAGGGAGCTTTGTTAGGGCTTTTTAGAGCTTATGGTGAACATATCAGCAGGCTGTGACAACCTGAGACAGATAAAGTGAAACTCTAAAATTTGTAAATGACCCAAAAGAAGAGTTATAAGTGTCTGTTTTTCATATAATTGCAAATGTGTTCAATACTAAAAGAAACAGTGGACATTTTTTTTATATATTTGCTTTTAAAAACTTTCATCACCTTGCTTTTTTATTTAATTTTTTTCTGCTAATTGTTTTGTTTTCCAAATGTGGGCAGATTTCTTAGAAAAATCAAAAGCTTAATTGACAATTTATCATAATTAATATTAACCGTGGGAAATGTAACATTATTTACATGATGTATAGGTGTAGTAGTTAATACACTGTTGCCTCACGACGTTTCTTTCTCAGAAAATTCTCACTTTCAGTTTTGGCCTTTATGTTTTAATGCTGCATGTTCTCGCTGAACCTGTGTGGGTTTTCTCCAGGTGCTGCGGTTTCTTCCACAGTCCAGTATTGACTGTAGGAGTGAGTGTAGGCATGCACAGTTGTTTGTTTCAGTTGTTGTTCGTCTTGCGTTGGACTTCACGAATGCAGCCAGCTGTTGACTATAGTTACTCATACCAAGATATCTGACACCTTCAAACCTGACCTGAGAACTGTTCCCACAGGCCCCGCCTCCCCCTGTTTCATGACAGCTGGGATAGCAGGATAAAATCAGGGACAGAAGTAGATCAATATGATAAAGAAATCTTAACATCTATGGAGTTTGTTCACATTTTCCCACATTACAACCAAAAAGTTATTTTTACTCTAATCGTTTTTTTTTTTGTTTTTTTAGATTGGCCAACATAAAGTGGTCCATAATCCTGAAATAAAAGGAAAAATAGATACATTTTTCAACATATGTTACTGATAAAATCTATAAATGTGACATATGTGGGAGTGGTGGTCTAGTGGTTAGCGCTTTGCACTTGTGTCCTGGAGTTTCTGGGTCCAATTCCCACAGACTGTCACTTTAATGCTCACCTGCTCCCCGAGGGGATGGGTTCAATGCAGACCACAAATTTCATTACACGTTGGAATGACAATAAAGATGATTATTTGTATAAGGTCAACCCCCCATCTCTGAACATTAATTTCCAAGTTTCGGCACAGATTCTTAATTGGATTTAATTTGACTGAGCCACTGTAACACATGCACACGCTTTGGCTCTGGCTGTTTGTTTTGGGTTGCTGTGCTGCTGGAACCTCCATTCCAGTCTCAAATCTTTTGCAGCCTCTAACAGGTTTCCTTATACGATTTTCCTGCATTTGGCTCCATCCATCTTCCTATCTGACCGGCTTCCAAATCCCAGCTGAAGAAAAGCGTTCCCAGAGCATGATGCTGCCACCACCACGCATCTCAAAGTGGGAATGTTTAGGATTCTTTTTCAGTGTTTCTTTTTTCAGGCACTCACAGGGGTTTGCACAGAGTCCCTTTGTGGTGGTGTAGTGGGCTAAGTCCGTGTCAGTGGCAGGGGGGACCGGAGTTTGTATTGTGACGACCCCACAATAAGGGCATGGCTGAAAGGATTCATTCACAGTGGTTTGCATTTAGGCCAGAAGGTTCAGGTTTGGTCTAATCTGACCAGAACACCTTTTATCATGTTCAGGCTTTTGTTCACTACATGGATTTATTATGGCTTTTATTAACTAAAGGCTTTTTTCTTGATACATTTCCACCCAAGCTAGACTTGGGAAGTGCATGTCTAAAGTGTCCTGTGAACAGATTCTTCTACTTGAGCAGTAGATCTCTGCAGCATCTCTTAAAGTACTACAGGCCTCTTAGTTGCTTCTCAGATTATCGCTCTCCTTGCCCAGCCTGTCAGTTTTGGTGGGCAGCCATATCTGGGTGGGTGTATCCATAACCAAGAAAATTGATTGAACAGCGGTCCATGAGGTGTTTCAAAACTTAGGACGTTGCCTTATAACCTGACCCTGCCTTGAACTTTCCCACAACTTTACCTCTGCCCTGCCTGCTCTGTACCATTGTCTTCAACATGCCAATGTCCTCTAATTTCTGGCAGCAACCAATTTCAGAGGATTTTATTTAGGAATTTCAGAGTAAAGGGGTCTGAATACAGACTTTTCAGACTTTTAGACAATGTGTCATTCTCCTTTCGGTGGTGTTTCTGGTTGTAAAGTGAAAAAATGTGGAACTGGTTTGATTTAAACACCGTTGCAAAGCACTGTATTAAAGAGGATGTGGTGGCTGATGGGTGATGGTGCTCACTTTACTGTGAGCTGGATCCTGGATCCAGTTCTGCGTGGGGCTCCGTACCAAGCGAGATCCAGCTCTGAAGCTAACCCTCTAAATGACATACCTTATGATTGTTTCAGTTATTTTGCACCAAGCTTTTCGGTACCTTTTCAAGTCCTGCACAGGGTTCAGAGCATTATTTCAGCACATATCAGAAGCGGCATCCAGCAATATTCACAGAAATGAGAAGAATTGGCAACAAGGAGGAAAGAAATAAAAGATGCGGCAGTGGACGGGCTGAGGTAAATGAGTTACAGCGGAGCTGATCAGCCAAATATTTCTTCTTGATTTGGAAGCCAGTGTTCAGATCCCTGTGGGAGATTAGACCATAATAATCTGTTATTAGATGGGCAGACTTATGCAGCGTCTTACTTTCTTGTTGTGAATCTAGGAGAGACTTTAAGAGGACCCAAATAAAAGAAGGCTCTTGAGATGCAGCGCTTCCTTACAGACGTGTGCTGTCGGCTGGGGGAACTCAAACAGTTTCAACTCTAAAGGAATCGGGATGGTGTACAGCTGGATCCTACCCCCTAACGCGTCTCTTCATTTACCTTCATGTTTATAAACTGGATGCTTTAAACTACTAGTATACTGAATAGAAGTCAGAATTTTAAAGACATGATGGGCATGGCTGCAGTTTATCTGCGCTTTTATTGATTGTTTTTAACAGTTCTTTTTCAGGGGTTTATTATTATACCACAACAGTAGTTTATCCTGGATTCTCTTTAATTCAAACGTAGTGAATATCAGAAATCACACGTTCGGTCTCACATATTAATAGACACTTAACCTCCACTAGTATGTGGATGTCTCTCTCACCAAGTTGCAGAGACCATATATATATATATATATATATATATATATATATATATATATATATATATATATATATATATATATATTTTAGCTGTCAACACGCTTTAGGCATAATTCTAGATGGAGGTCTAACTTTTTTTTTATAACCAGAACTAGTAGAGTTCATTTAAACTGGTTGACCTCCTGGCATAAAGCTAGCTTTTAAAAGTTTTCTTGAAACTTTCAACAGGGTTCATTCACACACAGACAGTGGTGAGCTACCTTGCAGCCACAGCTGCCCTGTGGCAGACGGACAGAAGCGAGGCTGCCAAAAACATTGCTGCCACCGGACCCTCTGACCACCGCCAGCAAGCAAAATGGGTCCAAAGACACAACGACTGAGAAGAACGGAACAGGGGTTGGAACCGGCAACCCAATAGTTACAGAACTGAATAAAGTATTTAGATTACCAGAGATTACTCTCTATCCCTTTTAATCTATCTATCTATCTATCTATCTATCTATCTATCTATCTATCTATCTATCTATCTATCTATCTATCTATCTATCTATCTATCTATCATCTTATTTCTGGCAAATATGCTGTACATGTAGGACTAATTTGAGCGTTGACATCAGCTCACAACGCACATGGGGTTTTGACATGTTTTTTACTAAAACGTATTTTGTGGCGTATTTAGATTTAAAAACTCAATTAAATGATTATGGATTTATCCATTTCCTGTAAAATGAACATTAAAAGGGTAGCTGTGTTTGTAATGCCAAAGACATGGATTAAAGACTAAAATGCTTGAAGAATCTCTCAGAGGTCGTGACAAAGGCGTAAATCAGTGAGTCTGAAGATGCTGGGAGATTTATTTTGTAACCGTGCAGTGAGTACCATTTGTCTGAAAGCTGTCTGCTTTCTCTCTTTCTGAGACAGTAGCCCTATACTCAGACTGACATTAATCCTAGCCTGGGTTACCAAAGTACTAAAGTGACATTTACTAACCATTTTTCCTCCTCTGTTGTTCACCCAATTTTGGCTGTCCCCAGAGGCAGTGAAATATCATGTTGTGAAATGTTTTTTCATATTGGCTGGGAAGCGTGGTGCGTTTAGGGACACAGCTGAACCCACTGATGCTATGCCGATTACTTTTCCTCTCTTGTTTTCTGCCCTAAATAACTTAAAGTTTTCCTTCTAACATGTGAAAGTGCAAAAGTATATTTTATTGCACATTTTTGTAAAAAGCACACTTGTTTTAAAATATGTTCCTCCGTAGTGTTTCAAAATAAGAGCCAGATGATTGCACAAACACAGTACTAATGACAGGAAGACACGTTTCCTTGCAAAACTCCTCATATTAGTTTCCAAATTTTTTCACATTACACATCGCAGACATGAAAATTTAATTGGGATTTTCTGTGCTAGATGTAGTGAATAATTGTGAAGAGGAAGAAAAATAGTGTGTGTGTGTGTGGGGGGGGGGGGGGTTCATCAGGGAGACAGCAGTGAGGAAAAAGCTCCTCCTGATGCTTCTGTAGCACCTCCTACAGGGCAGGATGACTAACTATGTGCTGGGTGGCGCAAGTCTTTCCCGATGATAACTGCCCTCCATCACACCACGCTTCCTATAAATGTCCTCATTTGCAGTAAGTGGGGCTACAGTGGTGAGATGGACAGTCTTCACCACCCTCTGCAGTGCCTTCCGTTCTGCAGCAGAATATCCAGACAAACAAGCGGGTTTCTCTTCAGGATCCTCAGGAAAAAAAAAATGATGGTGAATGTTGTTGACCAAGTTGGACAGTTAGATGTCCAGGTGAGTTCTGAAGCTGGACAAACACTCCACCGCTGCACCAAAGATGTGGATGGCTAAATCTATGCCGGCATTCTGGCTAAAATCTACAATGAGCTCCTTGGTCCTCTGGGTGTTGGGCAGCAGGTTATTGTTGACCCACATATGGGTCTACTGTCTCAGATGTGGATCAGTGTATGGGTGAAAAGGGAGGAACAGACTCAGCAAACACAGCCCTGTGGTAGACCAGTGCTAAGGGCCGAGGTGGAGGAGCAATTATGGTTTACCTGAACATGTTGGAGTCTGTTGATCAGAAAGTCCAGTAACAAGTTATAGGGGGTGCTGGTGCAAACATATGCGAGTTAGGTAATTAACTGGAAGATCGTGTTAGATGCTAAGATGAAGTCAATCCCTAGCTCTTTACCCAGCTATCCCAGGCCTTCCCCGTGGCTTGTACATATCTTCTATCAAAGTTTTTTTCCTTCCTCTCAGCCCTCCATTGATATGCTAGTACAGGGGACACCAACATGGTGCCCGCGTGCACCAAGTAGCCCCCAAGGACCACATGTAGGGCCCTTGAGCCAGTTCTAAAACTTGCACAACCACCTAGTGAGCTACATCTAAAATGTCATTTTATGCCGTCGCTCTTCCTTTGTAATCACACTTGCTTTTTTTTTTACTTAAAAATTACATTATCTGAAAACAAAGGCATGAAAGTGTGTTTATTTTACATAAAGTTAAGATGAGCTCTGACTCTTCTAGTTCAAATGTAAGTACAGGTAACCCTTTGCATGAAACAGTAGCAATGAAGTAGCGCTCAGTTTCAAAAAGGTTGGTGACCCCTGTGCCTTAATATGGGCATAATGTCTGCCAATTGTTGAGGAAACCACAAGACGCCGCACAAAAGAAGTAAGCCTCCCATAGCGCTGTGTCCAACCATTTTAATAGAAAATGCAGTATAAGGAAAAGGCGTGGTAGAAAAACGGGTCTAAAAGGAACAGGGATAGTTGCAGCTATTTCAATGTAAGGGTGGTGGAGTAGCACAAATTCAAGCGTTTGAGGGAAATTCACAAGGCATGGGATGCAGCTGGAGACAGAGTCTCAACATGCAGAGTTATTCACGACACCGGCTACATCTGTCATCTTCCTTGTGTTAGATTTTATGGAACCCTTCAGGATCTGTAGTGTATTGTCAAGAGGAGACACCATGTCAACAATGTAAATACCCTGAAGGCCGCTGTTAAATCCCCAGGTTTTTCTGATGACTCAGTAGACCAGCATCATCAGCTCCAAGTCATGCAAAAAAAAAAAAAAAAAGCTGTGTTAGGTTCATTAACTGGGCATTACATGGACATGCATGTGTTTCTGTACTTAAAATCTTTGTTTTATTGAGCTTATACAACATTCTTTTTTTATACAATATTCTAATGCTCTGGCAAACTGAATTAAAGACTTTTAATAACTGTTAGCCTCAATCATCAAAATTAACAGACATATTTACAGACTCGTAGAGGTTGATGTCTTTTGATTCTTTTCCCCGCATGATGCCATGCAATAAAATACTCAATTACCAAAAAAAAAAATATACCCCCATTTATTGAGATGCGCCTGTGTGTTGTTCATATTTATCAGAGCAAGGAGTATGCAGGAAGGAAATGTAAGTAAGGCAACATAAACTGCTAACATATTACAATGTTTTTATAGAACACCTTTCACCTTATCAAAGTGACAGGACGAAATTTCTTTTGCAAAGAAAAGCCAAACAATAAAAACCGAGTATTTCTGACCTTGACATGGCCACCACCCCCGTGCACATATCACTCTGCAGACATGTGAGGTCACGGCTGCCTC
The DNA here is from genome assembly GCF_011125445.2 of Fundulus heteroclitus. Lineage (NCBI taxonomy): Eukaryota > Metazoa > Chordata > Actinopteri > Cyprinodontiformes > Fundulidae > Fundulus > Fundulus heteroclitus. Next base: position 1,677,045 of record NC_046381.1, read on the forward strand.
TGACAGCCCTGAAAGCTATCTGGCAGCTGTCAGTCTTGATGTAACCACTTGCTGAGGCCCCAGCTGTTCACCTCGCACTTATTTACGGGATGAAATTGAGACTCTTCCCACTCACCTGTTCCCCTGCTCCTCTTGTTATCCTTTAATGTGATTGGATTCATTCAATGATGGAATATGATCTATTATTTATCAGATGGAGTTAAGCATGACTTATCGAGCGGTATATGTCCAACCTCATTCTAGACCAAAATTAGCAGAGATTCTTTATTGTTTATTCTTGTTGAAAGCCTGAGTTACACGCTAAAAACAAAGTAAAAACAAGGGAACGGTTTTATTTCTAAACCAGAAGATGCAAACAGTAAATGAACCGAGCTGTGGGTGTATGAAAAAAGACAACTGAAATGCAAATGTTAAAGTCTCATGCAGCGAGACACATATACAATCAAATAAACACAAACAGTGCTGCAAAAAAACAGGAAATAAAAGACTCTAGGATATGACTGTCTTAACACTTGTTATTGGTGTCATTTATTTGAGTTTATAGTCCTGATTATTCACTGACTAGCTTCCTGTATTTGTTCTAGTCCAACCTGATGTGTCTTAGCATTATGACAGGGGTCCGGAGGGGTTTGGACCAGCTTTGGACACGTCCTTCCCTTCGACGCATTGGAGTTGTGTCCTCTTTTTCTTAAGGATTTTCATGAATTATGGAGATACACAGTTGTAAAATGCTCTAAAAGTATAGTGGGTCAGCCATTTAGCCTTCAGAGCCTGGCTTCGATCTGCGAGGTTTCCTCCAAGATTTTGGTTCATACTGACACGACAGCGTCATGCAGCTGCTGCAGATTTATCAGGTGCACACCCCCCCCCCCACCCCCTTATCCCTAAGGTGCCTTATTACATTGAGATCTGGGGACTTTGGGGACCACTGGAGTACAGTGAGCTCACTGTCATGATAAGAAAGCCAGTTTGGGATCATTTGGGCTCTGTCAAGCTGGAAATAGACATCAGAAGATGGATATGCTGTGGGTGTCAAGGGATGAACATGTTGGCAACAGTACACAAGTAATCTGTACTGTTTAAGTACTGAGGGCTTCCAAGTGCACCGGTTAAATATCCCCGCATCATTATACCACCACCAGCCCCAGGCTGAATAATTGTAAGAAGGTAGGATGGATCCATGCTTTTAGGTTGTTTACAACAAATTCTGACCAAATCATCTGAATGCCAGGGCAGAAACTGAGAATCATTGACCCAGGCAGCATTTCCCTAACTCTTATTGTTCAGTTCTGGTGAACTTATAGTAGCCTCAGTTTATTGTTCTTGGATGACAGGGGTTGGACCAGTTGGGGTCTTCTGCTGCTGCAGCCCATCTTCTTCACAGTAACACGTTGTGTCTCCAGAGATGATATTCTGCTAACTCCGGCTGTAACGAGCGCTTATTTAACGTTATCAGCATTCCCATTTCACTCTAACTTCTGTCACCAACCAAAACATTTCCTCTATAAAACTGTTACTTAATGTATGTGGGCTCTTCATCTGGCCGATCCCAATAAACCTGAGAGGTGGTCTTGTTAAAAAAAACCAGCGGATCAGCAGTTTCTACAACACTCAGACCATCCTGTGTGGCACCAACCTTGCCAGGTTCAAAAGAGTATTAAACAACCCAAAATTGTTTAATCCAAATCATACAATTTAAGAGCCACTTATGCCAAATATTATATTTCCGGAAATCTAGATAGACTCCTAAATTAAAAAAATGTCTCTTTCGATGTTTTACTAATTTACAAAAAGAAAGAATTTTGGTAACCAACTGACTAAAAACAAGAAAAGTTTTTTTCCAGATTTCAAGTCAGACAGCATAACAACAAGGCTGTGTTTGGTTTCAGCTGTATATAATATAACTTGTGCAACCATCCTTCACACTAGGGGACATTTATTGTATTTAAATCCATATAGAATAATTTAGCGAATGCTTTTAACAGAACTGATGTGCCTGTGAAACTAATGGCAACAAACACTATCGCCCCCTTGAGCCAGAACTATAAACCGTAATTGTGTCCTTATCTTTGGTGGATATGAATCAGCTAATATAAGCTGACTCTTTTGTCCTGATTGGCAATTGACTTTCCATTAATGAAACCACAGGGAAGAGGGCACCATCAACAATGGGGGCCAGATATTCAGACACAATGTGGCTGATTTCCTCCGGACAAAATGCCAGAATTGGTTGACGTCTCTTTAAGCCATAAGATGTCTTGTTTAAAAGACGCCTCGTGAGCAGCTCGCCTAATTAAATTTGCTTCGCAGGCAGCGTATGACGGCTGTGCATTCTGCACTGATATGTTTGTGTACCAGCTGACAAAAATCCAATGCTTCAGCGTCTCAGTAATGAGAGAACATTGTATGAAACGTATGGCTGGGCGTTCAGATTTACAGTGATGTAATGAACATTAATGGGACACACTTGCAGATACTATGAAGTGTGTCTCTGGGAAGTCAGTCAAGTGACGAATGATGAGAGTAAAGGTCATGTTGCAGATTAGTTTTCATATTTAATTCATGAATTCAGATGCAGCATTAGACAAAAACAGAGCTCACCGCAATATTTCAGCATTGTCTGTTTGCGTGGTTTGTACACATCTTTGCTGTCTAAGTTCTAGGCTACTATAGATTCAAAGCTTTTAGTCCGTTTTTTTAATTTCTAAAGTGCAAATATCAAAGTTCACTCTGAATTTATGTTGGCGGCCAAGGTTTAAAAAATTCCAGCTGGAAACAGAAGACTGGATGGATGGATGGATGGATGGATGGATGGATGGATGGTTGGATGGATGGATGGATGGATGGATGGATGGATGGATGGATGATGGATAGTTACACAGATGGATGGATAAAAGAACAGATAGGGGAAGGGTGGATATTTAAACGGATGGATGGATGGATGGATGGATGGATGGATGGATAGATGGATGGATGGATGGATGGATGGATGGATGGATGATGGATAGTTACACAAATGGGTGGATAAAGGAACAGATAGGGGAAGGGTGGATATTTAAACGGATGGATGAATGGATGGATGGATGATGGATGGATGGATGGATGGATGATGGATAGTTACACATATGAGTGGATAAAGGAACAGATAGGGGAAGGGTGGATATTTAAACGGATGGATGGATGGATGATAGAGGAACAGATATGGGGAAGGATAGACAGATGGAACATAGATGGATGGATGAATGGATGGATAGATAAGATAAGAAAAGAAACAGATATGGATGGGATAGATAGATCGATAGATCGATAGATCGATAGATAGATAGATAGATAGATAGATAGATAGATAGATAGATAGATAGATAGATAGACAGACTATGGCAGCTGTGGCTGAAAAATGAACTGAAGACCCGATACAGAACGTAGATACAGAAATTAAGCAATAAACTTACTTTGTCTTTATCTTTTGGACAAAACCAGCATTACTGTCTGGAGGAAATTAGTTTTACCAACATTGATTGTGTAGTCAGTGGGACAGGAAATAGATACAAATACTTCCTGTCCCTCACACTTCGCCAGAACACGGACGGTGAATATCAACAGTGATGCGCAACTTTTGCAATTATTTATGCTTTTATTTTAGGGTCTTCTATAGCCTTGAGTTCTTGAGCATTACGAAGGTCATTGCACTCCCACTGCAGCGTACGTGAGAGACCAAAGCATCTTGATAATGTGAGCGTGTGGAAATGCTCACAGCAGAGGCTAAGAAAAGGTCACTTTGACAGAAAAGAATTAGAAAAACGACAGAAATGTCAGGAGGCAGTTTTATTAAAATGTCAATATTTTACTATATCACTTCAAGCAGGTCATTGAGATAAGACCTTTATGCTATGTTTTTCTGACTTTCTGCCAAATTAAAGCATTTTCTGCAAGGAGAATGTAACAGTTCCATTATATTTTGGGATAAAATACACATTTCTTTATATTTTGTCTTATATTACAATCCTGAGCCATAGTATACTTTTATAGGGCTTTGATTTGATCTAACAAAGTAGTTGTAACACAACTATAAAGTGGAATGGAAATAATTAATGATTTTAAACAGGTTTCACTCATATAAATTTAAGTAATTGGCAGAAAATTGTATGCGGCCCCATTTGGGGAATATTTTTTAGAACCACCTTTTGCTGCAGTTGCAGCTATGTTTTGGGGCAGCAGCTTTGCAAATGGAGAGAAGGGAATTTCTGCATAATCTTTTAACCCTATCTATAGTTTAAACAGATATTAAGGTGAACCAAAAGTTTATTGTTTTACATTAGCTAGGTTTGCTCAAATGATTTGCTAAAGGTCATAAAAAATGTAAAAGTCAGTATTAATTTCTTCTAATTCCTAACATTCTTGTTGTTACTGCGTTGTTTCGCTCACTCACACCCTCTCAAGCCTACCTGTATATTTTCTCTGACCCCTCACATTGCCACCTGAGATCAATGCTCTAAAATCATTGCCTTTTTTGTCTTGATGCTACTTTGTAACTAATTTAGTGTTATGACTGGGGCTACTCTCCATGCCAAAGACCCATCCCATTTGTGCATGAGTACTGAGTAACTATTATATTTAAATGTAATCTTTATAGATGCTGTAACAGACATAAATATAGTTATGTTCCAATTTTTGGTATTTTAAAGACTAAAATTAAAATAATATACAAAAACCTAACATAATGCTGACTTGAATGCTAGCTTGGAGTTTATCTGCTTGGCTCCGCCTCCCTCCTAGATGAAGCCTCTACACGAGCCACTGTTACAATCAACCTCTAACTTTTCTCTCACAAAGAAGCACTCCTTCAGCAAAGCTCCTCAGTGCTCTTTTTGTGTCTCTGCTCTGTCTTCTCAAACCTCTAATCGGTAGGGACAGACGGCCATTCACACTGAGCCTAGTTCTGCTGGAGGTCTCTTCCTGTTAAAGGGGAGTTTTCCTCTGCACTGTCACTACATGCATGCTCAGTATGAGAGATTGCTGAAAAGTCAATGTTACAATCCTAGCCACTGTCCAATGTGGCTACACGCTCAGCGAACGCTGAAGGTCAATGAGTCGCTGCAATTTGCTGGGTTTTCTTTGACTGAAAACCTTTGATGAATATGACAGGATGATTTGATTGAACTGACTCTTGTGCCTTGTGATGACAAATGTTGTAAATGGGTGCTATATAAATGAACTGATTTGATAATTACAAAATAACAAACTGAGCCCGAAGAAACACTTTTCTACGTTGTTTCTTTTCAACATAAAAGGTATGAAACCAAAACTTACAGCAGTTTTACACTATATTGGCAAAAGTAGTTGCTCATCTGTTTTGACATGTATATCAGGGTCACATGTGTTGATGGGCCCCCGCTACCGGCAATAGAACCTTAAACTATTCTTTTAAAAATCGTCCTCGGGGTTTGGGTTTGGGGTTTCATAGTTTAATGTGAAAACCAGATTTACCGCCTGCACTCTAGTTCATGCCAAAGTTTGTCTATAAGGTCAAGGTCAGGACTCGGTGCAGGCCAGTAAAGGTTTTCTACACTTCCAAGGACAATATCTAGTGTTTACTATTATGTTCACTCTAAATGGTTCAATGAGCTCAGCAGATAGAAAATTATTTGAAAACAACACTTTAACATAAACTCTGGTGCATATTTGGTTAAAACAACTGTTGAACTGTTCTTCAATTAATTTACTCACGGTGGGTAGAGTAGCTTTAATTTTACTCAAGTGAAAGAAGTGATACTTTATGAGTAAAAGTGAAATGTACAGTGTAGTAAAGCTACTCCTAAAAGTGTAAAAAGGTACCTGAGTAAATTTAACTAGTTACTACCCACCTCTGTTCACCACTTTGCATTGGTCTATGCTGTAAAATCCCAATAAAGGGAGTTAAAGGTTTTGGTTGCAATGTGAGGAAAACCTATTTTTGCATATTTTCGTATGCTACCTTTGCATCCATCTCATGGATCCTCCTGAGGCAAATTGATGGTTGCATTTCAACCTTTTTTTTTTCCAGGAGCAAAGTGATAAACAAGTAAAATTGGATGAAATTGAACAAAATTGGATAGACGTTCCTCTCTAATTCAGACTGTCCAAATACCATCATATTGAAAATTACCCACATGCATATACAGTCAGACATACACATATGTCTACCAAGCAATTCCCATTCTGGTTTGATAGAATTTTGAGGTGCCACACAAGGTGTTCTGTTTACCAAATGAGTTATTCAGACATTTTATTTCCTTGCAGGTACACGGCCAAATTGATGGAATATGTGTCAGATCACTTTCTGACATCTGCTCATATTCATCAGGCTCTAAGTTTTCCTGCGTTGGTTCCTTCATTAGAGGGCTGACACAAAACTACATCCAGACTCCATATCCCTGCAGCACCTGAGCTAAATTGGATTTTAAATAAATGTCAGAGTGAGTTTTGCATTAACACCGGAGAGCACAAATGTATGTCTGATATGGGGGGTCTGAGGCTGAGGCGACCAGTTTGAGTAAGATAATGTCACGTTCGCTTCTCCTGCCGTCAATTGGCCTCGGCTGAGAATGGCATGCATTATACCGGTGACGGCTTGTGATTCTGGTGGCATCCACTGCTGACATTGGTGGAGTTTTTCCCTCCACTAGGCTTAATATATCAGGTTTTCTTATCCTGGGGGGGTGGAGAGCCATCCAGACTAACTGGAACCCCTGCAGTCAATATTTTGCACAACCTATTTATTTATTTATTTTTTTGCTGCCACGGGTTGGACATATGGAGAGAGGGATCTATGACCATTTCTCTTTGCACTGTTTTTCTGCATCCTCCAGGGTCTGAGGTCCTCTCTGATGTTTTGTTCTCTCCAGCTCAGACGACAGGTTTGGGTTTTGGTCTGAGGACTAAGACACCATTGAGGGGTGATTGTGTCTCTTGTGAAGCGTTTCGGTGTTGTTTTGACCATGTGATTTAGATCATAATGAATGGATCCTTCCTTGCTTCCTTCCCTCCTTTGTTTGCATATTCTTTTCTTCATTGTGTCCTTGTATCCTATTCTCTTCCTTCTGTGTTTGTTCCTTCCTTGAATCTGTCTATCGTCGCATGCTAGTCTTAACTCTTTCCCTTCTGTCTATACTTTCTTCCTTCCTTGAATCCTTCTTATATTGTGCTATTGTGCCTTGCTTTTCTTTGCTCCTCTTTATTCCTGCAGTCCTCTCTCTCTTCCGTCCTTGTTTCCTCCAACTGTCCCTGAGTCATTCCTCCCTTCTTTATTTTCTTCATTATTTCCTATCTCCTCTCCTTCTTTGTTTCCCTCATTTAATTTTCTTGCTTACATCCTTATACGCTTCTGTCCTATCTTCCTTCCTTCCATTAGTCTTTCTTTCCATATTCATCCTTCCTTCCCAGAGTCCTTCTGTCTTCTGTTCCTTAATAACTTGTTTCCTACCTCCCATCTGTGGATCCTCCTTCCCGTTCTTTCTGTTTTGTGCAAGTTCCATATTTAAAACCTGTCCAAAGAACAGATCCGGCAGCCTTCCAGGTCTCTATTAAAAAGAGATTTTATTCTCAGTTGAGTGTTTACCTGGTTGAATAAAGGTTAAATTAATGAATACAAAGTTACAGTTGACTTTAGTAACATTTTTCATTAAAAGCAACAGACTCTGAATTTGTAAACATTTTAAATATCAGAAAATTTAGGATGTTTAGTCATTTGAAATGAACATTGATAGCATATAAACACAAACCTAATAGTTTACCATGTTGTTTAGTTAATATTTGCACCAGAACTATTAGTCTCCACCCTTTAGGTATGATATTTCTCATCTTAACAGCAGTTTTAGGTTCGTTTGAGCTGCTCTTACACCAGCCAATCAGGGCTCCCACTGCTTTTTACCGTCACTCATCCTTTTACACCTAATTTCCAGTCCATGTCCCCAAATGGCATTTCATTTTGTCTGTCTGGATAATAGTAAACCTTTGGTGGCGTGACAAACATTCATCACTGTCTCTCAGGGCCATTAAATAAGGACCACAACTCAGTTACTAATATTTTCTGTTTATTTAATTCTACCCCCTTTTCTCCTTAATGTGCGCAGAATAATATACAGGGAGCTTCTTTTAATGTAACAAATTTATATACATTATGCACTGTTGCTGACATTTCTCTGAATATATCAATGCGAGAAAACAACACCTTTTGTCCAATGTATACGAGGAAAATTGGCCACAAAGGTCAAGGTCTGAGTCAAAATAGGAACTGAATGCCAGAAACGCATAGTATTGCAATAATAGGTGCCGTGGACGTTGCATGAGCTTAAACCCACTCATGAGTGACTGAGCGGAGCTTCCACAGACAAATTGTCTGGTGTGCTCGAACTCAGAAGGTCAATCCAATCACATCATTTTCTACGGTTACATTTCTTGTTACTCGCCGTGGTCGATGCATACTTCTCATTGTGGGTGTGGAGAATGTCTGAATTACCTTTTGATGTTTCAGCTCCTGTGATCCAAAAGCAATTACTCTGTAAAACGCTGTAATAATTAGAACAAATGAAAGTGGTACAGTAGCCAAAGAAAGGGGAGAAATCGCCATTTGGGATGAGGTAATTGTTCTCTGGTGGAGTCTCTGTTTCAGAATATGACTGCGGACAGAGTTTCTCCCTTTTTTATTATTATGTTTTTCTATTTGAACCTCAAGACGACTTATGACCGTGTCAGGTTATTTTTTTCCCTTTCTGCTTTATTGCTTTACTGTTATTTTCAAGGATGAAACTCTTGACCTGATAGATTGGATAGAGAGACCTTTCCCACAATGTCCATTTGCTCTCCTAAAACTTTTGATTTTGTTTATTAGCTTTTTTTTTTTAGCAGAATATCTTGGTTTATACAGCTTTTGGTATTTTGATAATGACCAAGCAGGGACAGTCATGATACAGGCCGTCTAACTGGTAGTGACAGTTCTCAGGGTCCTCTTGAAGGCTCTCATGGTGTTTTCACCCCAAACAGGAAGGACACTGAATCAACTCAGCAGACACTGCAGAGGAACAGCACCATCAATCCAAGACAACCCTGGATAGAACAGAAATACTTTTGTTGTCCCACAAAGTGGAAATTCACACGTGTCAGTGGCAAAAACAAGAACACAGGAGACACCAGGTTTACATGCAAGATTGATTAACATGAAAAATATCAACAGAAAGACTAAGCAGATAAGGTAAATTCAAGTAATTCTAAAATGTTTAAGTTAAAAAAAAAGCTAATGAGTACAGAATGATGTAGAAAATTGCAATTTGCATGATTGTTCAAACACTCCCTGAGGACACTTGCACTCTTCACAGCAAAGTCTCTAGGATGTAAAAGATGAAAAAATAAATTAAATGTATAAATAAAATAAAAAAACAAGTGGACTGGAAACGTCAACTCCTTCGTTTAGGTCTGTTGTTCCACAACCAGGAGAAAAAGAAAACCGATCCTCCTGAATCTGAAGGTTTCCAGTTGGAAATAGTATCACCAATATATGGTAAACACTTCTGAGTCCTTTATTCAAAACAACCATCCCCTGCTGACGCAACACAGGTCTTTGTTTCCCTATGGGTGTATCTCACTAAGTCAGAATGTCACTAAGAAATATATTTATTTCAGTAATTTATTCAAAAAAGTAAAACTCGTTACATTCAAAGTCATTACATAGAGAGTTATATTTTGTAAATGTTAGGGTTAGGCTTTTGATTTTGTTGAGTATAGCTTACAGCTAATGAAAACCCAAAATTTATATTAGCAGACAAAGTGAATAATACCAATACATAACACCAATAAAAAGCCTTTTTCAACACCTAACCAGGAACGTTATGGTGTACACAGTTATGATGGGGACCACTGACAGGACTTGTCCAGCAGTCGTCTAAAAGGAGCCATAAAGGGTTACTCCTAAAGAAGCCCGCTGTTCACAGAGTGATGTAACAAGGCAAATTGATGGAAAGTTTAGTGGAAGGAAAATTGTCAGAGATGTCAAAAAAAGCTAGGCTCAGCCTGAAGCATGGGCAATGCTAAAAGCGTCTTGTCTAGACTAAGGAGCCACGTCAATTACACATTGCACAAAATCACAATGTCACTATCATTAATTCAAACTAGCTTTAGAAACATTTTTGGGAGTTAACTTACAATTTAATCAACATCTTGAGGAAAAGTGCCCCCAAAACTCTGAATTAACCCAAGTTCTCTGTTTAGTTAAACAGATGGAGATTGAACTTGTCTTTTAGCCCGTAGATCCGGTCCCCAACAAGCACAACAACAGATAAATCCTTCACAGTCTGTGGCTCATCCTTCATTCCACTCATACTAATCACTTCCTGACCAAGCAGTGGTCACAACAAATCAAGATATAATAAACTGAAAGAAAAATTACAAGATGGTCCAAACTGTTCCCTTCCTACACTTTTGTTTTATTCATCACCAGGGAGGGTGGTTGATGTGAATGAGTGTTTAATTCATCCCCCAAATATATATCTCATTGAAACCTTCATCCCTAACATGTTTTGGTTGGTTTAGTTTACTGATATCTCTCATTGAATTACGGCTGCATTTTTAACAGAACTGGAAAAATTCTGATAGGATGGAAAACTGGCTCCTACAGATAAGCTATTTTCGGTTTAATGTTTAAACAGTGCATATTAGATGCAACTTATATAACACTCAAAAATAAATTGCACTTTTAAAACATGAACGCAGGGAAAACCTGATTTCAATAATGCATTAGGCCCCTAAGTGTTCACTACCAAAGATCCTCTGTTTTGTCAAAACAATCTCATCATTCATTATTGCAACACAGCAGCACTGCTAGCAGCAAAGCAGCCCCGCTGCATGATGCTGCCCCCACTATGCTTGCCCATTCTGACACCGTTCTTAGGTTTGAAAGCCTCGCCTCGTTAATTCATGCACCGTTTTTTTGTGTTGGCCTGTTTCATAAATTCCCAGGTTTGGGGTTGTAGGGTTGGCAAAAACCAATTATTACCAGCTACTCAACGTGAAAAAAAAAAAAAAAAAAAAAAAACAGCCGCTGTTCTCTGAAATGTCAAGGAGACATCATATAATTGTCAGCGAAGGATTGCAAAAATATATCATATTCATTTTATGTGCTAGATTTCCTTGCAAAGGTGAGTTGTTTTTGTCATTAAATCCTCTGACTCTGAATTCACCTTCAGGTTTTTTTTTTTCTCGGTGAGAGTGACTGAGACACTGCTAGCAGCTTCCTCTTCCTAAACGTAAGTAGCAGCATTACTGTTAACACACAGTATGAACCGTTTCCGCATGCAGCATACAAACAAGTCATATCAAGTCTTTACATTGGACTTGTTTCCTCAAGCTCCTTCTATAATGAAGACCAATTAAAGAGCACAGGTTGGAAAGTGGCTTGGCAGAGGCAGAGCGAGCGAATTCTAACATGCCTCATAGCACCAGGATAATTAGGTGAGCTGGATGCAAGAACAGAAAAGGAGCTGGGCTTATTTTGGACTGCAAACAAGAAATTGGCACAGGCATTTTGGAGGCAGGTAGGAGATTGGCAAGAGTCGCCCGAGAGAAAGTTCCCCACAGGGCAACATAGCTTCAGGCGCAGAGAGCCACTGGCAAGACGCTTTTCTGAAAAAAAGGAATGGTAATGCTAAAGAAAAAAACACAATCTGAAATAAAACGTCCTGTTTGGCTGCCGGTAGTCTTACAGCAAACATGATCTTTGCCTCAGGTTAAACTCACTCGTCTGTGTTTATCAACACTTAACAATTGTTACAGCGATAATAGTTATGGCAGGACAAATCTGTGGAATTTGGCCTATCCACTGTATAAATATACTTTAACATTAAAACAACTATGAAAACCAACCAATACTACTCAAAAAACACTGTTTATATATCTATATCTATATCTATATCTATATCTATATGTATGTGTATGTATAAACTGGTCCAAAGAGTTCTGGAGACTGATACTTGTCGTCATATGAGTGTACTATTATTTTGAATTGTTCCTTTTTTATGTGCTATCAGCATATGATTTTTGACTCCCATTATTTTCTAAAACAAGAATTGGGTGTGTGAGGTTCAGATTGTATTGTAGCATTTTGTCTAACCCACACAGTCTAAATAGAATCATAGCCCTCTAACATTTGGCTTAAAGTAGCTTAGCTCATTGCACCTTAACTTTTAGACATTTTTTGCAGCCATACACAAGGTTGTGGCATAATTCTGTCCCAGTATTTGACTGCTCCTACGACCATAAATAATAGAGTTTATTAAATTGGATTGCATAGTCTGCAAATTGTTTAGTTCTCTTTAGTTAGTATAATGCTAACAATGGCTACAGCTGCCCCCACCTACAGTCGGTTTAAAAATGTGTTTAAGGTGTAAAAGCTTCATCTTGACTCCTCCAATTGTACTTCTTGACCTTGTGGCCAAACAAATCAGTGTTTGTCTTGTTTAACCATATTTCCTTTCTCCAGAAGACACCTGACCAATCAATGCAGGCAGCTGCAAACTTTAGAAAGTGTTGATTTTGAATCAGGAGCTTCATTCCCGGTCAGCAGTTTTTATTTTATGATGGCTCTTGTCTGGTTAGATCGTTGAAACTTTCACACAAGTCAGAGATCAAACATGAGAATAGAGAATGAAGAAGTGGGCTAAATGTTGGCCCAGACCTCACAAACCACTGGAAACCTATAGACCAAACTTAAAATCTGGTTAGATGCCAGGAAATCAATCAATTTAAGAGGAACTCTATCATTTCTGCCAAGACGCATGGACCAAATATCTAGCCAGAATTGTGCCAGAAGATTGTTGAGTGTATGTATAGATTTGACCCCATCTGAAACAAGGTAAAATCCACATTAAATTAACATTGTAAATCCCAAGTGTAGTTTCTAAAGTACATAAATAAATTACTCCACTCCCAACAAATGTTCTAATAAATTATTAAATGTCCAAACATGATGTGAAATTCATTCATGATTAGTATTTTTAAGCTTCTGACTGAATGTAGCTTTCTGAATTCATCTTCTAGGACAATTGCCCCAAGCAACAGCCTTCTGATCCTCACTTGAGCAGAAATTGTGTACAAAGAACTCAACGGGGAAATACGGTCATCACTAAATCAATTCCTTCCCATCATCGAAGCCAAAACACGCCAGAGCTCCTGCAGGAATCAATGACAGGCTCTGCATTAAGGAAACTTTCTTTGATTTTATATGCTTTACAGGATCCTTGGGGAGTGGTTAGGAGACAGAGTGGCACAGTTCAAAGATTCCTGCACCACAGAGCGAGAGAAAAAAAACAAGAATGGGGTTGGAAGCAATTACATGTCAGAAAATAACCGAGCAAGAAAATGGATGCTTTTCCTACTTATTCTAACAATATGAAACCTAATACCTTATCGTAGAAATAATGACAAAGGCGATGGCTAACCTACTGTTTAGAGCAGAGCGATTGCTTCCTAGAAAGGCTGCTAGCTCCCCAGTTTAAAACCCACAGACTGGGTCCTTGAGCAAGATTTTTAGCTCCAGAAATCTCCCCGGGGACCACACAGTAGCAGGCCACTACTCCCTAAGGAATTGGGTAAAGACAGAGGACACCATTTAATTGGAATGTACAAAACAAGTTGCAATGACTAATAAAGAAGTATTTTTAGCTTTTTGTCAGTATTTCCATTCCCTTGTGTATTTCCTCAAACGTATAATACTGATAAAAACATCCTGAGAATTACTGATTTGTTTTAGTTGCAGCATCAACTGGACTGACAAAAGATCAAGTGACATCACATCCCGCCATGTTTGGGATCGTTGTCCTCTTTCAGCCAGGCTTCAGCCAGTCGCTCGGGTTCTGAGAACACTTTGGCACACAGAGGTCTGCATGGTTGACTCACTGACTTCACAATGGACTGATTCTGTGGCTGCCAAACCAATTCAATTTTATTTATATAGCACCAATTCATGAAACATGTCATCTCAAGGCACTTTACAGCCCACATCATCCTCCCTCCACCACCATGCTTGACAGTAGGTATGAGGTGTTTGTGCTATTATGCACTGTTCACTTTTCTCCTAACATCACGCAGTGTATTAAAGGTACAGTGGGCGATTTTTTCCAGAAAAAAGTCAATTTTTTTCTGGAAAAAAAACGTGCACAAAACCATCTCACCTGCTCTTCTGCTCCTCAGGGGCAAGGGCGCAACCATCATCTAAGAAGTGAGGTGGACATGTTTTTTCAGACTTCTATTGAGTGATGTATCATCCTCTTGCTTTAGCTCTTTAAACTAACAACGTCTAAAGTTTTAGCTACCAAACTTTGGTTGAGTTGACACAATGATCCTCTGACATCTACAGGGCAAGTAGCGAGATCATAAGGTGTCAAATCAAAACACTGAACATGAGATTCATAAAAAACATTCCTGTAAGCAAATTATTACTTAATACATGATGTGGAATGGGAGTGACAAGGTAACAGAGTAATCAGCAACATAATTTAGTTTATGGGTATCATCATAGAAGGACACACAACACTAAACAAATCTACATTTTAGTCAAATGTAACATATGTGCAAAATTAATCAAGATAAAGAAAAACGGCATGATGTATTCCTGCTTCTTTTAAGAATGCAAATAAGGCATAGGTCAGTTAATATCTGAAAATAAATATGTAGCAAATCAAATCAAGATCCATCTTTCACTGTCTGCAGGCTCTCCCTGTAAATATTCTGCCTGATCCTCCTCCATGAGATCCCATCCTCCAGTGATGGTAACACCAGGTCTGAGCTGTTAAGCCAACAGCCGCTCCAATTAAGCAGAGTTGCTAAATATTGTAGCCTCTCCCAGTGTGTACCTGCCAGATTCTTAAAAGCCTTCGTGTGAGTAAACTGGTCAATCACAAGCTGGCAAGCAACGAATGCTAGATAGTGTTGTTTTGGTGGATTTTGCCTGCCTTCCTTGCTCCTGTCGCATTCTCATGTTGGAAAACCCTGAAACGTCTCTTGATCTAGCCTGCCTATCTCTGCCCCTTTTGGATAATTCTGCCTGATGTGCGCCTATTTTTACCCCCAGATTCCACATCCTCCACTCCTGTACTTTCCGCTCCATTCCAAACCGCCTCTGTGAGTTTGTGAAAAGAAATGCCTACTGCATCTGCCGTTACTCCGTCTGGCTCCACACCGAGGTACTTGGACCTCTCCTTGAGGTCCAAGAGGCATAAAAAGGGGATATAAAGGAGCTGGAAGCAAAACAAACTTTTCATTCATCCTTTGAACAGCGTCCGAAAAGTTCTCTATCATTGATTATACATCGACCCGGCATATTCTTACTTCCATCATGTATGGATGAGTACATTGGCCGTCAAAACCTTATATGTTTTATTTATTCAAAATAGTTTAATTGTATTTTAGCTTACCATAATAGACATGTCAACCCACAATTTAACATTTTATTGGAATTTTAGTAGAAAAATAGCACATTATTTCTCTCTGGCTGGAGTCCAAAGGACCGTAACAGAGCAGCAAATAGATTTGTTCCGTATTTTGTCGGTGAACGACAGATAGCTTGTCCTCTGACGGTGATGTGCAGAGAAATCTCGGAGAATGTGGAACTGTTCTCATTAATTAACATAACAATATAATTGCTCCGTCAGATGGACGTGCACGTTTGTGAATGGAACGGGGCAGTCACGGAAGATGTGGAACTTGGGGGTTACCGTCTGGATCTCAGATTTTCCTGGACTAAGCCTGGACTACTGAGTCCCTTTCTGTCTTTGCCCCGCACTCATCCTGTCAGAAGGGGATTCATTCATTGATTCGGATCACCCATATGGAGCCTTTGGATCCACCGATCAGAACCAGTGCAACCTGCTGGCTTCTGAAAAGGTCAGTGGATTTTATCCAGTGCTTACAACATCACATTGGATTGGTTTCAACCACTAACCTTCCTCTCTTCTCTACAGTGGTTCCTGAGTGCGCTCCAGTCAGTTCCCGTTCCAGCTACATCAGTTATTTTAATAAACTTTTTAAACCCATTCCTGTGTTGGCTGAATTATCGGGTCTCCAACTTTTGAGCATTATACTCCCAGGCTCACCAGGCTACAGCCTAGTCTCTGCCCTGATACATAGCTTTCTCCCTGGGCTACCTTTTACAATAGAGATTAACAGCATTTTAGGGTGTAAATGAGAATCATTCTGAAATATCTGCACCGCTCAACTTACACAGTTTGTTTAGAACAAAAACTGTTTTCTTCCTTTTGCTGGCTTGCTGAACATCCCGATATTAACGCGGACAGACACTGTGAAGGATTGCTCAGCAGCACGCCTTCAGTCTGTGATCCATGGCGTTAGCAGAGTTAGCTTATGGTGTGTTTAAAGACAGCTCGGAAAAACACGTTACCACATATGAAAATGGATTAAACGGTCATAGCGGCTGAAAAAAGTGTGTGTGTAGAGGACAAAGGGCACATATTTGAAAAGTGGATGAGGGTAGGTGGTGGGGGGGTGACTAGACCCACATGTACCCCCCCATCCATTATGCCCATGCTCATGAGGATTGTTTGAAAGATCTCTCTGGTCTTAGTTATTTCTTCTTAGGCCTTCCTCTTCTCCTCATAAACTTGTAAGAGAATTTGTTTCTTGCAACATGTTTACAGTATTCAGTGAGAGCAGCGGAGCTACACTGAATGGGTGATACCAAAGCTCACTAGATACACTCATTAATTCATTAAATTTAATGTATATAGCACCAATTCATGAAGCATGTCATTTCAAGGCACTTTCCAAAGTCAAATTCAATCAGATTGGGTCAGATTATACAGATTGGTCAAATACATTTCCTATCTAAGTGAACCCAGTAGATTGCATCAAGTCCCGACAAGCAGCATTCACTCCTGGAGAAGCGTAGAGCTACAGGGAGAGTCGTCTGCATTGTCCATGGCTTTGCAGCAATCCCTTACACTGAGCACCCGTGAAGCGACAGTGGAAGGTAAAACTCCACATTAATGGGAAGGAAAAACCTCCAGCAGAACCAGAACCAGGCTCAGTGTGAACGGTCATCTGCCTCGACCCACTGGGGGTTACAGAAGACAGAGCAGAGACACAACAAGAGAGACAATAAAGCACAGAAGCACACATTGATCCAGTAATCTGTTCTACATCATATGGTAGTAGCGGGTGAGCCGTCTTCTCTGGATGATGTCACAGCTAACAGAACGCCAGACCAGGTGTACCTTCTATGAAGAAAAAAAGAGAGAGAACAAAAAGTAAACGCTTAAATGACGACAACCAATGCAAATTGGAGAACAGTAGAACTCAGTAGAGTGAGAAAAATAGGCCCTGATGTCCTCCAGTAGCCTAAACCTATAGCAGCATAACTATAGACCTTAGGGTGACCTAAGCCACTCTAACTATAAGCTTTAAACACTAGAAGTGCGCATGTGCAGCAAGAGGAAACTAACAAGGAACGTACACGCACATTGGCGTTACGTGACCGCGTCACAATGATCGGCATGCGGTACAACTAATAGATAAGATGATCCCCCTGGAACTCAAAGCCGAGAAAAAGTTTGTCCACTATACCTTTAAGGATAAACATCTACTTTGGTCACGGTTTTTAAGGAAGAAAATTCCGACCAAAGGCCTTGTGGTTCTTTCAGATACTGCTTTGCAAATCTACGTTGTGCTGCCATATTCTTTAGTGAGGAAATTTTCTAATAACCCTTCTGAGATTGATGGGCTGCAACATTAGCTTCTCTAAGGTAACTGCTGAGCTTTTTCCTCCCTGCCATTGTGTTTACAAACACATGGAAATCAATTAATCAAGCACACTGGATTAGAAGCATCTGGCTGCTGTTTTCCCTCTTCAGTCGTAGGGAAGCAGCAAGGGTGTCCTTAGTTTCGTATACACAGATATTCCAGTTTGGCTGAAGTGTGGCTCAGTGTGTATTTGTAAAATTAATTGTTGCATTTGTAGATCTTTGTTGGTTGCTAAATACATTCATGTTGTTTGTTTTCATCCCGGTTATGTTGTTTTCTGTGCCGTGCACACTTATCGTTGATTGCATTAGTGAAAACAAACAAGTCAAGAGTAGTAAACAGTGGTGAGCTGTTTGGAGAGCCACACTTAATTGGATGAAGTAAAAATCCAAGAGGCCTAGACGAACTTCTTTTCTTTTGTGCACTGATTTTCCCTTGTACAGTATAAAATTTGTCTTGTTTAGCAGTGAGCAGAGCAGGGTCAGGATAGTAATTATTTTGATGAGCACAAAACATCTCACTGATTGAGGACAGCAGAGATTGTTCGTTGATTGTTTAATGGAAGCATTCATTGTTGGTCTCTTTCCCGCTTGTAACAAAGCCCAGAAACAGTGAAGACCTGACTTCTGTTTTTTTGTTGTTGTTGTTGATGCACTGCACAACACTCCCGTTGCTCTTTATTTATTTGCTTGTCATCCACCTTTCCACCTATTAAAAGCATGTACTCAAAGAAATACTTGGTGAAATACACCCAATTAAATGGCATACATGATAGTTACTGTAACTTTTCTTTTCTAGTTTTGTTTTGGCTTGTAGCTTAAACTAAACATACATCTCCATGTCTAGTTTCAAGAAATACACAACACGTTTTGAAGATAGAAAACTGAGCACATGACAGCCAAGAACAAAGCTGAAATAATAAAGAGTAAGGATGTTCCTTACAGATCATGTAGCCCAGGATCATTGCACAACAGCCACACAAGAAAATAGCAAAAGTCTCTAGCTTGAATTTGAGTCGATACGATAAAGATGTACAGTATATTCCAGTTTGTCCAGTGAAAAAGATGGAAGTCAGGAGAAATGTTGTATAAGAGGATTAATTTGGAGACCTAACAAACTAGCATCCTTCACAGGAATTGAAAAGCACTCTGTTAACAGCCCTGTCTGTCTGTAAATCACCAGAATGTTAAATCATCAGATGACAAGGACTATGATTTAAACACTTAAACATTCTGCCACTTTTAGGATATAATGCTCCAGTTCTGACCAGTATTTCTACTCTGATGCACACGTCGTCCAGCTATTGAGTAAACCAGAATAATGTATATTCAGTAGTCTTGTGGTGGTTGTAGTTAACAGCAGTGAACGAATGCAGCTTAAAGTTTTACTTTTCAACACACGATCAATCTATGTTTTACTCATGAGGGTTTCATTTCACTCTGGTGATGTAGCCATCATATGCCATCCCAAGAACTCAGTTGGCCGTGGAACTTCATAAGTCCTTTGGTGGCCAGTTTTCCAACAGCATGTCCATTGGCCACAAAAAAAAAAAGTCCAGCTAATTCTATGCCACTGATGCACTGGAAGTCGCAATGGAGTTCTTACCCGAGTCTCATTGGAGACTTGTGGGATCAGTTAGGGCTTTCTGTGTGTGTGCTGGAGTTACAGCACACCTTCGTTGGCTGACTTGGTTGCATTGCTAGATGAAGAATGGGATTTCCTCCCACAGTAGTGTGTGACCAACCTAGTGACCATGAGCATGAGGAGGTGTCAGGCTGTTGTGTGGCTGGTGTGTATAGTTCTTCATGTCCCTGTTAGTTAAATGATTAAACCGTTAGATTGGAAAAATGTCTTCTTTCTTCAAATATCAATCATCCAATCTAAGAAACAACATTAAACAACGGTCAATGGCAGAATTAGCTGCCTGGCAATAGCAAATTATTTTTTCTACTCTTATTAAATATCATCAGATTTGTTGTGGAGTTTCTAAGTTCATAAAATTACTAAAATAAACCACCACATACTAGGAAATTCCACAATATGACCAACTGCTCATGTAAACCTCTTCACTTCTATGCATTTGGACCAAACCAAAACATTTCAATAAAAGATTACAGACAAGTAACATAATCAGAAAACTTTGTTCATTGCTTTCTGTTTTATAAATCTAAATGCAATGTAGCTGTTTGCATCTTAAGTCAAGCAAAGATGTCCTTTGTTTTTCAATTTGGTTTTATGTACTTAGGTAAAATGCATGTCACTTATGTGTGTCTGGTGACATATTCAATTTAAACACAATGTCAGAAGGACATACGGATCATTCCTTCTCTGTTTGTTCCACTCATTAACGTAAAACTTTGTCAAATCCCAGCAACATATTTTCTATTCCTCTGCCCATTTTACTTCATCCTCTCATTCTGTGGTTGCTAGATGTACTCATCAATTTAACATTTAAGTTCACAGTCCACTTGACCATCCATGATTAGACCACCCGGAAGAGTCTGTAAGATGGATTATACGGTATTTCATCAAACACCACATATGACCCTGAATCACAGCCCCTTTTTTTTCCATATTAAATTTCAAATTACGTCCTGTTAATTTGTGGGTGAAGCATAATAAATGAAACCTTGGAACCATGAAGCATAGAGGTTGAGACCAAGAGACATCACTGCATTTAATTTGAGAGGCCAGGGCCTTGTCTCCAAACTGAATTAGGGCTTCAGGTCCACAGTAAGTATGAAACTGTGTTCCTTTGAGTCATGATTAATCAGTAACCTATGAAAAGTAGGTGATGTGACCATATTTAAATATTATCTTAATCAATTACTGGCCTTGGTGCTGTTTAATAAGATTTCTAGTGCAATCAGACCAATTATGGAAGACTAAGGAACTAATTTATTGTATGTTGTAGTTATGGATAAGCTGGGGGGAAATAAAATAAAGCATAGGTGCTCATTCAGCCGTACACACAATAATATAAGTTTAGTCCAGAGTTTTGAACTTCCAATTGCATTAAGAGTATGAAGATTTGTTTGGTAATATTTTTAAATGTTCTGCATTAATAAAACATCTATCAGTGGAACACATCGGATGTGTCACATAAGGAACAAAAACCTATTTACAGCAGATGAACAGTTTGGGGTGGGGGGGTGGAGCTCATGAAAGACTTTATTCTGAACTTGAGAGATTTATCATCCGTCAGGGAATGGTCTGCAGCCATGTTTTCAATTCTCAAAATTTTGGGAATCTGTTCTTGCTAAAATCAGTTATCTGTAGTTTCTTCATATCCTGAAGTCTGTCACTGCATATATGCTGCAGACTAAGTGTTTCACTGCCAGACTTGATAAATAAATTTAGGAGCAATATCTCGTTAAAATAAGAAAACTATCTTGTTATAATGAGAAAGTTTCTCTTTATAACAAGATAGTTTTCTCATTAAAAGATGAGATGAGAAGAGATGATCTTTTCCTGGATTTTATCCGTGTTAACACTATCGAGCCCTGAGCTCCTCCTGGCACTATCCAAGCGGTAATTTTGACTGCTGCTTATAAACCTCAATTAATTCACCTTATGAAAGAAAAATAACTCCAAAAAAAGAGTATTTTTAATTCACTGGACAAAGTTTAACCATGTGTTAAGGTTTTACACGTACCGATCATCATCATCATCATCACAAAACCACCAAACAAAATTAGCAAATCTTACCAAGCAATGTGACCGGTAAATGAAGGATATATTTATAATTTTACACACTAACATATATATTAGCAGACACCTCTATCCCTGAAAATAAATCTAAACACCAATCTTCATATTTCTAAATAATGTCTAATAAACAGCAATCAACAAGTTGGGCTTGTGCAGGAGCTACTCATCACCTTCTACACCGCCATCCTTCAGTCTGTCTTGTGCTCATCCATCTCTGTGTGGTTCAGCACATCCACCCAACAAGACAGATCCAAACTATAATGAGCAACAAGAACCTAAAAGAAGCACATCAGGACTAACCCGATCACAACAGGCCCTACCTCTTGCATGCATATACTATGTACAGATGCAAATCTTGTACCTCACAGCCATGAGAAAAATGAAAACTGGATGGATGCCACCCCACTACAACCCTTTGACTCAGACTGTAGGACCCTTCTAGGATCACCCTTGGAAGGAGGTGCCTACTGGATCCCATAAAGCTTCCCTCCCAATTCAGATAACTCTCTTTCCCACTGTCTGCTAAAGCAGGCAACAACGTAAAGCTGCTGCACTAACCACGTACTGGCCATAACGGACAAACATTTCTGCAAACATTTCTGTTTTCTCGATTAGTGGAAAATGTTGGTTCATTGAATTCCCAACGCCTTGCAAAATTATTTTGTAAACCTTTCCAGAGAGCTCTAAATGACTTTTTTCTCATCTTTCTTAAAGGAGCAATAAGCGATATTTTACCACTAGGTGTTGCTTGAGCACTGTCTATATGCGAAAACAAGATGTACGACAAGCCACGCCTCTCTTTACCTCCACTATAGCTGCCACTCGGCCAGTCCGTTCCCTTGTCATGCTCCTATGTGCATATTTGTAAAGCATAAAAACAGCTGTTCACATGCATATACATGCACATATATGCACACGTGCACATATGCACCACATGCGGCCAGCCCGGGTATGTAAACATGAGAGTGGAGAACAAAATAGAGATGCAGTGTGATGTACAAACCATATTGATCTGAAATATTACCTTTAGTTCTTAACATAGCTATTTTTGTAGTTCTTTAAATCTAAAATAATGAAATTTTGCCTATTATTTAAATTTACTTAGATTGGGGCACAATCATAATTATTATACTATATTTACAAGAACATTCAGTTCTTTCACATAAGGACGGGTTGGTTTAGACAGCTTTTCTTTCTTAATAAATGAAATCCAAATCTGAAAACTGCACTTTGTATTTACTCAGGTTATTTTTCATATCAGAATGACAAAACAGCAAAAACAGAACAAATCTGTTAGGGGGGAATGGCTTTACACAACATTGCATTTTTATGGGTCGAAATGCTACTTGTGTTTCAAGACATACATTAAGGACTGGCATGAGTAATTCATATATGGTCGCTAAGTTTCTTAACAAATAAATTGCACCATTATTGGGAAATTAAATCTATATATAAGTTATTGCATTTAAGTATGAAACAGCCTTCCAAAGTTATCCTTGCAGATGTGGTTTTAGAGGAAATTCCCAATTAACTGTAGTTTTAAACCTCTCCCCTTGTGAAACAACCTCTTATACAAGCAAGAAAACTATCAAAAATCATTCAGAAGAGTCACTGTGTTTGAAAAGTCTTTTCAGTTTTTAGCATTTCGGACATGGAATATGTTAACATAATTAAAAGGCTGGTTGATTAGGTCCAGCTAGTTGACCATGAGGCTTTTAATTAATGAGGACTTGTCGTACATTAAACAACATTGAGGGTTATCGTATTATGTTGGAAACGTTTGGTGATTATTCCGGCCATGGAATTATTCACCCGAGAAACACCACTGGAGAGTGACAGCCACTTTGTCATGCGTCGCCCTCCCCTTTCAGTTCACGGTTGTCTCTTTGGGTTGCAGACTTCCTGGCACGTATAGTAAATGGCAGAGCTGCTTGAAGGCAGCGAGGAGAAAGACGGATGGTACAGTAAATGTTAGAATCAGGATGGGGACCAGCACTGTTACTGTCAGATAAGCAGAGAACGGAAAATGTGGGATGCTGGGCAATCCAATGGGAATCTTCTGTAAGATGAAAAAAAGACTGCGGGAATAGGGGGGAAAGTAACAGAAAATTGTGTTTATGAGGTCTGCAAGGCAGCCGCGTTGCAAAAAGAGGTTGTCAGAAATTGGTATTTATTGCTTACAAATATTTTAAAATGATGTGATTTGATTTTCTGTACTCGTTCGGTCTTGCCGAATCCTTGAGGAGCAATGAAATGGCAAAGAATTGGCAACATCCAAACATCTGATCACACTGTGCCTGTGGAGCTATTGTCACGCGCCTGTGTCAGGACAAGTCTGAATGAGTCTGAAGTCTCCAAAGCGCTTAGCGGATGCCCAATTCTTGAGTGGTGGCAGTAAACATCGGCAGCACTATCAAAGGCTTCAGCTTGCCCTGCTCTCCATCAAGTCTCCTCTCAGCTAATGCCTGCATCTGTAATGTCCCAGAGGCGGCCTTATCTCCCCCGGCCACTTGGATTCGTTGCCAACCTCTGGTTCACGGCAAAGCTCTGATCTGAAGACAAGCGGGCGGCGGTGCCAAGGTGGGCAGCAGAAAAAAGTGACCTCCCAACGCCACCGCTCTCATCTCTCCCGCTCGCACCATGGACTCCAGTTCCTCACCCTGACTGTGGGAACTAAAACACTGTGTAGTGGATTATCCTGTGCTTTCCCCCTTTGTGTGGGCTGCAGTGTATTACCAATCTCGCCACACGAACAAACCCGACAGAGAATAAACTAAAATGTAATCCACTTGTTTTTTTTTTTGTTTTTTTTTCCTGAAGGATTTAGCAGGTGTTACATATTGTATTATTACCACTGATTGGTTACTCCTCTCTCGTGGGGATTTAGATGAAATAACCAACACAATGTGGTGCATCATTTTGTAGAGGAAGGAAAATGATGTGCAGTTTTGAAAATGTTTAGAAATAAAAATCTAAAACGTGTGGTGTGCATTTGTATTCAGTCCTTCCACCTTGATACAGCCAAACAAAATCCAGGGAAAAAGCTTTTGTTTTAGCAGTTACCTTAAAAATAAGTAGTTTACTTGTGTGGAACCTAATCTTATATCTCTGGTATAAATCCAGCTGTCCAGTGAAGGCCTCACAGGTGTGTTTGAGAAGACTGGTGAACAAAGAGAATCATGAAGACCAAGGCACACATCAGACAGGTCAGGAAAAAATGTGGGCAGGACTTTAAAGCAAAATTAAATGCAGTGGTAGTTATAGCATCATGCTGTGGGGATGGTTTTCTCCAGCAGGGACAGGCTCAGCGTTTGTAGCGAGATGGCTAAAGCTAAACACAGGGCAATACTTAAAGAAAGGTTAGAATGGAGTTTTACCTTCCAGCAGGACAATGATCCTAAACCTACAACCTTGGCTACATTGGGATGGCTCAGAACAAAGAATATTCATGTGTTAGAATGGGCCAGCCAAAGCACAGACCTAAATCTAACTAAAATATTGATACAAAACATGATAACTGATGTTCACAGACGCTTTCCATCCAATCTGACTGAGCTTCAACGGTTTTGCAAAGAAGAATGGGAGACAACGTGTGGAGGGACTTTACAAAGCTTTACAAAGTAGGTAGCACTAAATATATAAGGGAGCAATCTGGCATATCAAGCCCAGTTAAAAAATAAAGCAATTTGCTCCTTTTTTTTGCATAGGGTTGCATTTTTCCTTAACCTTGCCTAAAAGCAGAATTCTTGCTGTATTTATATTCACAAACATACAAGAATCCATCTTGTACAGCTCTGGCTTCAACCGTTTGTGTCCGGACCCAAAAACTGGTTCGGGCCAGTTACGTTGCAGTATTGAGGTTTGAGGCGGGTCATACTGGTGCGACTAATGCAAGAGCTGCTGAGCTCACAGCCAAAACAACATAAACATGGCAGCGTCGGAGGACGCACATCTGGCTGCTGCTATCACATCTGTTTTGTAAGAATCCATGATTTCACCGTTGAAAGAAGAACAGCAAGAAGTGCCTTGACCTGCATATCTTCTCATGGCGCCTGTTGCTTACGTTTTAATTTGACGCTGTGATTGGCTAGAACCAACCCTTGGTAGACGGGCACTAGATGTCGCTTCACCCAATCAGCTTGTAGAGTTCTGCTTAAACTCCCTCCTTAGATTGATAATGTGCAGAACGGAGAGTGCTACGCATTATCAATTTGGCTGGCCAGGTTTTTCTATCCTTAAGCTATAAACACAAGTGCAGGTGATATAAAAGAGACACAAGCATTTTTTTTTTCCTGTACTAGTATTATTTTAATTAAAACAGGTTTCAATGTTTATTTGATGAGGGATTGCTTAAAACTGAAAACAAAATCTAGGTACCATCTAGATGGTGATGTGACTGACACTAAAAGACAGTAGAATGATGGATAGCTTTAACTGATTCATGTGGAGATGAAAACCACTGACCAAAGCTCAAATGGTATAGATGGGCACTAACCTACTAAATTGATATAAGGCCCTGGAAGCTGGGCTGTACAGCAAAGTAAAGCTATTTGTATTCTAAGAACTATATCGGAATTTAAAATAAATATCTTTGTGAGAAATAGCATCCTGTTAAATAAATAAGGGTACTTGATTTATTGGAGACTGAAGGCAGACTGGTGCAGGACATTGCTGACCATGGAATCATGTTGATGTTTCTGGGCAAGTCCCCCTGCTGCTTGGGAATCAAGACACATATCCAGTGTTGCTCCCCTCCTTCGGGCTGCTTGAGCTTTTATTATTCTTAACAAAAGAACATTTTGTAGCTTCATGCATTTCCTCCTGGCAACAAAACCATTTAGTCATTATATAGATTTATTATATATAAAATGACAAATTGTAACTTCGTAAATGTGTCCCCATGTTCCCATGTCACTTCTGGCAGTTTATTATATCACATTATATCACCAAATCAGTCAAATGCATAAAGAGGATCCATTGCACCATAATAATGTTTGTATTGTCAAAACCTTTTCACAAATTTAGGGTAGTGATTATTATACATAAAGTCAACCAATAATAAAATCACGTTTGGGTCCCAGAACTTAAGATTGCATTTCTTGGTTTTAGCTCATGCCATCTCCAAATAAGCTCCAAATCCCCTGGAAATGTTACATAACAAACCAAAAGTAAGAGTGGAGTCTTCCCACCTGATTCGTAACCTCAGCTCCAACATGAACAAAGGTATGCAGTTTTATTTAGTTACTTCAGCTTCAGAACTTCTGGGTTTTACATCATTTCAGACTCAAATTCACTGTTATTTCTATTTGTCGTTGACTCCAACCAGAGAAACATGATCTAGTCCCTTTTTAATGTACATTACCCATTTCATACTCCTTTCCTCATCCTCTGTATTTAATCCCATATCCACAGAGGCATCATGTAACATTAAGACCTCAATAATCAGGCTACAGTACATAACTTATTCATGTTGAAAAAGCCACTGATCCTATTGTGGTGCAGCCACAGGCTTCCTCTGGGACCGGACCAAAGGTTAAATAAGCTGCTCCTGACATGCAGCCTTTGTGTGAGTAAAAACCCAACAGTACAAACTGCATTGTGTATTTGGATGGGTTTTGCATTGTGAAATTGTATAAACAATTTGTATCTAAATAGATAAAAGGCCACAAAGTCAGACCTGAAGCGAATGCTAAAAAATGTTTGACTTTGAAGTGCCCTTTTCAAGTATGACATCTATGTGAAGTTATTGATTTGCATATGAAATTAATGCCACTAAGCAACCAGTGTGGTGGTCTTTTGATAGCTATAGGGTTTCATTATTTATTCACATACTCAGATGAATATAGTCATGTGTGCTGCTCCAGGGGTGTGCAGGATAATATGATTATTTTTCTCAACTGAGATCCAGGTTTCACTCATTCTAAATGAATTGTTATGATTGACATTTCCCAGACATGTAAACCTTGATGATTTAAAAATATTGTTATTTTATAGACACACTGATGTCAGCATTACAGTGGGGATGCTAAAGCAATGAAGCATGTTATTCCGGTTTGGATCATTTATCGTAGATATCCCTTGTTTTTAATTATATGTGCACTGCTCCTATAACAAAACTACAAGAAAAGTTGAGGGTTAAAGTTAGAGTCGGCAATTATTCCGGAAGTTTCCCCGACCTTTTTGAATAACTGCGCATGCGCAGGTCCGTCTTACCTTGCTGTTCTGCTCTTCAGGGAGTTCACATGAAAAAAAAAAATCTCCTAAATTCACTCTGGTCTTATTTCTTTCTATACCAAGGCCTTCATCTTCCTCACGCTTCTTGCGACTCTCTGCGGTGTTCAAAGTCTACAGCACAGGTGTCAAACTCAAGGCCCGCAGGCCAAATCTGGCCCTTCAAGGTAAATTATCCGGCCCTCGAGAGCCAAAAAAAAGGCCTATATCCTTTTATAGTGTATAAAGTGGCTAAAACTGTGCCTCCTGTAAGTGTAACTCACCCCAATATCAACTTTTTTTGCAGATAAACTGTATAAACAGGGCCTAAGAGTGCTACTTTTATGTTACTGTGCATTTTTTATATACTACTGTGTGAACTGGAATGAAATTATGAAATGAAAAGTATTGTCTCTACACATGCAAGCGGCCCTTTTAATGACTTCATGATGCCAAAGTGGCCCCATATAGAAATTAGTTTGACACCTCTGGTCTACAGTGAGAGCAGCGGAGCCACATGAACGGCTAACCGCAAAGCTAGCTGCTAACCTAGTCATCAAGCTAATCAGACACAGAAACACTCCCAGTCGGTTGAGGCAGATGACCGTTCATACAGAGCCTGGTTCTGCTGCAGGTTTTTTCCTCCCGTTTCTTTCCACTGTCGCTCAATGCTTGCTCAGTATGAGGGATTGCTGCAAAGCCATGGACAATGCAGACGACTGTCAACTGTGGCTCTACGCTCCTTCAGGAGGAGTGAATGCTGCTTGTCGAGACTTGATGCAATCTACTTTTTGACCAATCTGTATAATCTGATTGAATTTGACTTTGGAAAGTACCTTGAGATGATATGTTTCATGAATTGGCGCTATATGAACAAAACTGGATTGAATAGATGTGTGCATACACAGCCAGCAAGTGGAAACGTGGAAGGGAAGAGCATGGACACTGGCGTTACATGAGCGCGTCAGAATGATTGGCATATGGGACGATCAATAGATAAGGCATTTCCCCCAGAACTTGAGGGACAGAGGGGGTGAATATATAACACATATGGGTCAGAGCAGGAATAAAACTCTGAGAAATCCATGCTCTTCGGACCGAACGTCAGAGATTGTTTATAATTTTTACAGGCCTGCAGCTCAAATCATTTTTTAACCTCTTTGTCAGAGCAAACAAAAAGAAAGCTATGAAATAATAATGTTTGATTTAATTTGATTTGTTACTGAATGCTTAACGGTGTTTCAGTGTTACAAAAAAACAACATTTTTTTAATTGTAAATCCCCTAAGTCTTCATGAACAATTTCAGCATGCACAGCAGATGATAGAAAAGATGAATTAATGTCTGGAAAAAAAGGGAATGAGAAGATGCATAGACACAATAAACAACTTTAGTTTTGTGAATAACTGGCCATTAAGAATGCACACTAGGCCTTGAATGTGATGCTAAGTAGCTCCCCTGACACTCGTCCTTCTAATGGCTTGTACTTTGCGTATTCTGCTAGCTTAAAACAAGGATGTCAGCTCCACATAACACAAGCCTTTTGCTGTTGTTCTGCTACTCGTATATCTCCCCACCTGCTTGTAGTTGTGTTCAGAGGGGTGCTTTTAATCAGTGTTATGGATAGTTTTAATTTGCCAATATTTAATATTCCTGTCCCCATTATACTCAGGCAGTGTTTAAGCAGCAGTATTGAATTTTTAGAATGAGTCATTGTAACTGCACCATGCACCGGTAGCACAGATAATTCAGGTTGAGGAAGCGACCACCCTCCCGCTTCTGCCCAACGAGGATAAATAAACTGCTACAAAAAAAAAAAAACATTTAAGCCTCACGTGTACTACTACTATGATTACTGTTGGGAGTGGGTGGGTGGGAGGGGGGGCAGCAGCCAGGCTAAAAATATAATGCATCATATGCAGGTTTAGTATTGCTTTTGGAACTGCAATGAGATTGCACTTCTGCTAAGGGGGATACATTAAAATAACACAATAATGGACCTGTACAACAGAAGACTGCTCTGTTATAGTTGTTGCTCACATATTTACCATTTTTATAGGAGAACACCCATACATAACACAAAAAAATAGCCATCCCATGCTTTTTGCAAAAACAAACGATTTATATCAATTTTTAATTTAATGCATAAATGCTGAAGATTGCTCCAAATGTACAGCTGATATTGGTGGGTCTTTTGTCATAGAGTTTGCATGTTCTACACTTATATTGGCTCTCTGTGGGCATTCCAGCATCCTTTCACGGTCCAAAAATGTGACCATTTGGTTAAGTGGTTACTCCAAATTGCCCATAGGCATGTGTGTGTGTGTGTGTGTGTGTGTGTGTGATTGTGTCCTGTGATGGACTGGAGACCTTTCCAGGGTGTATACTATATCTCACCTAATGACCACAATGACCCCTCCCCCCCACCCCCACTCTGCAAGGGCAAGCGTGCATGAAATTTGGATGAATAACATCTCTCCAGACAACAGACTTACCAGCAGGGTGGCTTTAGATGAAACATAGGCCAGTTAATGTGTCACTGGATAGCCAAGATTTCACTTTGGTATTTGCCAAGGTGGTCTTGGCCAAGGAATTCTGTTTGTCCATCTGTTAGTCCATCGTTTATCTCTTATTCAAGGTCAGGTGGCAAAGTTAACAGATCTGGGAGAGAAACCATGATGTGTGGCTCTCCAGCACCAAGTGGGTTTTGGACACCCTAAAATATTATCAGCCAAGAAGGGATTAACAGTCCATCCAGAAAGTTCTGGGTCAGCCTGGAAACCTTCCAAAGCCTTCAACTCAAGTAGGGTGGTCATTATCTTACGGAAAACAACTGCGGAGTTCACTTTGCAGACAACAGTCATTGTGAGGCTGTTGTTTGTTGACTGCATCCATCTTTGCTTGTTCAAGGTTGTATCACAGAAGTAACAAGTCCAGGAAGTGTAAACTCAAGCGTCAGAGGAATTCAGGAAGACATTTCTCGTTCAACTCCAGCCTAATGTAAATGACTGACAATCAACTGTCTACACTTTCTGAATTTAGCCTAGATGTCTTTCTACGGTTATATTGTTTAGATACACATTAACACAAAAATACTCACTGGGAAGATAGTTTAATGGATTACTGACTACTACTGGTTATCTAGCCTTCCATTTTCTATACCCACTCTATCTATTAACTTTCACGGAGGGGCCAGTGCCTATCTCCAGCGGTCGATGGGTAAACACTTGTCTTCAAAGTAAATAACCAAATAAATGTTCAATGAAAAACATTATCCTTGTTTTAGGCTTAGATGGCAGGTTTTGGTGTGAACTGCAGCAAAACATCTAAGAATGGACTTATTTCAAGATTGGAAAAATTGGTCTTGGCTCCCATTCGGACAAGTTTTTGCTTATCCAGGACACTTTAAGCCTTAACGAGCTAAATAATTCACCTATTCCGTGGAAGATACTAAGTATTCACATCTTCACCACAAAAAACACATTTTAGAGCATAATTGTAAGGTAAGCATATTTCTCCTCCAAAGTTTGATATTGCCTATCTGCACTCCCTGTTGTTTTATGGGGACAGTGCAGTGATATACTAATAAGGGCATACATTTTTTATAAGATTAAATTAAAAATTTATTAAGGAACCACATTTACTCTGATGACTGGAACCTATTCAGATACTTAATAGTCTCTAATCCTGATTAGGCACAGAAAACAAATCTATAAAGCACAGATTCAACATACTGATGCTGTAATGAGACATGTATGCAAAGTAATGTAAATGAAGGGATCTAATTGCATATAGTTTGCCTGGATTTGGAACATTGACTTTATCCTCCTTGTTGCTGTCTTACTTGCATCTTTAATGCAGCTCAGCAATATTATCTGTATATGAGCAGACACAAAGGTTAATATGCCTTGATCTAGATTAAAACAAGGAAAGTTCGGAATAGTTCCATGCTTGGAATGTTTTGAGGGTGATTCTTGTTCAATATGTTTATTGGTGGATTGGAGATTTTGAATGCAATACAATCTGAATAAACTTTACTGCTGCTTTTGTTGCTGAAAGCAACTGTAGTACTCAAAATTTAGGGAAGTATGTCAACTGTGTCAAAACATTTATTTAAAAAAAACTGGACCAGATGTTTAGCGTAGTATATGTAAGTATTAGTATATTATAGTATAGTATAGCTCAGTGAAGTTTAGTACAGTATATATAGGTATAGGAAATTTGTCCATGGCCATATTTTTCAAAACTGTGGTTGAAACCTTTGTGATGTTTCAAATCAAACATAGCAAGTGAGGACACAAACTATCTGGTTAAGGCTGCAATTCAAAGTAGTTTATGAATCACAACGGAGTGAGTTTGGTAAGCAAAACATTGTTGTGCTCTTTAAATAAAGCCAATACAGTGTTGTTGTTGTTGTTGTTGTTGTTGTTGTTTTTTCAGAGAAAATATGCAATATTCAAATTTGGTTCCTGTCAGAACAGAATACAATTAGGCAGTTAAAAGTTTGTTGTGAGTAGGAACTTAGTGGACTTTCCTGGTAGATGTAATTTAACAGACTTTATAGGTGTCTTTTGACACAGACAAAATCAAACATCAGGATGAGGAAAAAAGATCCACAGGGTGAATGCAGTGACATCTGACAACAGATGGAGACAACATTACTGTGTTGCAGTCCTTCATTAGAAAGCCTGCCAGCTGATGCCTCTCTACCTGTTATTCATATTGATAGCTGGCACATAATGTTCCTGGTTGCATGTCACCTTTGAAAAATTAAACCAGTTCTCTCATCTGCCTGTTCGCTGTCATTTAATTAGCAGAGATGAAGCCCCCCACCCCCCATCCCCCAAGCCATTACTCTCTCTTTACAATGCCAACATCCAGAGTAGCCATTACCAGTTAAAAAAAGCCAAAAACGTTGTTGTTTAGCAAGTGAATAAATAAATAAATACATAACCATACTCTAAGTCTCACTGAAATACAAAGTTAGATACTATTTACAGACTATATATTTATATCTACATATTTAGATATCTATATAAACTTGTATATACATCTAAACATAGACACACACACAGATAGATAGATAGATAGATAGATAGATAGATAGATAGATAGATAGATAGATAGATAGATAGATAGATAGATAGATAGATAGATAGATAGATAGATAGATAGATAGATAGACAGATAGATAGATAGATAGATAGACAGATAGATAGATATGCATATTTCTCGAACATCATATAGTTCCAGGATTATGCTGCAGCCTCTCCCCCAGTTGGAGGGGTTACAGCGCCAATTGTGATGATGACCACTGCCACCACCGAGGCCTAAACTCTCCCTAAGTTTTCTACTTCCTCCATGAGCTGATATTACTTTTGTAGCTTATCTTGTTCCTTCTTGTTGCTGTTTCTTGGTCTAGCTACATCTATCCCCACTGCACACTTTTGTGCTTGGTCCACCACCAAAATGTTTAGTTGGTTAGTCAACTGAACATTGGGGGACCTCTAGCTTGGACAGATGTTCCTATACATTAAATGTTAAATGACCTGAATTTATTTAGCTGTTTTCTAGTCATGCCAGACGCTCAAAGCTCTTCACACTAGCACCACATCCACACATTCACGGGCCGATACGCAGCTCGGTAAGCAACTTGGGTTTAGGTGCCTTGCCCAGAGCCTTATTGACATGTGACAGGACAGAGGAAAGTTGGAATCGAACCCATGACCTTTACGTTTGCAAGAAAACTAATCTATCCACTGAGCAACAATTATTCCCACCACCTGGCGTTCCATGTACGCTTTACCTGCCAGGATTTTACACCTAGCTGTTATGTCTTAGACTGCTTCAGGGCAACTTTGAGGTCCAGTACGATATATACCAGCCTCTTTAGCTCTACTGCTGGTTTCCCGTTCCTGTGCTGCCATGATTTGTGCCTCTGTATTGTCCTTCAGTCCGCTTTAGCAACTGATAAAGCTTCTCGATACACACTGAGGACCTTCTCTTGCACATATTTAATTGGGGTATTCATTTAGTGGATCATCACTGAGGGCTCTATTCATGAAATATTTTCAGGATCTTTGATATTTGTTCCTGAATGATGGCAGGCTGAGGTCTACACCTCAGACCTCAGCCTGCTTCTTTCTGCTTAGGGTACAGAGCTACTGAAAAGGTAATGCCCGCAAACATCACACAACAATGCATTTTAGAGTGCTCGGTAAGCACATGGCTAGTGTGCTAGTGGGTGGCGTATTCGCTGTTGTCCCAAAATAGTCACCTGAAAATGAATTTGTACCCCTGAATCTGGAGCACGGATTTGGCAGGAAGGGTGGATCCAGTCAGCTCCGTCTCATTTTTAACCAACTAGACATGCAAGTAGAGGTATTACTTCTGTTGAAAAGTGAAAGAGGAGAGTCGACACGTTATCGTTAAGTTAGGGGGTTAAAACAGAAAATTACACACAATTGTTCTCGTGATTGTTTTAACATACCGGGAATGCCTAATATGACGAGAATCATGCATTTTAAAAACTCCATTCACAACATGTACGCTCAATATTGCACCTTCTCTCAACAAGTAAACGGCTCTGTGGTCGTTTCCAGATTCATGACGAAAACACAATTTGCTCTTATTGTCACTCATCTCCAGAAATTCCGTCTGCTGAAACCAGAACTCCACTTTCTTGAATCCATTCCAGCTGTCTGCTTTATTCTTGTAAAACATACAGTATTTTGTTTCTAGATAGACCCGGATAAATGGATTAAATAAAACACCCCGCAAATGTGTCAAATAATCACTGAATAAAGTTAAGACCAAAATTATTCATAACTGATTGCTCTTTCTCTGCTGCTCTGTTAACACAAACTGCCGTAGGAATTACTGATGGCCACAAGCTGGGAAAGAAACAGCTACAGCTCTGCAGAAGGTGGGGTTTAAACTGAGCTCTGAACAGGACAGTGCTGTAAACGGATTATCCGCAGCCCATATGGGCTTTCTTATTTTTTTGCGTGAGGAATGAGGTGTGATGTTTGTGCATGTGCGGTCAGGGAAATGCGTGCATCTCACGGTTATTGCGTGAGAGTTGAGAGCCCTGGTAAGAGTTAAAAAAACACCAATACAAAATTTCTACATTTAGTTTGCATGATTGCCAAAATTTTGTGGAGAAATCTAATTTCCTTACAATGAAATTGAAGACTGTGTACCAGCACTTTCGAGGTGTGCTTTAAAGACAATAATGTCAATAAAATCACTAGATAAAGTCTAAAAGTAGCAATCTTCTATGTTTCTGTTACGGCCCTGGTATTTCATTGGAAAAAAAAAAACGTTTAATGCTAGTTCTTACATAACCTCTGCAAACAAATCTTGACTTTCTATGAGGTTGAAGCCTAGTACGGCCTTAGGCACACACAGTAGCACCAGCTAGCATAGCTACCAAGGGAAACCTGTGCTGTGGTGTGACCTCAGGATTGGTAAATGATAAATGGCCTGTACTTGTACAGCACTCTATCTAGTCCGACGACCCCAAAGCGCTTTACTCTACAATCATTTATTCACACATTCACACCCTGATGGTATGAATTTTAGTAGCCATAGCCACCGGGGGCAACGTCACAGACATGACTGAGTAGAAACAAAAAAGAAAGTCATATGAATAAAAACTTTGTTTACACTGTTGAGGGTTTGGCTCACAATAACCTAGTGCCACATACAGCAGAAGGTTGTTGGCGTGTATAGATAACTTGTAGCTCAAACATATAGCACATTGTGTCTTGATATCTCATGCTCTCAGAAAATGAGAAAGTAGCTTAAGAGAGATTGTTTGTTCAACCATCACACATGACTATTTCCATCTTTTAAATAACAGAAAATGGCACTACTCAAGGCTAGCCAACTATACATTTCTAAACGTTTAGTCCAAGGCAGTGTTTTAAGAGTTTAAAAAGTGATATATAAATATATATATATTCAATGCTAACTACTAGGTTGTGTTTTAGACTACTAGACTAACACATAAGACCACATTGAGTCTAAATGGTATGTTGTGATTTTTATGGAAGAGGAAGTTGCTCAAATTAGATTATTTGCTTATCTTCTATAGAACCATTAATGAGTATTACAAAAAAAAGTTATATTATTTAATAACCAGTCCAGTAATATAAAGAAAAGCTATGGTGTAGTAAAAGGGCTAAAATTGAAATCTTTCATGCTGTTGTATGACTGTCACATGGCACTACTCAAAGCTAACTACCTATAGGGTTGAAGAAAATAGGCCAGTAAGGAAGGATCAGATACAGACATTTCTCTGTTTTCTCCCATAATCTAAACTGATTCTGTAAAAGGCTAATAGATGGCATCCAATTTGCATATAAATGATTGGGGCGTCTCAAGTGATCTATGACTCGCAGTCGGATTCAGTTGTGAGGGAACGGCAGGGGAGGAAAGGGAGATATAGCTGGGAAGATGGAAAGACAGAGAAATGAGGAAGCCATGCTTTCGATTTTGAGGACCCCTTTTCTTAACACAAAGAGAAAATATTTCTTCCATTAAATGTCTAAAAAATATATTATTAGACATTTTGATATTTTTCACTTCTATGAAGTGGAATTAACTGTCTAAATCTAAATAAATAGTTCAAATCTAACACATTTATGTATCTAAAATTATTTTCCTACAGCGTCTGCTTTGGTCACTCATTTAAACTGCTTTTCATAATAATTTAACATGCATTAACTTTTTAATACAAAACTACTGAAATTAAGAACATTTTTCAGTGTGTACCTGAAAAATGTATTAAGGTTATAATCAATAAACAAAACTGATTTAATTAATCGTTAAGACTTATACTTGTTTTCTGTTTTTAACACCAAAGCTCAAAAACTATTTGCCAATTCATAAACAAATGAATATAATACTGTTTGTTCTGCTTCTGCATAAACATTTAACAAGGTGTATATTATTCTACCCTGGTTTCCACAGAGCTCATTTGTTGGGCACTTCATTGTTGATGTCATAAAGGTAAAATTGAGGCAATCCTGTGTAGATGATGAGTAAGATTGCAGGAATCATTGTCCAAGTGTCTGCCGGGTGAATTGTTATCAAATGGGAGTCGCAAAATTGTTCGCCAAATACCAGGCATCAAAATATGGGACAGGAAACTCATGCAAATGACATTGCTTTGCATTGAGGTCCTCTCAGTAACTGTGTATGATTATCTGTCTGATAGCACTTCCTTCAGGAATAAATTACTCATGTTTATTTATACTGTTTCAAGAATTCACATACATTCACTTATTTTGTAGAGGGCTTGAAATACATAAAACAGCTTAAATGTATATATTCTTACGGTCAGAACTCCTGTTCCTTTTATAAGTTCCTAGAAGTCCTAGAAGACAGAGCTTTTTGTGTTGTTGCTCCCAAATTCTGGAGCAATTCTAAGATCTTGAAATATTTTAACTCACTTTTAAAAAAACACTTTTTAACTTGGCTTTTAAGTGGAATTGTACATAAATGTCAGGGTGTTCTTATTATTAGTCTTTTACTTTCTTTCACTGACTGTTCTAAGCTGTTCTTGAAGGTAATTTGTCGTTGTCTCGGTTTGTTTGTTTTCCTCTAATTTTTATGGTCCTGTACAGTACTTTGTTAACCTTGCGTGTGTAAAGTGCTCTATAAATACAGGTTTGACTGATTGATTGTTATACATCATTACCATAGTTCACTCTAATGCCATGCTGCAAATAAACATGCTTTACACATTGCTGCAACAGTATAAAAAGATTGTTGAGACAACTGCTAATGCATAGATTTAGATTGCAATGTATTATTTGTATTTCGATAAGCAGTTCCAACTCATATGCATGACCTGGACAAGAGGTGGGTAAATTAAATTAGTTTCGTTTGTTCTTTCTGCAAAACACATTAATAAAGAAAATACTCTTTAGATGGCATAATATGGGGGAAGACTAGCCTACAAAAAGAAACAGAAAACATTAAAAACACTTTAATATAGTTTGTTGTTTGGAAAGTCTCTTATTCTTTTATAAACTGTCTGTTTCCACTTCTGGCAAGCTTAATCTAACTTAAAGGAGCATAACGTAAGTTCCAGTGTTTTTGCAGAACTTTGCCCCGCCCCCCCGACAACAAGTTGAAATGACACCAGTGTTTTGCATGTCCATGGACGAAGAGGAAAAGCATCTGCTGCTGCAACTGCACAGCTCTTTTGTTTAGAGGCGTATTGATAAGAAAGCTATAAATATTGAAGTGAGCCTGTGTTCTCTTGCTGATGCATTGATTATGGCTGAACAGTTGTAGGCACAGCTAACCAAAAATTTGCTTCGCAAACTCATATTCTGCACACAAAAATATCAGCTTTGCAACTATTAAACAGAAGTTGCCACTCAGTCTGTGTCACACGTCTTCAGGTGAAAGTTGCTGCATGCACACACGCAGCACATGACGAATGTACGCAGCATACGCATGTTTGAGGGGATTGCTGTTTTAGTTCAGGATAAATGACTTTAAAACTTTAACGTTGCATGTGAAGCCACTCCTGTGTTGCCAGTAATTGCGGGAGAAAGAAGCAACCAGCTCTATTACCTCGTAAACAATATAAATGAACAAGTCCAAAGTCGCTGATAATAAGCGGACCTTGCAACACTGCTGGAAGCTCGGAACACAGTGCTGAGCATTTCTGGAGGTCACTTTTCCCCTCTGTCATCTATAGCAAACATGAAATAAATCATTGCATTTAGGATTACTTATAGTTGTAACATCAGTGATATCACATATTTAATGTGCACTATTTCTGATGAGAAAATGTAACTAAAGATCGGCTTCATCATTGCTGTATTGCTTTTACACATGCTGGTTAAATATCCCTCAAGGATTGCTGTAGGAGAGTAAGCTGCCCAGTGTTTTGTCCCTCTGAGCCATGCAGCGACCCAGATGCACAGCTCCGAGTCCCATCTCCTTCCACATCTCGCGGTGCCGGGTACAAACCAAAAAACCTCGGTTACAATACTGATTAAAGGGATTTGAGTCACACAGCAGTACACTGTTTACAAAAAAATGCGCATACCAGTGTCTCTGTTTTTGAGCAATGGGATCCAACCACATCATAACAAGAAGAAAGTTTATTTTTTGTGGCGCCGTGAATCTTACTGCTGTAGTCTGCATCGGTGTGCATTGAGAGCCTGGACCTGATGTAAATCACGGATGAATATCTCGTTGTGAACGTTATCGTACTTAAGTTATTGAAACCCAATGAAATGGGCAATAACCCGTCCACAATGAACTTTTAAAGTTAGTTTGAGTGATAATGCCATGAACAAAAACGTATCAGCAAAGTAGCCAGGTGAACGAGAGTGCACAGCGCACCACACTGAATGTATAAAAAAATTATAATTAATGTCAAAAATAACAGAAAATGACACCATATTTCACATGGCAAAATAATTGAAAAGTGTTTATATTGTACATGGAAAGAAAGAAAGAGAGACAGGGGTGTTTTACCCTTTAAACAAACTTAACCAGTAATCAGTCTTGGATGAGTGGCTGAGAATGAAGGGGTGTGGCAGGGAATGGAGTTTAATTTGAGTTCAGCAATCGTATGATATAGCAGAAGAAGTTGTTGTGGAATCTGGTAAAACTGCTCTGCTGGCTGCATAGTCTCTTCCCAAACCCCAGAAGCAAACCCAGTTTGTGATGTCGGTGGGAGGTGTCTCTGGTGATATTTGTGACTCTGGTCAGCCAGTGTCTTTTTGCAGCATCTTGAACTGGAGGCATTGGTATTTCAATACGTTCTTCTGCTGTCCTCACCACTTTCTGCAGGACCTTCCAGTCAGAGATAAGGCAGATACTCAACCAGACAGAGACACAGCTGGTCAGGAGGCTGTCTATGGTCCCACTGTAGAAGGCGGTGAGAAGAGAAAGGGGGAGATGCACCCTCCTCATTGGGTGCAAGAAGTGCTACGCTGTGGGGCTTTCTTTACCGGAGCTTTTGTGTTATACGACCAGGTAAGGGTGTCTGTTATCTGCACTCCAAGGAACTCGGTTGTGCTGACCCTCTCCACTGCATTGTGGACAACAATGAGAGAAATGTGTGACTGGGGTGGTGTGTGATCTCCTTGCTCTTGTTACTATTCAGGATGAGTTTGCTTGTTTTGGAGCAGTTATTGAGGTGT
The DNA here is from genome assembly GCF_011125445.2 of Fundulus heteroclitus. Classification (NCBI taxonomy): domain Eukaryota; kingdom Metazoa; phylum Chordata; class Actinopteri; order Cyprinodontiformes; family Fundulidae; genus Fundulus; species Fundulus heteroclitus. The sequence continues at coordinate 1,716,925 of NC_046381.1, forward strand.
TCCCCCTCCACCCTGTAGGAGTCTCGTCATCATCACGGATAAGCCCCACTACTGTTGTGTCTTCCACAAACTTCACAAAGTGATTTAGACCTCGGACAGCAGTCATGGGTCATCAGAGTGAAAAAGAAGGGCAGAAGGAGGGGGGAGTGGGGTTTGGCATGGCGGTTTGCTCACCGGATGCTGTGGGATAATTGTTTTGAATCCCTAGCTGTCCAGGAACGACATTCCCTGAGAGTTTCCATTTGATTTCATTTGCAAACATCATCCGTGATACCACTGTTTTTGTTCTTCAATCTTCGCTGGACTTCTGACTTTCTAACTGTAGAGAGTAAAATAATAACGCTATTTCAAAAAGTGTTCAGGGTCAGAAAAAGGTCAAAGGAATGGACCATTAAACACTACTGCAAGAATGCCACCATTATAATAAACTTCAATTAAATGCACAGGGTTTTCACTTAAATTCCTGAATTCTTATTTTGATTAAAATTTGACTTGTGCTTGGAAGTATTGTATTCCAGGTGCGGTTTTAGTCAAATGTATCACGCCAACCAGCAGTCAGCACTTTTATTTGCTACTCAGATAATCAACAGTGCAACCAATGAGTGGTTAACACATCGCAAAAACGAAAAGGAGCAAATATTAAGCCTAATGAATTACACGTTATATTGTTGTATAATGATGGCGTGTGCTTGTAAAAGAAGTGGAAGCAAAGCAAACAAAACAGATTGCTTCTCAACAGCATAGGGAAGATGCTATTACATTATCTGAATCACCACTGTAATATATATTTGTATACTATGTTGTCTAAGCTGTCAAAACAAAACCTTCTAGTCATATTTTGGCTTCATTGTACTTTAATGTGCAATTGATTTGCGTAACTCGAGACATACTGATGATAATGAACACAGAAGGCCATCTATCCTCTGTACAAATGCCAGTTCCATCGTAAAGTGCTGATCAGCTTATTTCTGCATGATGCACTGTTAATGGCGGCAACGTAATGGCTTCCCTCAGTGCGACCAATCATTTCAGCAAGTAGTGTATTATCTGAATGTATTTTAAAGTGTTTGGCCTTCGATTTCCTACTTGCAGGGCTGCAGTTGTGTTTATTTAAATACTGAGCATCTATACAGCTCAGGATACATGAGAGGAAGAAGCTGCAGCGCTCAGAGTTCAGGGTCAATTATTCTGCTGGCTTTCATTAAGAGGCTGTCTGTAACAAAATCAATCTCCTCTGTTTTAATCATACAGCCCAATACCAGCTCAAATGTAATGACAGGGTGAAATATGTGTTGCTTTAATGAGTGAAATGAAGCTCAAATCGGGAAAGCAACACTGACGTCTTCGGAAGCTGTAAAATGTGGTAATGAAAGATTGATATTTTGTTAGATGCGAGGACAGGTTAATGAGTTCCTATATGGCCTATATTTTGCTTACTACAAACATTAGCATATCAATACTTTATTTTGCAAAGCCACATTGATTGTAACTTTTAGTCAAATGGATGATATGAAGAAGGACATCCAACTGGTTGTTGTGTTGAAAAAAAGAAAATAATTCCAGTTTTATTGCCACTTGTAAGTCACTTGATTGTTACAGGTTTATGCTGTAAAAATCCAAATGTTTGTTGGGCAAGATCCTAGGTGTATGCTCAGTCCATTTTCTAAAAAGTAAATATCAAAAATGACTATGGTCTTATTGACAGATGGATGAAAAGAAGATAGATGAGAATTCAGTAAAGCTCACAACTGTCATTAACCCTGGCCGGTTCAATATTAAAGCTTTGGTCATTTAACTAAGATGTTGTTTTCAGATAGGAAATAACAGGAATCTTCTAAAAGGTAAGACAACATAAAAGAGGTATCACTGTGAAAAAAAGTATTTTTTTCTGTTATTTACATTTCAACCACATATACCATGTATAAAATTATTCAAACCATCCTTTAAAAATCAATAAAAAAGCCTTTACTGGCTAGTAAAGCAACCAAAGGCTTCTCCCTATCGCTTTCAACTTTTTATTTTATTTCTTTTATTTTTTACGTCTGTCTGTACAGTAGGGGTGTAGTGGTTACAGGTTAAAGGTCACAGTTCAGTATGTGTTCAGGTTTTAAAGTCTTGGTTTGATGCATTTTTGGCATGCTTTCACACTTGAAAAATACATCAAAATATTTTTTTTTATTTAGCTGTAAACAAACAATGTCATTCCATTTCTGACATGAACTGAATTGTATTATGTTCTACAAATTGTATAGAGTGATCAATCGAGTTTTAACCAACATAGCAATCCTTTATGATAGCACTAACAAGTGTTACATTTTCAGTTTTTTCACATTAACTGAACGATAATGTAACGACACCATTGCTATATTTCGTTAAGAAAAGTAAAACATCTTCATTCCCACGCCTAATAGGTTGCAAATGAGGTGGAGTTGACTAGATTTATTCTTCCAATTCTGGCGGGGATAAGTCGTTTGGCACATCGACACCTGTGCTATCCTAGCGCAGCAGGTCTTGGTGATATCACAGTAAATTTGGCAAAACTCTGGACTATTTCTGCTCTGCGATGGACTGGCGACCTGTCCAGTTTATACAACGCCTCTCGCCCATTGACAGCTGGAGATAGAGACCGGCACCTTGCGAACGCAGGGATAAGTGTGTTAGAAAATGGATGGATGGATGGATGGATGGTCTGGGCTATTTCTTTTTTCTTGCCATCAAGATCTCAGCCAGCTGGCACCAGAAAATGCTATTATTGGTCTTTCTTCATCTGGAAACAGATGCATACAAACATCTTACGAGCGCAGCCATGATGACGTGGTAAACTCGCTCAGCTGACAATACAGCGATCTGATTGGCTGAGCAGCAAAAATCGAATCACGCGACCTCTTGGACCGGAGCGCCACAGTTTAGATTTTTTATCGGCTATAACTTATTAATGTGCAAGTGAAAAGGTGGGAACATTGGTGTTTTGAGTTCACTGCTATGTGTAGCAACTTTTCCCGGTGGAAGAAAGTTGCCCCCTGACAGTTCATATGAAAAGTCACCGTACAGATTCTGGCCCACGGCCTATGAAGTCAAACAGATAATCATATCTTGAAACATATCAACATCTTTTCCGGTCACGGTCATGTTGGTGATGTGACAAGATTTCTTTCAATCTAAATCTGACAGGAACTGTATACTAATGGATGAGTGGGTAGGTGGCAAGATGGATGAAATGAGTCTAAATTCATCTGGCGTCCTCTCGTAAGGCTTCTGCTGTTCTCATGTGTTGGCACCCTGTTGTCTTTCAGCTGTGTGCTGGACAATTCAGCTCACTAGTGGGCTTGGCGACACCTGTTGCTCCGCTGTACAGCACTGCAAAAATACAACTAAAAATAAGAAAACTTTTCTTTAAATGAGTGTATTTTTCCTTGATTTGACCAGGTAAATTTGCCAATGGAATAAGATTTATACACTTAAAATAGGAATAACCCATCTCCATCATCTTATTTCAAGTGCAGTTCATCTAATTATCTTATTTTAGGGGTAGAAATACTCATTCCATTAGCATATAATCTTATTTACATGCTCAAATCAAGGACAAATACACTCATTTTAAGAAAATTTTTACTTATTTTTAGTTCAGATTTTGTAGTGAGGGAGTCGTTCCAACTGCTGTCCTTACTATAGATATCTAACTCACACAGCCAATCTCTGCCAGATTCTTGAAAGCCATGGTGTGAGTAAACCACCCAGCATTCCTGTTTTGCCTTGCTATTGGACTCTCTCTGTTTGGCCTTGCACCTTGTCGGATTCTCCTGTTGGCCTCAGAATTCTGGACACTGACCCTTCGTTCTACCTACTGGCTAAGCCTCTGGTCCAGCCCTCTGATTACCTCTGCCTGATCCTGCTTGTGGTTCTGACTCACACCTGGGTTATGGACACTCTTCCTCCCTCAGTCCTGAAAGTAACCTGCAAAAAAACGGACCTGTTGCTCTGTCTTCTTCACCCAGAACGAGCTGCTGAACTTGCAGATGAGATCAAGCGTAACCTCCTGGTTTCTGAGAAGGTTAGTGGGTTTTGTTCAGTGCATATTCACTTCCGCAGAGTTGTTCCGGGCCACTAACACCCCCACCACACACACACACACTCACACACACACACACACACACACACACACACACACACACACACACACACACACACACACACACACACACACACACACACACACACACACAGTTATTCCTGAGTGCGCTCCTGGCATTCTCTTGATCAAGACATTTACTTTAAATAAATTCTTTAAAACCACTCCTGCTGTCTGGGTAAATTATAATTATGTGCATTACACATCTGATAATAAACTTCAGAGTAAATGAAGTACATGAGCAAAAACAGCCAAGGTTAAGAGAACTCTGTGCATTTTATAAAAATACACGAGAAAGATTGGAATAACTTATATTTAGAAATTTACATTTTTGTCATGCAGATAAGAGATCACCTTAAGTGAAAACCTCACGGTTGATCAAAGCTTTAAAAATGCACTGCGAATGTCAGTTTGTCAAAAACACAATCGTCTGTGTGCGCAAAACAGGAGGGATTTAATGACAAATGAACAAGAGCTGAATGGTAATCAGCATGAAAAGGCCAAGTGTGTCAAGGGCCGGGGGAGAACTAATTGGATAAAAACCAAGGAGGACAAGCTCTAAAACAAATCAGGAAGTACATCAGAGAAAACAAAGACAAGAACTCCAAGATTTCCTGGAAAAATAATGGTTGACATCATAAAATCTAAACCAGAGCACAAAACCACGATTTTAACGCATACCGTACAGCGTAACACATTGGTTCATTCTTTATTGCGGGGCTATGAACTTTTCAGATCATTAATTTATGCAATTTACTTTCTAATGAGTCGATTAAATGTAGATTCTAAAAGGGCTAACATGTTTCATTAATTTGTGGTGGATAATTTGCCTTACAACGGTCAAAGAATTCCCTATTGTATTAAATGCACCCAAAGTTAAAATATTGTGAAAAAAAAATTGCTAGAGATTTTTCACTTTATTTTTTGGAGTCATAATACAAGCAGAAGAATAAGGAAACATAATTTTTTATTTCTGGTTACAGTTTCCGGCAACTTTGTGTATTATATTATACTATATTATATTATATTAAAAGATGTGAAACACTTGGTCAACACCTTTAGACAAGTAGTGAAGATTAAATATTAAGCCTCTCAAATTGATGAGTATGATCTAATGCATATGAATTAAAAACTTCTGGTCTGACACTGGATGATTGACTAGGGCAATGAGAGGGAAAAATCTGCCTCCTTATGTAAAATGACCAATCATTAATTATGTATACACCTTGATGAGATGCTTTATTTTTAGGTCCTGCTGAAATCCCCAAAGCGTGACCTTTTCATGGCGCCAAGCAAACAACGGGGTATTTATTACATGCCTCCTTCACATGGATATGACAGCAAGGCTCACAAACAATATATTTATCTAGCAGTTTTCATGAAGATATCATATATCCTATATTCACCATTGTTTTCACACCCCTTTTTAAAACATTCATTTGTAATTATATTGTTTCATTAAAACCAAATAATCCCTGTTAAATGCTTTCTTTTCAGAAAGCTTTCTTCTAGTGCAGTCACTTTTGTTCTGGTAGGATAAATAGAACAACAATCATACATCACCAGCTTTAAAACCTAATTACTTTTCTTGCTTTAATTGCTGAATTACGGAGATTCATGGTATCTGTCTTTGCTGACCTCGTGGTGTCCACAATTGGAAATGTGTGGTGATGATAATTAAGGCTCATCAGAAAGCAAAGACCTGTAGGTCAGAGACTGACGATTAAGAATTTATTTTATTTTAGTCTGCAGGATTGAGTTACAGACGAGTTGACAGAGTACCTGCAAACCAAGAATATGTTAAAGAATCCTCTCAGCATGATATATTTGTTTTTTCATTATTATTCTTTTTCTGGGTTTTACCACACTAGTGGCTTGTTCTTCTCAAAATAGGCTGACAGGGAACGGGGTTTGAGAGAAGGGGGAAGAGATGCGGTAAAGGACCTGACCCTTCGTTCTCGAAATCAAACCCAGGTCAGCGGCGTCGAGGATTAAGGCCTTCGTAAATGGGTCGTGTTCAATACCCCTGACTCACATATGTTAGTTATTTATCAGTAGCCAGTATATTTTTTGCAGTAGGCAGTCGTAATGCTATAGTAGACAGAAAGTAAATAAGGGTGCGTATTTTACCGCCAAAACAGCTACAGACAAGAGACTTTAACGAGTCTAACGCTGGTTTTGGATCACAGAAAACAGAATTTCAGATTTTATTAAAGGCTCAATTGCGAAATCTCGAAAATGCAAGAGTTCTCAAACTTTATGGTACCTGCAATGCCTGCTATGCCTAAGACTGGAAATGCATAGACAGAGTTATGAGGACAGAAGAGCGAATCATTGGGACAGCGGTTGCCTCCATCCATGAAACTGCTCGTAGACACTGCATGACTAGGGCTCAGACAACCATAAAAGACCCCTCCCACCCCCATCATGGACTGTTCACACGCTGCACTCTGGCAACAGGTTCAGCAACTTTAACTTCATTTACCCGATCGGCCCGAGTTCGGGTCAAACAGACAAGTGCAAATGTCTCGCTATTTTTAGACATGCGCCACATGGCTTTCAAGAGGGGGCTTTAAAGTTTCTCTAAAACAAGTTGCAAAATAATTTTTTTCACAAATACTTTTTTTTTTTTTACAGTAGTGTAAACAAACAACATGAGACTTAAAGGTCCACCTGACAAGGTGGATTCTGCTGGAAATATGCAACACCACACCACGTCCCGCCCTCTTATGGCTGTTATTGTTGGAAACTAGAGGCGTTTACCTTTCCAACAAGGGGTCGGGTTATTGTCTGACCATTTCCGGTGTCACAATTTCCGTGCGTAACGCAGGCGGGCTCTGTGTGTAAAATCTGTACATACGGCTGCATTGAACTCACACACCAGCAAGCAGATTGGTCCACTTGTTCGTGAAACTTTTCAGTGTTGTTTCATTTCTCTCATGATCATCAAATATAACAGAAGGAAATTACTGTTTGGGAAGCTTTGGAGGAAATTTGGCCAACCAGTGATGGAGAATTTGAAGAATTGTCAGACAGCAGCTTGAATTTTGAAGTGGAAGAAGATGAGGTAATGCTTCTGAGAGAATAAATTCATGACTAAGTTGCATAACTTTTAATTCTCAGCATCTTAAACTGGATTTGCCTTTCTTGTACAGCACTTGACTGGTTTAAATCCTACTTAAAGGAGCAGGGACACTTTTGTGTCAGTAGGTAACTTTAATTCGGAGTTGACAAAAATCACATGTGTGGTTCCCCAAGGGTCCATCTTGGGTCCCCTTCTTATACAAGATCTACATGCTCCCTCTAGCTCAGCTCATAAAAAAACAACAGCATCAGTTACCATAACTATGCAGATGATACACGGTTCTACATCACCATGTCACCAGGTGACTATGAATCCATTCAAACGCTGAGTAAATTTGTGGAAGAAATACATGCTTGGATGAACCAAAATGTTTTTCAATTGAATAAAAACAAAACTGAAGTAATATTTTTTGGACCAATAGAGGAGCAATCAAAAGTTAGCACACAGCTTCAGTTACTTCAACTAGTATTCACTGATTAGGCCGGAAATATGGTTATTGTGATGGACTCAGATCTTAACCTCCAAAAGCTCTCTCAACAGGATCTGAAAAAACTTTTCCAAGTGTTTGTCTTTGGTAGAATTGATTACTGCAACGGTGTTTTCACAGGTCTGCCTAAAAAGTGGATCAGACAGCTGCAGCTGATCCAGAACGCTGCTGCCTGCGTCCTCACTAAGACCAAGAAAGTAGAGAACATCACCCCAGTCCTAAAGTCCTTACACTGGCTCCCTGTATCTCAGAGAATAGACTTTAAAATCCTTCTGTTAGTCTATAAATCCCATTAACTCTCCAGACCACCCAGGTCTCCTGCCTCAAGCCTACTCTTCATACCTAGAACCAGACATGGAGAAGCAGCATTCAGTTGCTATGCTCCACTTATCTGGAGCAAACTTCCAGAAAACTGTAAAAGTGCTGAAAGCCTGAGTTCCATATTTGTTAAGGACTGCCTTTGACTGTTCTAGTTAAACTGTTAAGTGAAACATCATTAGTTCAACTTTGTAGTCCAACTGTTTCTAAAATTATTAATATTTGCTTTTAGTTTCCAGTTTCCATGTTTGATGTTTTATTTTGTTTAAATTTCTCTACATTTTATTCCAACTTGCTTTTATTCTGTTTTTATTTTCCTATGTTTTAAATGAAATGAAATCCTAAATTAACCTTGCCTTGCATGTACTTGCACTACTCATATGGTCTTACACATAACATTTCTGGACATATATAATGCCTATTTTGGTTTACCACTACATTCTTTAAAAATTACAAATACTTATATTTATAAACTTTCTCTTTTTGTCTTGTGTTCTTAATCAGAACCTGGCAACACGCTCAAATGTATTGCAAATGTGCAGATAAATGAAAAATGTTTGTCTATGACTCGGTCTGTTTATTGAAAGGGATTCATCACATAAATATCTGGGCATATAGATTTTTGAAAAGATAACATTTAATGTACATATCACTATCTCAAGAATCAAGAGTCTTTATTGTCATTATGTAACGATATAGAAATTTTGGGTGACACACTGGCTCAGAATTCACATATATTACACAGACATAAATCAAATACATAAACATTTGTGTTGAATGTACCCACAACACTTCTGGAGAAGCTAAAAAGTGTGCAAATAGTCTTTGGGATCTGATAATATTTAAATGTTTTCCGTAGATTATGGTTATATACTGTACAATCATGCTACATCTTCCTCTTTACAAAGACTGAATACAGTCTACTATGCTTTTCTGCAGTTGATTTCAAATGCAAAATCTCTCACTCACCACAGCATTCTTTATGAGTGGGTTGGCTTGACGTCATTTGGTGTTCATAGGTAATATATATGGTTTATGTTCATCTATGAATATTTGCTGGGTAAACGCCTACAGTATCTCAGCACTATTCTCTTTATCAGCTCAAGAAACTACCTGGGGAAACGAGTCAGGGCTGCAAAGTAGGTTTTAAGATAATAAAATTCCTCTGTTGAGTGTTGATTTTGATGTTTCACATAGATGTCTTCAGTTACTCCTCTCTCAAACCACCTGTCTTCCATGTCCAAAATGGGCAAATTTCTTTCTTCAAACAACTTTATATTTCCCTTGAGACGTAAATTAACCGATTTTTGACTCAATAAGTTAGCTCTGCTTTGTTGGACCATCCAATTGTGTAGCTGCTGTTTAGTTTCTCCAAGGTAGATGTCTAAATGTGTACTGGAATGCAGAAACCACACTGGTGATACTGTGTTTGGGTACTTTAATTATTGAAAATAAGCAGTCTCTATGTGAGAATGTTGTTGGGTTTAAAATTCACAGCATTAGTATGCTTTGCAAATATTGATCTTTGTTTCTAAGATATTTAGAATGAGAATGTTTACACCTACATCTTTCAAAATATACAGTAAGCATCACAGCCATATTAGATAATAATGCTAGGGTTTCTCTGCCAGCTCTGGATTTCCCCAATCACAATTCCAACTTCAGCAGGTGTTTTTGGTCTGTTTTTGACAGGGGACCTTGGAAAATTCAATCAAAATCTGACTTGTGTCTACAAAAAGCTCTCACTTTAAGCCTATCTAGGTATTACAATGAAAGGCTTTTTTATGGAATTGCTATTTGCTAGAGTAGGTGGTAGCACAAATAGCCGTTTGCTTTTGTAGTTGTTCATATGAGTATTTCATAGTTGGAGTAACTATTGGCTCAGTTAGCTGCTACAGCAGTGCGCTTTAAATGTTCATATACATAGCTCTCCACTCTCACGCATTGACCGTGTGACACACGCATTTCATCAATTGCACACGCTCACACGCATTACTTTGAAAATCTCAATCTTACAGTCAAAATCTCACTCTTGAAACGCACGCGTACGGACGCTTCGCGTCATGGCGGAATCAATTTGCGGTACAATGGTTTCCGCACGTCCAGTAGTAGAGGGAACACAGCTGCAAGGACCGCCGCCACGCAAACAAGTTTCCCTAATCCAAAGTGAAAACACTTCTACGGTCCGTGTTGCGTGCGAATTAAATGGTAAGTCGTCATGTTTTATTACAAACTGCAACATGAAAGCAAAGTCCGTTTAAAACAGTGACCGTCTTGAATCGACCAACATTTGCTGTTGGTCGATTCAAGACGGTCTAACGGGGGCTGTCACTATTTTAAACGGACTTTGCTTTCATGTTACAGTTTGTAATAAAATATGACGACTTATATGTAATTCGCACGCAACACGGACCGTAGAAGTGTTTCACTTTGGATGAGGGAAACTTGTTTGCGCGGCGGCGGTCCTTGCAGCTGTGTTCCCTCTACTACTGGACGTGCGGAAACCATTGCACCGCAAATTGGTTCCGCCATGACGCGAAGCGTCCGGACGCGTGCGTTTCAAGAGTGAGATTTTCATTGTAAGATTGAGATTTTCAAAGTAATGCGTGTGAGCGTGTGCAATTGATGAAATGCGTGTGTCACACGGTCAATGCGTGACAGTTGAGAGCTATGGTATGCCTGTAAGAAAGAGTAGCAGTTAGCAGAATGCATAAATAGCTTCTGTATGAGTAGTTGTTAGTCCAAGCAGCTGTTACCTTAAGATCCTTTCACATCATTGTTCCATCCTGTGAACTACACATGTTAATCATGCCTCACAATCAACTGAAATGTTCCAAAATGGAATGTGGAGGTTGAAGTCAACCCACCGATATGACCACACTTAGCCACCTCAGGAGGTTGCCTTAAACACATAACCATTATGAAGTTTAAGATGTATTTGTGAGTTGCAGAACAAGGAGGGACTGCCAGAGAACTGGCACGAGCAAAGTGTGCAAGTGTACACAGAATAATGACATTGTATGAGCTTCCATAGTCCATCTAATCTGACAGATGTATTGACCAACGCAATCTCATGCAGATGATAAAATGCTGAGAATACCCTGTGGTAACTTTGGTTCTACTGGGCACTAAATGCATTCAAATTGCCTGCCTGCATGAAGACAGCAACACCATTAGCACTATGTGTTGGTTTTACCATTGAGAATATCCCATGCATGTCTTAATAACCTGAATGTGTAGTAGTAAGTCATGGCCCTTTGGTTCTACAACCCCAGCTGCATGATCTGACAGCACACAAGCCCCGTGATCTCAGCAGATCTACTTCTATGAGGTGAAAGTCTTGTCATCCGTAATGGTTGCATGTTATTTTGTAAAACTACGATTTGAAAACGACTTAAGGTAGTTGTTTACAATGTTGGTTTACAACTCATTAAAATTAGTAACTTTTAGATGGAGAACATATTAGCATTTTTAGCTATTATCTTTGACAAATGCTAGCATGGATTTTTGCTAGTGCCAGGAGCTATTTGCATAATTAGCTGTTAGCAGGAATTTTTAGCATAATAAGAAATTATCTTGAAATATTGCTTTTTTTGAGTAAGGGTTAGCATGGCAAGCATTAAGCTACAATGCTGCACATTTGCAGCTCTGGCTTGCAGTCATGGGAGGCAGGTGATGCATTGCCTCACTTGTCATCATGACGAGTAAAATACCAACAATGATAAGATAAAATCAGTTTTTCTACTTTACGGTCTATGAATTTGTTTTCTATATGATCTCAACATTTCTGCTGTCATAATCGCTGTGTTTGTGCCTAACTAGTTCAAATACAGAAGGGCGAGGTGAGACAGTGATGAGCTGTGCCTCCCCACATGGCGCTGTGTCACACACATTGACTGATGCATGTATTTGGTGCAGGCCCATTGTTGTCCATCTTTATGTCACCAATTCACATGTTTGATTAGCCAAGCACTACACACAGTGTAGTTCCACAGTCTGTCTAAAATGTTTAATGAATGTGTGGGACATATTTTCCTTTTCTAATCGGCCTTGAATGCACAATGAAAATGCACAGGGTGAGGCAGAAAGTACGTTGGCACATTGATAGAGGGCAGTGCTTCGCCTCATAAGAACAATGCTCTTTCACACAGTGGGGGCTCTGTTTTCAACTATTTTTATTTTCAAAATGTGATAATGTATGGACTGCAGCAAGATTTTGTGTAGTTAAAATTTTACCAGACTGGCGACCTGTCCAGGGTGTAACCCCGCCTCTCGCCCATTGACAGCTGGACATAGGTACCAGCACCCCTCGCGACCCCAATAGGGATAAGCGTGTTAGAAAATGGATGGATGAATACATTTTTACCAAGGAAGGCTCACCAAACATAATATACTACTCAATGCTACTCACATTGAAAGCCAGGTATCATTAAAAAAAGGTTTGGAGCGACATGGATTGCCTTGCAATTAAATGAGCAGCAGACTGAACATCAGCATCTACAACACAAAGGTTCGAGAGAACCTGGAGATTTTAAGAGACATGAATTATGCAACCTACTTCCATGAACCTCATACACAAATAAAAGTAAGATCACACACAATTTTAAGTTAAAAAAAAATCTAATTTGACCGTACTATTTTTTTCTTGCTATTGTATTGTTGAACAGTATTTAATTGATTTAATAATAAAAAAACTAAATGTTTCAATCAAGGTCAAAATTATAATCTAATTGAATTTAAATCTAATCCAGACAACAGTTTAACAAAGCTGCCTTTGAATTCCTAATATAAATCTGTACATCAATTATACATTTATGGTAAATTAAGAGTTGGCATGCTTTTTTATTGGTTCTTATAATTTGCATACACTGCATGCTAAATAGTACATATTGCTGCTGATGTGCACAATGTAGTTGGAAGGTAAGATTTCTGATCTGTTTGGAAAAGTCTTATCAACCAGAAATACTTGCTCCAACACTACCATTAAAATAGTTTGCTGTTCTGGAGTTTGCTTCATTTGTTTGTAATCCTCAGTGGCAACGCTGGCAGTTTGTGGACCATTTACATCCTAGCTGGTAAAGAAAAAAGTTGAGCACTCAAAATTTTAAAAAGTCCCTTAATAATCCTTCATAAACACATTAGGTCCACAGTATAATTTGGCTCCCTGATTGGTACAGACAGCTCGAATGAGGATAGATATGCCAGTCTCCCCAGCCTGACTGAGAGTGATTGATGACTGCTGGGTGTCTTTTCCTGCATGGAAATCTACCTGAGAGTCATACCAAGTCCAAACTGTCCACAGTCTGTCACCTTCCATTATATCATGGAAATAAATATATAAAAAAAAACAACTGCCAAATTTTATTTAAACCGGTAGCAGATGCATGTTTAAAAATACACAGAGGATATGATTGATTATTTAAAAAGCTTTATAATACTATTGAAACAGGTTAAATCCTTTCTTTTTGAATCCGCAACAGTGTGTCTCAGGGGCTTCATCATCCCAAGATATAAGTAGATATAAAGTAAGTAAAGCAGTGTTTCTCCCTTCCGGTTGAAACGTTTCAACACCTATCCAGGAGTCTTTGTCTATTCTGGTGGCTCGCACTGAGCAACCTGCAGCTGGTGCACTGCTGTTTTTAAGGACATGGATGCCCGTCATCCTAGGCGCATTCTCAGTCAGATGCAAATCAGTGACCCACCCGTCAATGTCCTGGGTCATTAGAAGCTGATGCTTGGTATGAGTGGAGTACTTGGTCACCTGAATCATGATGAGATGCTGATGTAATCTCTTTGGAACGTGTTAGAAGACTGAGATGTAAACACTGGGGAGCTGGAAGCTCAATCCACCCACTCTGTCCAGTGATGGCTTTTCTCTTATGACCAAGATGGCTCATTTTACCCCTCTTTCAAACCCTCTGTTCTCCCTGTCCGATTTAAGCCTGTTTGCTGTTGCGATGATAACTGAGAATTGGCACAGGCATGTTGATTCTACAAAAATGTAAAACGGACCACATAATGTGTATCAATTCTGCCAATAATCTCAGTCTAAATTAACATACAAAAGAATTCCACCACACTCACCATGATCATAATGAATCAATTTTATAGGGTCACATTACGTAATGTCATTGAGTAATAGCTACTCTATAACAGATCAACTCAACCATTTTTTCACCCGGTTCAACAGTGGAATCAAACAAACAAACTGGACCTGCCTGAGCTCCCTCCATCCTCACCTCACAATCAACAAGCATCTGGTGACGCCATTCTGAAGAAGATCAACCTCCATAAAGCCCCTGGCACTAACTGGCTGAGGGTGCTGAAGAACTGAGCTGTTTAGCTGCATGGAGTTCTCACCAGACTGTTTCAGCTGCTTCTAGACCTTGGTTGTGACCCTGACCAACGCAAGGAATGTACAATAATCCCAGTTCCTAAACAGAAATTGGATAATCGTCCTCTTAAATGGTTTTAAATCCTCTACATTGGTTTATACACATGGCTCCCTCAGGGTTGTGTTTTATTATCAATGTTGTTTTAGACTTAGACTTAGACTTAGACTTTCTTTATTGTCATTTTGTATACACAGAGTGCATACAGAACGAAATTTCGTTTTCACACAGCTCAGAAATATTGCAGTAACTCTACAGGATACCTTACAGTGAATTACAGTACAGGATAAAGTGCAGTGATCAATCGCAGTCACTTACAGGATAAATTTCAATTTACTTCCGGATAAAGTGCAGCAGTGAACAGTAGGCAGTTGAAATGTAAACAATGTAAACCAAATGTAGACAAATATGCAGTAGGGTGCAGCAGTGATTTAAAGTAGACAGTTGCATTGTACACAGTTTTGCAGTACGTTTCCGGTTAAGGTGCAGCATCAATTTTGCAGGATACGATACAATGTGCAAATGTGCAAATCAGCGAATCTAGTGTGGTACACTTTTATACTTCAGCAGTTCAACAGTCTGATGGCAGCAGGGAAAAACCTTTTGCAGAACCTAGTGGACCTGCAGCGGATGCTGCGGAACCTCTTTCCAGAGGGCAGCAGGGAGAATAGTCTATGGTCTATGGTTTACTATTTTCAGTTTACACCCACAGCATCCCATGTAATGCTGAAACAATGTCCCTTTTAAAATATGCAGATGACATGGTTCTGGTGGCCTGTATAACTGGAACTGATGTTCTGCTCCAGTATCAGATCACAGTCAGCACCTTGACAAAAAATCTGAATTGACAACTCTCTCAATTTCAATCCCTCAATCTCTCAGAAATGTAGGAGTTTTGTTGCTGGGGCAGAGCCAGAGTCAAAGATGTTGGGTCATCACTCTTCCAGCCTACTGTCATCCAGGGTCAGCAAATGAAGCGGGTGGGGTCTTTTAAATACCTGGGAACTGAAGTGGACATACTTTTAGTTTTGAATTCACATGCACAACAATGTCTCAACCTGTCAAGAAAATTGGTATTTTTTAAAGTATGTGATTTTAACTCTGGCTTACAAATAATTAGTAGAATACATCCTCACTTTCACATTCGTATCCATTTATAATTCTCTTAAGATCAAATATAAAACCAAACTGTCCTGTATCATTAATTGGGCCAGCATAATTACTAGATTACCACAAACACCCCGTTTTGAACTGTGATCAGTAAGGCTACACTGGTCACAGAGGATTCATTACTCAGTCCAGCTGCTCCCATCAGGCAGAAGGTACAAGGTTCCCCTGACCCAGAAAAACATTTACAAGAAGTCATTCATGGCCAATAGGCAGATGAGCTAGATCAGATTTAACAGGACCTGCTTTCTTGTCTGCAACCTTTGGATCTGGTCTTCAATTAATAAATAAACCCATTTCCCTCAGTTCTATTAGTAAGCTTAGCTGAAAACCACAGCATAGCAGTAAAGGTGGTAGCTGAAAGAATACTTTTATTCTTTGTTAGAAATCGCCACTTAAATGTAAATTAAGTAGTGAGTCGATCATATCCCTGTGACAAGTCTTATCTTTTTTACCACTGGTTTCCTTGTGATCTAATGACAAAATGTCTAAAACACAAACATTTATGAAAAAGAGTAGCGCTATGAAGATTTCATTTATGTCATATGCTTCAGATGCAACTTCCTGTGACCCCTGATCAGAGCCGCGCTGACAAGGAAACAAACTGTCACGCCGTACGAAACAACGGGCCACGTCAACGTCATGCCTCAAAACCGTGCCACTGTTTTCTTAACCATGAAATTAATTCAAGGGAGGGTGACTTAATATTTGCAGAGGCAGCTTATGACAGCATTATAATTGTGGCTCGTTGGCCAAAAAAAAAATATCTTTGGATGGTTAGAAGAAAATGCACAATTTCATATACTGAAAAATGTAAAGCAATTTTATTTCTTAGGGTATTGCTGAAGAATCTCTAAAACTAATATATTGGACAAGAGCCACAAAAAGCACAGAGCATAACAGGATCTCTCAGTCAAATAAAAGTTTCCCAAAACAAGTAACAAGCTCACACATCATAACAGCATTTTTATTGAAAACATGTTTTTGTGATTTGACAGAACTCAAATCTGTAGAAAATTGTTTTATTTTGCATGCCACACGTAAATTAAATGAAACTTTCTAAACTGTCTCAAAAGTTATGATTTTTTTTGGTGGAGGGCTTATGGAATTTGTCAGAAGATGTTGACAAAAATCTCTCTCTCTCTCTCTCTCTCTCTCTCTCTCTCTCTCTCTCTCTCTCTCTCTCTCTCTCTCTCTCTCTCTCTATATATATATATATATATATATATATATATATATATATATATATATATATATACTGTATATACATGGAGATGTATATATATCTCCCTCCACCCTGCTGGTGGAGGTACCTGCAGGAGGGAGGGCAAGGCGAACACAGCTCAGGCTTGCTCGGTGGTACGTCGGGAGCACTCCAACCTCAAATTTGGGATATTCAACATGTTGGATTGTCTTGCCCCGGTATTGTAGCATGTGTGGTGTCCCCCGAGGACAAACGAGCAGGGAGCCTGTTGAATGTGATGGGCAGACTATCAGAAAGCGAGGTGAGGGATTCCCCGAGAGAACAAAAAAAAAAAAACTCACCATCATTTCATAGTGCCCCAAGGATAGAGCCCCCGGTCGCGCGGTCTCCGCTTCTTTAACCAATGCCTTTTTCTTTTGTAATGTTTTTTCTCTGGTAAAATTGGTCCACAAACTACCCCTAACCATTACTGTTCCTGGTCCTCCTTACCCTGAGCTCTCGTTTGATCTCGAGAGGATTCGCAACATTTCCCATCTGATATCTGAATGATCTTGTTGATGTGTTGAGCTTGCTGTCTGACAAATATGTTTTAACTAAGATTTTTTTTAAATGTTTTTATCATTACGTGCGGTGTCTCTCAGGCTCTGAAAATCGGACAGTTATTTTCAAATCCTGACGTGTGAACCAGCCTTTAGGTAATTCAGTGTCTATAGACAGATGCTGCAGAACTTCTTCCACAATACCTTGGGATACCAGCATTAGAGCCATTGACTTAAAGGGGCTCAACAAGATAATAAAGAAGGCTGTCTCTGTTCAGGTGAATCCTCTAGAACGTCTGGAGATGATTGTGCAAAGAAGGATTCTTCATAAAGTGAAGAACATTATAGACAACCCTGAGCATCCTCTTCATCACACTATCATACAACAACAGTGTCTTCAGTCTAAGACTTCTTTAAACCCACTGCGAGACAGACTGTTACTGGAGACCCTTCCTGCCCCCAGCTATTAGCATCTACAAGAACTGTTTGAGGAAACCTGCACAATATGAGTAAACACAACACACAATACACCAGAATTGAATTGAATTATTCAAATGACCTTTCAGTTGTCAGATCTCAAGCCAGCGCAGTACCTTTGGGATGTGATAGTCAGAATATTGGCATAAGGCTTTGTAATCTGTAACAACTGAGTAATAGTGTCTTGGCAATATGGACCAAACTTTAAATGTTTTCCTGAAATGTTTCTGACAGTTTGTTGAATCTATACCATGAATTAAGGCAATTCTGAATCAAAACACGGTCCAACCCATGTGCCTAATAAAATAGTGAGTTAGTGTATGTTCTGACACTATGGGTGCATATCTGAGTAAAAACCCTTCAGCAGTAATGGAAGTGATGGGGACCACCATCAGTTATTGGCCACAGCAGTGCTTGGAAGCCATGGGGAATGAACACAGGAAGAAGAAGAGGCGTTGCTGAGCAAAGAGTCAGTAGTTCCCTGCTGCGTCTAGTTGCTACTACCTTTGCAAATACTGTTTGATCCTCTTAATGACTAATCACTTGTTGCTTTGCTGCCAAAACCTGTTGCAATAACTGTACAATGAATTAATAAGTAACTCTTTTAACTTGCATTTTTACAAAATGTTAGTATCAGTTTAATCTTTGTTTTAAAATAACTATATGTGTTATTCATATGTTGTTTGTCTGAATAAAATTAATTTAAAATCTTACAGCCCATTGATGTTGGTATGTTTGCTGCTAAACACTGAAGAATTACAAACCACTCCATACAGTATGAGTATGATTCACTGACATGATACAAATAATTCAACATATCCAAGATAAATGGTCAAACACACAAAAACAATATCTTTTTTTGTTAACAGAAGGTTGTTTCTGTGGACAGATATCTAAAGCTCATACTTTAAATGTTCAAACATATTTGACAGAAATTATGGATTAATGTTCTGTATGCATTTAAAAGCTTTATTAAACCCTTATTAGATTTGTATTGACTCTTCTGACAGGCAACGTACTATATAGCTGATTAAAAGACATAATAAACTGATTCCCCAGTGGTTGATTAGGTTGAAAGGTATGTTTGATTTATTCATATACTGCATGTACACATTCATAGATTTATTTTCTGTCCCTTTTGCAATTCTGTGCACTTAAAAATTGAAAAAAGGGAAAATTACAGTCGACAGGCACATAATTGTCTTTGCAAGATCCCAAAGGTTCACATTGAATTATTCAAAAGAGCCCTCTTGTTCTCTGTCTGGATAGACCTCATTACAATATAATCTAAGCTTAAACACTGATTTACCGCACCCCAGAGAGTGCTCACAATGAGCAGAATTCAATAGTAAAATCTGGATGTCCCCTGCCTGTACGGCCTTGAAATTATTCAATCTTTTATAAGTATTTATGTTTCGTAATTCATTTCAAAGATTAATTTGTAAGTTAATTTTCATACGGTTGTAAAAAATTATTTCTTGATCAATAACAACTTTCTAGTCAGAGGACTTCAGTACAACTGCACACAACTAGCCTACCATGAATATATATTTAAGTAGCAAACATTAAAATAATTATGTTTCTGGGCCAGACATATTCTATCTCTGATTATTTTATGATTTATCTCAAAGAATGAAACAAGGAAGACAAAAAACACTGCTAAATATTCAATGCATGACATAAAAAGTTCATACATTTGGATAAAATAAAGCCAATGGTTTGATATACAGTAGGCATAAATGTAAATATAAAGGTAGAGTAAGAATAAAAGAAGCTCACACAAGAGGGCAAAGTGCCTCTCTTCTATACTTCAGAGCTTTCTGTGTTCATTCCTTCCACTCTGGTCTTCAATTTCACAGTACAAACTGAAGTGCATTTCATTCAAACTTGAGAGAAAGCTGAACTCTGACTTGAGTTTAAAGGAAAGACGACAACCCCCCCCCCCAACAACAACTTAAAATTCAACATTTCAAAGAATGCTGTTCTAAGAAAGACAGAACAAAAACATGAAAGCAGATAGAGAGTGGGTGCAAGTTAGTTTTAAGGGTGAATGGATGTAAAAAGTGACATGGAAAAAAATTCAAGGAAGGAATGGTACACAAAAAAACAGTTTACTCTATACACTTTGTATGGCTAGGCCAGTAAATAAGTAATATAGCTTTAACTCTCAAGATACTTGCCCAAAACCTATGGCAATGCCATCAGCAATGCCCATGAAAATTCATCAAAAGTAGTTCCTGAACATGTTGTATTGATGGAGTTTTTGCAGGTTGTAACTTTGCAATTGTCTTGTAGCAGGTAGCTGGACTAACATATTGGTAACTCTGATTTCCAAGGAGAAAAAATGAAGAACTAATTGAAGGACTAAATTGCTATCTTTCTGAATTTCTGTAGCAGCCTGCTCTGCTGTAGCGCTATCATGTACATAAAAAGAAATGGTTGTGCGGGAAATGGTACCAAGTGACAGACTAAGGAATAAAAGGTCAAATTAGCTGAGATAGTAAAGGTGCCATGACATCACTGTATAAACGGTTTCAGGTAGTTAATTTGCTGCATATGTAAGTTCTCCAAAGTTTTTTAATAAAAAAATTGACATCAGCATATTGTCTTGTCAGGCCAAAGTAAAAGGATTAGGTGCTGTATTGGTATGCAGCTCTACCAAGTTGACTTCACTCTGACCAAATTTATGGGTAATGCCAGCGTTATATTTGCCACCTTCCATGTTGGTAAATATGTTGTTTGTTTTTTTAAATCTGTTTGCTCGAAAACCATGCCTTGAATTACCCTACAGGAAACCGTCATCAGTAAAGTCTGAATAAATGTGTCATGAACAGAGACAGAGGACCCAGTATTTAGCCAGACACTCAGGTTATGATTTTAGACAGATTATTAAGTAACAAGTGTAGGGTCAGATCCAGGATGACAGGCAAGCAATCTGGTGAACAGGATAAAGCAGAGTTCGTATTTGGAGGCAGTCCTAAGTTAAAAACCGGGTAACATGCAGGCGGGATAAACAGACAGGGATCAGGCAAGCTCAGATAGTCCAGAGGCAGAACAGGGTCAGGCCACACAAGCAGGCGGTCAGATCAGCCAGGAAAACAGGTAATTCAGGGGTCAGGCTGGCTCAGAATCAGGTCAGATCTACAGGTCAACAAAGAAACAGAGAACGCTGGACTAGACTCACCAAAAAGGCTCGGAATAATCTGGCCCCAAACAGAGGTTTGAAGCAGGTATAAATAGAGGAGTGCACAAGTGACCGGAGTTGAAAACTAATTACAGGTGACAGGTGAGACTGATCACAGGAGGGGTGGTGGCTAGAGAAGGAACTGAACTGATTGGTAGTGACTGGTGACAGGGGAGTGACAGACAAACTAATAGGGTAGTGGCTGGTGGCTGCGAGGTGAACTGAGCTGGCTGATTACAGGCTGGTAAACTGGTTAAATAACGCAAAGTCGAAAACTAAACCAAAACAAAACCCAAACTGTAACGAAATTAACTTTGGTCAATCTGTGATTCTCTCGAACTTTGGGAGTAAGTGGAAACTTCATGTATTTTAGACCACCCTCGGACATATTAGCTCCCCTTTTTAGTAACTGCTGCAAAGTTAGTTTGCTTGATGGTGTGTTCCGATTGGAGAAGATGACTTTCCTAGAAATTCAACCCTGTTTTCTGATCTGACTGTTTTTTGAGCTGTTGTGGAATCCCCTAGCCTCGTGAGACCATCCTGATCTCGCGAGCTTTCAAGGTTTCACTCGCAGATCAGTCTGGCTACCCTCCGTTAAAGAAAATTTGGAGCCGTTCACCAAACGAACGTCCAATCAGCGTTGGCTTTGAGGCGGGTTGAGGTGTGACGCAACGAGAAGCGACAGTTCAGTCTAAAGAACATGGCGGCTTCAGCCGATGAAACTAGCGTTAGCGTGGCTATCGAGCAAGTTTTATCAGAATTACAGAGTATTTCTTTGCTGAGCTAACGAGCCTTTACCTGCAGCAGCAAGAGTAGCTTGGCTTGTGGTTGTGTTTTCGTCGTTGCTCTGTTACGAGCGACGACGAATCTGATTGGTTCATTTGGCCCGTCTATCACCAACAGCTAACCAGTATTTTTGCCCCTTCCCAAAATTACTTCAACGGAAGGTTTCCAGATGGATATGCGGAGCAAATCTATCTGGCGGAGTCAGGTAAGGAATCCCCATGTGGAATAACATCATACTAAGTTGAAAACAACAGTAAATTAACATTTTCTGGTAGTTAGTCTTTTTCAGTGTTACAACTGGCTAGTAATCCATCTTCCATGGTAAACAAGGTTAATATTTTTTTGATTAATAAATCCAATTGCTAGTTATAATCATAAAAGACCGGTAGCCCTTGATCACAACCAATTAAAAAAAATGTATTTGTCAGTTTCCCTTGATTTGACTAACATATCAATTAAAATATCCAATTATAATTGTTAATATTCTTAATCAACTATGTGAAATTGCACAACACACTTACTCCCGAAGGATGTGAAAATCATAGAAGAGTGACTGATGTTGATTTATGGGGACTTTACTGAAGACTGTTTCCTGTAGGGGAAATCAAGTCATGGTTTTCAAACAAACTGATTTAAAAAAAAAAAAAAAAAAAAAAAAAAAAAAAAGCTTCTGTATCAAAACGGATGGTGGCGACCACAAGACTGTAATTACCAATAAGTTTATTTCATTTCATTTCAACTAGGTGGAGCCGCATGTCATTACTGCAAACACCCCTTTTACCGAGCAGGGACATTTTGACCTGACAAAACAGGCTTGCATGATTTTTTTTTAAATAAAATCCTTTGGACAATTTAAATATGCAGCAATATCATCTACATGAAATGGTTTACACAGTGATGCCATGGCACCTTTAAATAGCTTGGTGTGATAACATGCTGCTACGCTCTTGTACAGATTCAGTTACTGATATAATTTTTTTAACTTTCTATCAGTACTGTGGTTAATAACATTTGTTAGGGTATTTAATACTTAGTTTTAAACAGCTAATTTATGACTTCCTGTAGTAGCAAGGAAAATTTATTTTGCTGTTGTTTTTTGCTATTTGTATAACGTTGAAAAAAGTTCTCATAAATCCTTTTAGTGATTATTGCAAAATTGGTTAGAAAGCATTGTAGCCTTTATCAGACCAGACATGTGCCTTTTGTATATGTTGATTTCTTGTGTTTGGCAATTTATTAGGGAAAAGAGATTTAACTACTTATTATCTAAATGCATTCAACATGAAACATTCCATATTCTAACAAAGGGACTTTTTTTTTTTTTTTGTCGAGCAGTTACCAGCAGTTTTTTCACTGAGACCCTGACATGAAGCAGGTCAGGTTGATCCCTCTTTGTGACAGATTTACATGGTGGACAAATGTAGCTTTTAGACCCAGAGAAAGAGTGGGCTGTGCTATTTGACAAAAGTACAAAATCCATTTTTATGTTTTAGCCAGTGCATGGTAATTGATTAAAAGCAGTCTTGCACACCCACAACCCATCAGTTTGGCCCTTTGTGAGTGTGAATGTTTTCATCACCCTAGTGGACCAACACAGTATCAAATAAACCGTCTTTTGTCTTAAAGAAGGTTTTTTTTAAGTTTTAAAATCCTCCTCCACAGCTGGCTGACCATCTGTATTTAGAGTAATGCAGGGGTCCAGATTATTAAGAATACATAAAAGAATTACATTTCTAGATTTTTTATGCATTTTAGTTTTTCAAACCTGTTCTAATTGAAGCACTCTAAGCAAATATATTTCTATTATTCCACTGCATTTCCTCAGCAGCATCTAAGTTTAAAATTTAAGAGAACACTTAAAATGAGAGCATAATCACGCTTAATTTTCTAAAAAGTTTTTTTTTCTGAATGTGTGATTGATTTGATCACATTATTATATTATGAGGGTCTCCTATAATGTAATCTCATTGAGGGACTTACCAACCTCCCATCACCCTCAAGTGTTGCTCAGCAAAGGTCACGGCTCAAAAGTATGATAACCTGTATCTTTTTTCATGTTGTTTTTTTTGTCTCATCTACATCACTTGTCAGTCAATTCATTTCTGTTTGTGTGGTGTTGTGCTCACAGAGGAAGAAGGAAAACAGACACCACATAATTTATGATGGTATAAAGGAAAGCTCATTCTGAACCTTTTTACTTGACAAAGAAAGGCAAGCTCTGGGTCAAAACAGGCCCTTAGACCCCAACACATCATGCGAAGGAAATTGTTGTTTATTTCTGACTATTTGATTAGAGTACCCACCCTTTCCCTTGAAACTGTGATTAGGAAGCTGTTAAAATATTGTAGCGTTGAAAGGAGATACTTCTTTGAGATGTTTCAAGTTGTTGCTGAGTCCCAGAAATATTCACAAACCCTATTTTTTTTAAAGTTCAAGTCTTTGAAGGAAAAGTCCATGTCAGAACTGAGGTTTTTGAAGCGCAGATCCAAGACAAGTCTCACATCTTTGAAGGGCTGGTCTAAACTTTGTCTCAAGTCGCTTGTAAAGATTGTTCATGAGAAACCAGAATTCTGTGGTTAAGTCTGAAGTCTTTAAGAACAGCAATTTGTCAAATCTTAGAATTTTAAGTCCAAGTCAAGTGTCCAGTCTTTTAGGGCCAACTCCCAGTTAAGGATGAAGTCTTTGAGGGTAATGTATTAAACTCAAGCCCCAAACCAGAAGTCTGAATCAAGTCATGAATAGAGTAATGGGCCTTAACGTCTAAGTTAAGGCCCAATCAGGTTATGGCTTCAATAAAGAGCGGTAATTAATCTTAAGTCTTTAGAGCATGACTTAAGGTATCGGTTGCAGTCTTTGTGTTTGTGCCCAGAGTGCAATTCAAGCACAAGAAACAGACTTAAGTTGTAATCTTTGCTATTGTCTTTTGACTCTGAAAGCAGGTGATTTACACTAATGGCAACTTTAAAAACTCAATTGGTCTGCCTTGGGTAAACAAAGTTATGATAGCAGTAATGATAAACTATTTTGGTCTTCTATTATTTGTTTCTCATTAAGTCAATGACACAGAGTGGGGCACATCTGTTTGTGAACTTTTAGTGTTTAAATGCGCAAAGAGCAAATAAATATAGGATTTTGAGGCCCCATCCACACAAAAATGGCATTAGGTGTATCCACAAAGGTGTTTCATCATTTAGGTTATCTGATCTGGAAATTTGGGGGACAGTAATCAATCATTTTTGAAAGTGGATACATTTCAAAACTCTGGTTTCATGTTTCTGTGTGCACATGTGAGCCACGTCTTTTCTGAAATGATGACATCGTAGCTTTGTTTCTCTCCGTAACCTGCATGGTCCCCACGCTCACAAATAACAACAAAGATGGCGCTGTCCAATGTCGCATTAATGCTAAGGCAAACGTTAGCTTTGTGATGGCTGTTAGCAGCGTCCTTGGAGTCTTCCTCACCAGAACCGCCCTATACGGCGTATCCCCTGCCAACCTACATAAAGATCGCATTAGACATGCAAAGATGTTTGTGTCTGATCCCCTACCACATTATTTTTTGTACACATATCATTAGTTGTATGCGCATGTTTGGGAATTTTTGCATGTTTCTGTGGCTGTGTCAGCAATGAGCTCGGCTTACCAAACTAAAGCCTATTCAGTGGTTCTGCTTCCACTCGTGTGGACGCACATTTTTTTCTTAATCTTGTGTGAAAATTTGCTGTGTCTTCGAGTGGACGGGGCCTTATATTGTAAATTTCCTAAACTTTTGTTGAGAAGTTGTGTCCAGTCCCTTTACTCTGAAACTCCAAATACAATTTGCTTAATTCTACACTTTTGTTTTGGTGTCTCATGGACCATATGAAATGTCTAATTTGCCAAAACATTATAAGTGAAAAACAAAAACTGTATTGCATGCATTTATATAACATTTAATTTGACAAGCCTGTCAAATAAACCCACCTCAAAAAGTCGGCCATGATAATTTATTCCAACTTTCCATACTGCACTCTGCCATGCGCAGCATATTGCAGAACATGCTAGTGTTTTCAACTATTTTTGCACTAAATTTTGGATTGCTATTTCAGATTTAGGAGGAATAAATGTTTTGAAATTTCATTTCCTCTCATATGTGGTCATTCTCTATGCTTTTTCAAAAGCAATCTACACAGTTTAAGTTATTATCATCTCCGAAAATGTTCCCATTCGGTGTCCAAAGACATGAACAGGTCAGCCTGCACTTGACTTGCTCCAAGTTTATTTAATAGCCACTAGATAGGCTAAAATGATGGAAAAACGTTGACCCTGCAGAGGTGTTTTTTGAAAAATAGAGTGAGTAGAAATGTGGGACATTACTGCAATTTGTAGGAAGAGGGGGAAAGAATAAAAAGCTGTACTGTCCCATATATAAACACACCTGGATTTTATACTCTCAGCACCAAAAAGAAGATAAATGTTTATCCAGCTTTTGTCTGTATTAAGCAGGAATTTCTAAATAATGGTTACGAGCGCCTTATGACAATATGTTTTCTGAATAAAATGCATGTAAGGCAACCAGACAGGCTGTCAACATTGAAACAGCTACAGTAATCACTGTCTTTGGTCCTTTTTATTCAGCACACACAAAGAAGTGATTGGCTAGTGATTTTACAACAGTCATCCTTAGAGTCGAGTAAGTCAAAGAGCAATTAAATTGTCATTCTGCTGTGGTTGCACATTTCAATGACATTCACTTTCTATTGCCCAGGCTCCTTTAATATACATTCTGGGTGTGGAAATGGATCAAACCAGACCAGTGCCATTAGAGTCATGGGGACTCCCAAATTCAATTATGATAATTAGCAAAGTCTACAGTTTGGAGATTTAAAAGTCTGGATTATTACTTTCATTAAAATGAAAACAAATTATGCATCTTAATGTGCCTGATATGACACATCCATTGTAACCACGTTTGTGAAGATACTTAGTAAAGCACTCCACACCAAAACAATGCAGAAAGTGCTTGCAATGATGACACAAAGAAACTAAAAGCAATTAAACTGCTTTTCTACTAGTGTACCATGTATTTGTAACACTCACCAGAGTCACCAGACAACTTACCTCAGTACCTTCAACGTGTGGAAAGGGATGTAAATCTCTGTCAGAGTCCAGTGTATGCCCATACTCGATGTCATTAGAAAAAAAAAGCAACACTCTGATCTGATCTTCAAAGATTCCAAATAAGGAGTGCTTAATTACGTGGGGGAAAAAAGTTGTGCATGCACTAAGTGGATGTGTTGAGGGTGATCTCCAAAGATTGCCTCTGCAATGGATAACAATGACATGCGTGACTTTTTCCTGGGATCCTTTAGTATTTGTTTGTTGTTTACCTTAGAATTAGAATTAGAACCCGCCTCCTCCTGCCCTTAACATCTCTACCTGCAAGGTTTTTTTTTTTTTTTTTTTCTTTGAACAACTCACTGCATATAAATAGTTGGGCATCTTGTTGCAAACGTCACTTTCCTTCTCCATCCACTTTTCAAACCTGCAATCTAGAGTCAAGGCTAAGCTTGGCTTCCTTTACAGAAACCACTCTTCCTTCACCACTTCTGCGAAACTTACTCTTATCCAAATGACCATTCTACCCATTTTAGACTATGGAGACAGTATATATGTGGTTGCTTGCAAGTCCACTCTATCAAAACTTGACAGTCTTCACCATTCGGCCATCAGGTTTGCCATAAATGCTCCTTTCAATACACACCACTGTAAATGCTCCTTTCAATACACACCACTGTGCTCTGAATTCATCTGTCAACTGGCCCTCCCTTCACAATCGATGCAAAATTCACTGGTTCATCTTCATTTACAAGACCCTTCTAGACCGCTCAGCAACTTATTTAGGTCACCTGCTGCAGCCAAAGCCTGTCACATACAACACCCGGTCTTCACTTCATCTACGATTCCCAAAAACCAATACTACCTTTGGTCTTGCTTCTTTTAAATCTGCTGCCGCTCGTGACTGGAACACTCTGCAAAATATTCTTAAACTGGATAGACTAATTTAAATTTCATCTTCAAAACAATTATATCATCCTTGTTCACAGATACTTGCAGCTGCTTCTCTACATAGTCATTTTTGGGTTGTCTGTTGTGTTTTAAATTGTATTTCATGTATGTAGTACTAAAATTTTGTATCATTATGGTATTATTGTCTGTTCAATTTCTTATTGTGAAAATCAACTTAGAAAGGTAGAAATAATATACGAATTTAAAGAATTAAATATCAATTAATTAACCAGGGAAAGGTGACTAATTGTATGTTCTTTTTTACATAGTAAGTACATCTGACCTGGCGTTCTGTGTAGCTGCGACACCATTCAGGGGGGAGAAAGATCATCTTCCATTAACCTCTCTGACGTAGAAGGATTCCTGGATCACTGCTTCTCTGTTATTTTGTGTCTCTGCTCTGTCTTCTCTAACTCACAGTTGGTCGAGGCATATGAGCGTTCACACTGAGCCTGGTTCTGGTTCTGCTGGAGGTTCTCCTCCCTGTTAAAGGGGAGTTTTTCTCTCCACTGTCGCTTCATGCATGCTCAGTATGAGAGATTGCTGCAAAGCCATCAACAATGCAGACGACTGTCCACTGTGGCTCTACGCTCTTTCAGGAGGAGAGAATGCTGCTTGGAGAGACTTGATGCAATCTGCTGGGTTTTCTTTAGATGAGGGAAACTTTTGGTCCAATATCAGACCTTCTTTGAAGCTGATATGGATAGATGGATGGATGATTGAGAAAAAATGTATTTTCTTCTTTACGTTCAGGTGGGAAAAAGTAATGTCTGCCAGTTTCTATTTTGTTGAGGAGTGGACCGTGGCAGTACATGGCATTGTGACACAAGGGTGACACCAACTCGTTTGGATCCATTCTTAACTGGTTTAATATCTTGAAGGGGTGGATGGCTTTATTTTTTTCTGTTTTAACAACAACAACAAAAAGACTGAGGTGATGGTATTTGGTGGCACATCAGCGGGCCTGTGTTTGGACCTGGGGCGTCTGAAGCTGACAGGCACAAATCTTTGTTTTTTAAATGTATGACTGGCTGAAATTTGAGAGCCAGATCAAGGCTCTGCTTCTTACAACTGTGGCAACTGAACAAGCCCATATTTATATTAAAAAAAGCACTTGGAGAAAGTAATTCATACTTTTGTGGCTAAATGGCTGGAGAACTGTAACAAACTGTATTTTGGTGTCAGGGGGTCTCTAATCCCATGTCTATGGATGGTGCAAAATGTTGCTGCATATATTTTAAATGACACAGAAGTTTAAGTACATTTCAGCACTTTTGAGTTCACTCCACCGGCTGCCCATCCATTCTAGGATCCATTGAAATAATTTGTAATCTGTTTTTAAATTTTCAAATGAGAACCGAGAGTAAAGTGCAAACTCAGAGGGGACCAGGCCTTCTTCGTAGCCAGTCACAAACTCTGGAGTTATCTGCAGATGTATATAAGGCCGTGATCCTCCTAGGGTATTTTAAAATCTCCTTTAGGAACACATCTTTTCTCCCCTAACATACAATACTGAGTAGAGTGCTATTTTTTTTATTATTTTATGGTGGCTTTACATACATGTGTTTTCTTGTTTTATGCATTTTATTGATTCTATAAATGTTGTCTTTTTTTGTTTTACGTGCCTTATAAATAAAGTTGGATTAGATCTTTGATATTGCTCATTTCTTGTATCTGGAAGTTTGAGCATTTTAGTGTTATATGGCGAGAAGGCGGATTCTCACCCACATTCTTTCATGAGGAGTCAACCTTTTAATAACTTTTAGTCTACCTTAACAGACCAATTTCCAACCTCTGAAAAACAAATATGTAAGATGAGTTAAAAGTTAAGTTTGACTTTAAACTCTGTTTTAGATGAGAGGTTTGTTAGTCTTTGCATACTGTAGCCTAGTGGTTAGGGGGGATAGTGGCCTAGTGGTGAGAGTAGTGCGCTTGCATTCTGAGAAGGCTGCAAACACCTGGTTTGAATCCTGTAGACAGACACTATGGGTCCCTGAGCAGAAGGACCCTTAGGACCCAGAATGCTCCCTGGGTGCCATAAAAGCGGCACACCATAACCTTAAAGCATGGGTTAAATGCAGAAGAGAAATTTGGTTGGAATGCACAATTGTGATGACGAATAACGATTTCTTCTTCTGTTGCTAGCATTACAACAAAATTGTGTGATTTGCCATAATTTGCAGCAGTTTTTGCATTTATTTGGTGTGGAGTGCTTTAGATCAAAGCCTGACCGATTCACTTTCTGTTGTAGGACTTAACTGCAGCTGTTGATTTCCCATGACAATTCCTGTCAAAGACGTGCAAAACCAATTCCCTCTGCCCCATTTAAATGAGTAAATTGCGTGTGCTTCTGACAGTTTGAGAGTGGCCGTAAAACAAAGAGGAAGTTCCAAGAAATGGAGTTGGAGGTAATAACAATGATAATAATGAATATTATTTATAGTGCATTTTAACTATCTCAAAGTGGCGACAAACAAAAGTTAAAAAAAGATCAAAATAAGTTATATTTAAAGGATAAATCACAGAACATTGTTTCACAGGACGTTTCATTCTTATTTTTGGAAACTACATTAATGTCTACAGGTGGATGCTCTGAAAAATAATCAAGAATTTGAATTTCTGAACTGTATTCAGCAATCATTTAAGTTACAGTCCCAATATAAGTGTGATTAATAACACTCAGCATCATCACAGAACCTTGCCTTAAAATGCAGTCCACTTTTACACATACATTTTGCCTCTTTCCTTCTCTGAGTAATGATGTCTTTCTTCTTTTTGCCATCACTGGCTGTTTTTAATCCTTTTCAGTCATTTTGTTTGTGTACCCGTTTTTGATGTCTTTCAGAAATATCCCTTTTTTTTTAATAACCACATTCTGGAGGGTATCTTTTTAACTCCACGCTTGTAATGAAATGAATACATTTTCGAAAATAACTTTGCCAGGCTGTGCATCATTATGATGAACTGTGCTAACACAGCAGGGAAAATATCACCACGAATTGCCCTTGAGAATTAGCTTTTCTGTAATATATCCTAAAATGAAAAAAAAAAAAAAGAGAGAAAACATGGAACACAAGCTTTTCCTCCTGAGTATCTGGACCCCAGAGCCAGGGAAGCATCTGGTGGAGAAGTTAAATCCATCCAGAAGCCATACTGTCAGTTCAGGTCCCGGCGGGCTGTGTGGAAACCAGTGAGAGACGTTCAAACCTTTAAAACACCTGGGCTCTTCCTGTTCTTAATCACATATTCACCGCTGCAACACCCCGTTTTTTTTTTAAGGAGAAAAGAGGTGGGAGGGGGTGACCCACTGTGCAAATCTGTAAACCTGCGAGGATAAAAACAGCACGCTCTTGTGCTTTGTGATGTTAGTTAATACGGCTGCGGAAAGATCTCCCATGTGCAAATGTATTTGAATTGCAAAAAGATTTTAATCTGCAACGCTTATAATGAGACAGGGAGCTTCAGAGGAAAGTCGGGTCAGGGCAGTGTTCTGTAAGCCTTACACTGATAATGTTAGAGTCAGTTCCAGATCTGCATCCCCAAACCACTTCCTGGGTACAAACACATAGTGGAGGGTCTCCTGTTCAGAGGGCTTTGGCTTTTCCAAATTGAATGTGTTCCCGCTGTATTTATCAACATAGAAAGTCCCACATGTGCTGGGTAGGTTTGCTGATAATCAAAGTGATGGACCACCCGATGGACCAACTGATAGATCTCATTTCAGATGGCTTTAAAATCTCTGAATGATATACCACTAGTTCCTGGACGCCTAGGAGAGTTTTTAACTCTACAATGGTGACGGACCCACTGAGCTATATTATACACTGGAGTGCTAATCGCCGGCTGTTAGAACGAGTCACTTTGAAGCCACCAGCCACCATATTGGTACTCCCTATTTTCCCCCAGTAACTAAGGGAATATTTGCGCTACAGCATCGGATAACGAGGATTTTGTCATGTTCAGGGGGGGCTTAAAACTTTTAAAATGTCAAATGCCATATACTTTTATGCTTTGTTCTAAAACTATCAAGTACTGAGAAAGTCATGTGCTGCAATATTTTGCCTTTTTCTATTTATATATATATATATATGTATATATATATATATATATATATATATATATATATATATATATATATATATATCAAAGATTTATAAATATATAAATAAAACATTTATAAATATATAAATAGCAATATACAAAAACATTTATTTACATATATGTATACATATATCTACATATATACATATACACATACTTTTATATACATATATATATATATATATATATATATATATATATATATATCAACGATTTATAAATATATAAATAAAACATTTATAAATATATAAATAACAATATACAAAAACATTTATTTACATATATGTATACATATATCTACATATATACATATACACATACTTATATATACATATCTATATATATATATATATATATATATATATATATATATCAAAGATTTATAAATATATAAATAAAACATTTATAAATATATAAATAACAATATACAAAAACATTTATTTACATATATGTATACATATATCTACATATATACATATACACATACTTATATATACATATCCATCCATCCATCCATTTTCCAAACCGCTTTATCCCTCATGGGGTCGCGGGGGTTGCTGGTGCCTATCTCCAGCATTCACTGGGCGAGAGGCAGGGTACACCCTGGACAGGTCGCCAGTCTGTCGCGGGCCAACACAGAGACAAACAGGACAAACAACCATTCAAGCACACACTCACACCTAAGGACAATTTGGAGAAGCCAATTAACCTAACAGTCATGTTTTTGGACTGTGGGAGGAAGCCGGAGTACCCGGAGAGAACCCACGCATGCATAGGGAGAACATGCAAACTCCATGCAGAAAGACCCAGGGGTGTTATATACATATCTATATATTTAATATGAATAACATGTAAAATATTTCAGCACCTAATTTCCTAGTAGTTGATAGTGTTAGTACATCCACTGACTATAAAATTACCTGTGAAAAGTTTTCACACAGCCAGAAAACTGCTTGCTGTTGCAACCAAATCCTATGGGATTCTGTGAGAGTAGGGAGTAGAAAGATGGCGGCCAGTGACTTCAGTTTTCCGGCAAAATCAGCACTCCAGTGTATTATATAGCTCAGTGGACGGACCCCCCTTCCCAAGTCCTCAGGCCACATTGAGGAGGTCTTCAATGTGGCCTGTCTACTCCTCAACACCATTGTCAGTCCAGTCCGCTCCAAACCAAACACTCTGGTACGATCTATGATTTCCTCTTAGAAGTTGTCAACGTCTTTACTTGAAGTCAACACAAGGTCCGTCTCCACAGCTTCTCCAAATTCCTCCTATATGCAGGTTTTTCCGCAGGAGATATTCAGCCTGTTGGATGGAGCTACACCGCGGTAGATGCCCTACAACGTCACGGCTCGGGTTGCCATCATTCCCACTCGCCTCCACTTTGTTATAATACCACTAACAGCTGGAAATTTCACCACTTAACATATTGCACAAGTGGCGTCCTATCACTTTACCGCGCTGGAATTCACTGAGCTCCTGGGAGCGACCCATTCTTTCACACACTGTTTGTAGGTGGGTGTTGGATTTTATTCACTGTAGCCATTTTTTTTTTTTTTTTTTACTGCAGTCATGTAAGAGAACAGAACACCTGAATATTATTATCAATTATCCGGATGGTTGACCCAATACTTTGGGCAATGTAGTGCATGTCACACATTTTCGTTTCAGTGTTTTCTTTTGATTTATTTATTTTTTGACATTTCCTGAAATTAAGCAACAACAATAAAAAAAAGAAAAGAAAAAGGTTTAATGTAACATAATGCTCCAGGTGTCAGAGTGACCTTTTTTTCAAATGCTACACAGCCAGCTACCAGAGGGAACGATGCACCTTACCAGACATCCACAGTTGTCTGCGGCGTTGTCAGAGGAGCCACGACTTGAGAGCAGTGCTGCTCGATACGTCATGATTTGATTTGTAGCAGCGGAGCTAGTTTCAAAGGAGAAATACGGGGGGGGAGAAAAGACGGCTGGCAGCCCCGAAGTGCAGAAATGTGAAACCTCCTCCATAATGGGGGAGGAAAGATCGACAGTTACTATGTCACCACTTGTCAGAAAGAGGAGTGGAGGTGCACTGCAGAGCGTGAGTTGTTCTCAAAGTAGTTTTACATGGTACCTTCTGCTAACTGTCAGAGCAAGACTTGGAGCAGGAAGGAGTTTAATAAAACATGGAGCCTAGGAGAAAACAGCTGCAGCAGGGCATCGGGCCACAGTTAACCATCTTCCTTCTGAGCTGAGAGTGGACCACGCTTTGTTCCAGGACCTCGAGTCACGCTGGTGAAAAAAGAAAAAGAAAAAAAAAAAAATCCACGAGCATCTTCTGGACCCAATTAGGGAGCAAAGCTAATTAACTTTGTGACAAGGCTCTAGAAAGTAAGGGGGTGGTGGTAAATAGGCTGTCGCCTGCATAGATTCAAACCCCATCAGCCAAAACAACAGAGATAATAAGGCGAGAATTACTGGACTTCATAAATCCAAGTTAATAACAGTGTTGCTCTGTGTTTGCGGGCCCTAACCGTGCAAAATGAACCTTAAAAGGTGATGGCGACGCAGTGGCAAAGTGAATCTATCACAGTTAGGAGTTTTATACTAACAGGATTTAATTTTCAGAGAAACTGAAGGTCTGTGATCAACATCGGGGGTCTTGTGTGAAACCTCAGCAGGAATACCCTGAAGAAAGTGGCTACAAATCAGAACGTGATTGGCTGAGCTAACTGACCAAGCTTTATTTCAGCTGCAAAGCAGAACAGACTAAAAACAGTAGTGTCTGTCCATCCTGCCATACAGGAATGACCCTGACTGGCCATTTCTTTTTCTCAGCAAAATAATCACCCCCAATGTACAGCACTACGGAAGGAGCTAATTTATGGTATAATTCAATGGAAAATTACTACATTTTGAAAATACATTAAACATTTCTTAAATGTTCTATTTATTATGAGAATTAAAACATATGTATTGAGTTGGTGTTGATTATTTAATGAGTTTATAATGACCTTTTATTAAAATATCCATATTGAAAAAAAAACATACAACAAAATATTATAATTTTATCAATCCTTCATCCAATAAATACCCTGATAGTTCACCACAGCAGTAAAGTATTTATTTCCACAAAAAAGCAACCTCTAATTCTTAAATGTTTAGAGTTGATAATCATCTGAAGGAACAAACATTGGCAACTGGAGCTGCACATTAACATTTCCATTACAATAAACCATAAATAACTTGTTTTCTTTTAGTTATACTTCACTTTATGGTTGTATAGCTGTTTTAACGTCATAGCAGCGTTGAAATCAAATTGCTGCAGTCATCCATTATTTAATGCTTTCATAATTGTGTTCAAGGTTGCAGGGCTACACTCCCGACTGGTCCTTTAAAACACCCACACAGACAAAAAAATAATAATCCTCATACACAATCTGACATAAGGCTATTTTAGACCTGTACATTAACTCAGGGGCTTATATAAAAAAAAAAAAAAAAAACACTGGTTAATCTCTACAGCCCCTATTCTGCCCATTGATGTTTTGGTTTTATATATTTTTTTTGTCTTTATTGTGTTGATACATAATAAGACATTTTCAGTCTAATGTTAAAATGCAATTTTCCAAATAACTTTTTTTTTTCTTCAGATGCTTAATCTTAATCTTAATCTTAATCCTACACTCCTGGGAAAAAAAATAGTTATGCTTGGTTTAGCATTTGTCTCTCGCTAAAATGTTTTAGATCATTAATATAAAATGATATCAGATGATGACAACTTGAGTCAATACATAATGCAGTTATTTATTAATGTAAGAAGGCTATCCAACATTCCTTCTCAGAGATGGAAGACTTACAGGATGTCCCGGACTCACAAATGCTAGATGGCCGTTGTTGCCCCCAAGGGTGGCACCACCAGCTCTTAGGTTTAGGGGAGAAATTACTTTTTCACAGATGGCCAAATTGTTCTGAAGAGCTAATTTTCCTCGATAAAACTAATCATTTTAAAACTGCATTTTGTGTTTGCCCAATAAACAATAAAAAATAAAAAATGTCTTTTATGATCTTAAATATTTAAGCACAACAGAGAAGGACTGTGAGAGACAACTTATCTTTTATTTTCTGACGGTTTAACTGCCCCATCCTGAGGTAAGGATTAGGGTTGAAATACATTTTTTCAAGATTCCATTCTTGGAATAAAAAATTATAACCCATTTTGAGCTACATTTACAACTTAACATATACTACATTTTCAGGATAGCAGTTCATTTTGATTCATTGACATGTGAGAAATTACATTTATATTCAAACTTCTGAAATTATTGTTATTTTGTTTATGTTCAACATTTTCATCCCGTTTCTAGCTTTCAGTGTTTTGTGTTGCACTGTGTTGTAGTGGAGCAGTAGCTGTGAAGTAATGGAAAGTTGGTGTTTGAGAACATACTCAGATCCATATTTTAGTGTTTGCAAACCTTCCACAAAACCCCTCATTCAAATGAGCAAATGTCATCTTATGCAGAGACAGATGGATTAGTGGTTTTCTTCAGATTTCTTGTATCCGGTGGATTTTTCTCCTCTGTTTTTTTTTTTTTTTTTTTTCAGGGCTCAAGCTGCTTCCATTTCAGTGTCACGCTGTAGTCATTAATCAGTGATTATGGTGATGAGGGCAAAGTTGCCATGGAAGGAAGGAAGCGGAAAAAAAGAGACATTTTCAGTGGTTGGATTTAAGGTCATCTCAAGTGAAATGCTTTGGGCTATTACAGTTAGTGGTGACACTTTATAGAGCTTTATACTTCGATTAAATGCTAATACACTTCTGAGAGATATGGATTAATTTATGCATCTTTAAAACAACGTTCCCCGTCTTGTAAATAACAGCATATTGCATTTACTGAGAATTGCAACATCACCAAACACAAGTGCCACATGGCTGATGTCAAATCAGCTGGGTGTTTCACATTTATTGCAACGGAACACGGCGACAACAGCAACAAAGAGAAAACACAAAGGGGTTGGTGGGTAGAGGGGGTGTAAATGGGTTTTATTTATAATAGCCTTCTACATCATATGCTGCATGCAGCTTGACCACGCATTCAGCACCGTTCCACAAAAAGAAGTTACATAACCAGAAACCGCTGGATGGATAAATGAAAACAAAGTACTATATGGGTCAGTTAATGTAGAGAGGAAGTAAAGAACAGTTTTCTCTTCATGAAGTGACGAGCACATTCACGCACATAAAGGGCACATAAAGAAAATGTTAAAACCACTGGAGCCATTTAAGGAGGTTGAAGATAATCCCTGATTTGCCTCGTCTGTAGCGGTGTACATATATACATATATACATATATATATATATATATATATATATATATATATATATATATATATATATATATATACACTCACCGGCCACTTTATTAGGTACCCCATGCTAGTAACGGTTTGGACCCCCTTTTGCCTTCAGAACTGCCTCAATTCTTCGTGGCATAGATTCAACAAGGTGCTGGAAGCATTCCTCAGGGAGTTTGGTCCATATTGACATGATAGCATCACACAGTTGCCGCAGATTTGTCGGCTGCACATCCATGATGCGAATCTCCCGTTCCACCACATCCCAAAGATGCTCTATTGGATTGAGATCTGGTGACCGTGGAGGCCATTTGAGTACAGCGAACTCATTGTCATGTTCAAGAAACCAGTCTGAGATGATTCCAGCTTTATGACATGGCACATTATCCTGCTGAAAGTAGCCATCAGAAGTTGGGTACATTGTGGTCATAAAGGGATGGACATGGTCAACAACAATACTCAGGTAGGCTGTGGCGTTGCAACAATGCTCAATTGGTACCAAGGGGCCCAAAGAGTGCCAAGAAAATATTCCCCACACCATGACACCACGACCACCAGCCTGAACCGTTGATACAAGGCAGGATGGATCCATGCTTTCATGTTTTTGACGCCAAATTCTGACCCTACCATCCGACTGTCGCAGCAGAAATCGAGACTCATCAGACCAGGCAACGTTTTTCCAACCTTCTATTGTCCAATTTCGATGAGTTTGTGCAAATTGTAGCCTCAGTTTCCTGTTCTTAGCTGAAAGGAGTGGCACCCGATGTGGTCTTCTGCTGCTGTAGCCCATCTGCCTCAAAGTTCGACGTACTGTGCGTTCAGAGATGCTCTTCTGCCCACCTTGGTTGTAACGGGTGGTTATTTGAGTCACTGTTGCCCTTCTATCAGCTCGAACCAGTCTGGCCATTCTCCTCTGACCTCTGGCATCAACAAGTCATTTGCGCCCACAGAACTGCCGCTCACTGGATGTTTTTTCTTTTTTGGACCACTCTCTGTAAACCCTAGAGATGGTTGTGCGTGAAAATCCCAGTAGATTAGCAGTTTCTGAAATACTCAGACCAGCCCTTCTGGCACCAACAATCATGCCACGTTCAAAGTCACTCAAATCACCTTTCTTCCCCATACTGATGCTCGGTTTGAACTGCAGGAGATTCTCTTGACCATGTCTACATGCCTAAATGCACTGAGTTGCTGCCATGTGATTGGCTGCTTAGAAATTAAGTGTTAACGAGCAGTTGGACAGGTGTACCTAATAAAGTGGCCGGTGAATGTATATATATATATATATATATATATATATATATATATATATATATATATATATATATATATATATATATATATATACAGGCATGCAAAACAAATTAGGACACTGTATGGTAATATTCTTTTTTATATTAATTCAAGTGATAGAAATAAACAGCATCAAATTAGGAAAATACATATAAAATTTCTGAAGTGAGGCTTTCCGGAAGAAGATTGCATGATATGAGTTTCATGGTGGATTCAAAGAAGTCTCTGAAGAATTTGAAATCAGCCATTCTACTGTACAGAAAATAGTCTACAGGTGGAGAACATTCCCAACAACTGCCAACACAACCAGGTCTGACCGTCACCATGAAAGCAGGCCGCACGACGCTAAAAGAAGTCTCGAAAAATTCTTAAATGTCATGGCTGGATCTGCAGGAGGCTCTCTGGCTGCGAATGTTCAAAGTACAATCAGGACGAGACTTCATAAGAGGACACCTTTGTTCTCTTAGAAATCTATGAAGACTAGACAGATGTTTGCCAGAGAGCTCGCAAACAAAGACTAGGACGTCTGGAAAATGGGCCAGATGATTCTAAAATGTACTTATTTGGATGCCTGAGTTGAGGACACGTTGGATGTCCCATGGTGTTTACTTAGTTTTTCACAAAAGGCTTTCCACCTTTGAGCTAATCTTCTCATAATAATAGACAAATTGTGCGATCTGGTCTTCCTGCTTGCACAGTAAAGTTAAAATCAGATGATACTCATGTACATCAGAACTGAAAGAGGTACACTTTCCAACAGACCTAATTTGAAGTTCCTTTAGGATGATACAAAAGATATATTCAATTCAATTCAATTAAATTTTATTTATATAGCGCCAATTCATGAAACATGTCATTTCAAGCCAATTTACAAAGACAAATTCAATCAGATTATACAGATTGGGTCAGATTATATTAATTCTGGTATTCAGAGAACATATTATTGTTTTCTTTGTGCATTAGAGGAAATGGCGTAATTAAATCGCCGTTCTTCCAGTTGCTGCTCAGATATTCAACATGGCTCCCCCCAGCAGACGTTGGATTAGCCGCATAAAAAGAACATAGTACGAAATTATTAGTGGCTGGTTGTCACGGCAACAATCCTTGCGATTTACTGGGGGAAAAAAGGACAACGGGAAGGGGAATATCTCGCTGTAAGTTGGATTTCCTGATTTTAATCTGTACCTTGTTAAGATGCCGGGACACTTCAGGAAGCAAATCCTGAGAGCGTTTAAAAGCCTGGGTGCCTGGTCAGTGAGATGTAGCAGCTTGCACAACTCAAACAGATACTTTGGTTTTAAGGGAACAGGATTGGGAGAATAGTTTAAGATTTTTTTCCCCTGCAGACATTTGCTGCACAGATGGAATTTATTGTTATCCGAGGTGAAGCCAATAACATAACATGTGAGTACAGCTTAGGAAAAAAGGCTTGAAGGCAGAGGTAACTTTCAAGCTAATTTTAAACTCTTCTGGATTTCTGTTACCTTAACGTTTATTTAAGGTGTCCTTTGTCCACAAAACAGGCCCAAAAGGCACAATTCTGCTGTCCATTCCATCAAATGTTATGATTTGGAAGTGAATTTGTGGTAATACATGTTTTAGTGGTAATTTTAGCTGTAAACAAACTACATGATGAACTTTTGGTGAATCTGTACAGGGAATTGCACACTCTGATTTAAGTTGTGGCTTTAAGCTGCTTCTATGGTACAGAATCCTTCTCAAAACCACACAGTCTCAATCTCAGTTTAAGAGGTAACAAGTGATATCACATGGATGACCATGTTTATGATAGGGGAAGAAAATGGACATATTGAGTTTTTCTAACATCAGTCTTACTGAACTTTTAAGTTGGCACATAAATCCACGTCATACCAGTTGATGCACTATCCACACATAGCAAGGAATGAGTTAGATGCTTAATCTTGGTCAAAATATTTTAACATATCTTTTCATTACTTTACAGACGACACTGTCATATTTTGCACAGCAGCGACGCCTGCTGATGCCTTTTTTTTGATGGAGCTCAGGGACAACTGCCATCTATAACTTGTTGAAAAAGCAGATCAAATAAATTGTATGCTCTTTACCGCTTCAAAAACCTTAGTCAAAGGTATGTATTACTGTACAAGCCAAATTGCATATCATCAGTTGCTTTTTTTTCCTCTTTGCAATATCATGCCCCCAAAGTAAGAATGTGCTGAGCAAGAAACATTCAAGGTTTTAGCACCAAATGCATGGAAGACATCATAAACTGAACTTTGGTTTTAGTCACTTGTTACTTTAAATGAGTTCAAAGAAAAATGACTGGTGATGTGGACTTAAAATTTGATTTGATAATTTGTGGTATTTATTGCTATAAGTTAGAGAAACAAAATCTTAAAATGTGCATCTTAAAAAAAAAGTATCTTTAGCTATACATTTCTCATTGTCTACAATCAGAACCTTTCAAACACTAATAGTTCTCTAGAAATTTTACGAAAATGCCTACATTAGAACGTCAGTCGTCTAAAGTACTGTGTCTTTGAACAGCTCACAGCGTTTGTACTCAATCAATATTTTAAAATATGTTTGTGTTGATAGATGGGCTGCACAGTGGCACGGTTGGCAGTGCTGTTGCCTTGGGTTTGAATCGCAGCGTGGGGTCTTTCTGTATGGACTTGGCATGTTCTACTCATGCCTGTGTGGGTTCTGTTTGACTGTTAAGCTAATTGGTCTCTCCAAATTTTGTGTGAGTCTGTTGTGTGAGTCATTATTTGATCATTTCACTAGTAAAGCGAGGACTATGATGTAAACTGAGGACCTTGTGTTGCTCCTTACTTTTACTCTGGGCTAGTGGTTAGGTTTAGCACTATGGTGTCAATTCGGTTTAGGCTATGGTTAGGTATAAACCCCTAAAGGTTAGGGTTAGACTCGAAGATGAATGGAAATCTACGGAAGACAACCCCCCCCCCCCCATCCTGCACGGGTAAGCGGGTAAAGGCAATGGATTGATGGATGGATGGATGGATGGATGGATGTTTAGAGATGGTCTCATGGAGCCAACATAGGAGGGGGGGGGGGGGGTAGTTTGAAAAAAACAAAATGAATCATTTCTGGGGATTTGGAAACATGATCAATTAAGGTTTATTATAATCACAATGAATCAGAGTTCTTATGTTATCTGGCAACTAGAATGAACAGTGTAATAATTGTCTGACCCTGGCTTGAATCTAAGGTAAAATGGTTGCAATCCACCTAGTATGTGTGTAAGTCTTTTTCGTTTTATGTAAAGAAATAATAATTTTAATTGATTTGACTTTAGTGTATCTATGTTGCAGCCATCTTGGCCAGTTGTCCTTTGTAAAATAGATATTTCATTTAATAGTTTTCCTGCTTTAATAAAAGTTATAGACAAAAACTGTGTGCATACTAAATACTTAAAGTATGTTTTCTTTGTTTTATGTTCAAACTTAAAAATCTCTGCCTAATTGAGAATCACCACATGTAATGAATCTAGTACATAATCTACAAGATTTGCTGTTTGAACGGATTCTCTGATATAAACTTACTTTTCAACAATTTTTTTTATTGAGATGCACTTTTAAGACTAATATAGAGCCTTTTAGTTCAATTTTGTTTATGAAATCTGTCTGGAAGCTCTTAATCCTCAGCCCTTCCAGTTCTGAGTGAGCAATAGGCCAATGCCTATCCCTCAGACACATCCTCTATCCATACTTGGCAATCCTTTGAGGCTACATGGGATAAAGAACATAATCCATGCAGTGTGTCCCAGCTTCTGTTTCCATTTGGACATTTCCTTAGCATTTGGACCCCTCCGCAGAGGACGATCCTGATCAGACAAACAGCTTCTCCTTGAAAGCATAGATACACATACTTTAGATCTCACTGAAAAGATGTATGTGCTTGGATTGAATCCAACAAATTGAAAAGAACTAGATATATATTTTTTTTCTTGAAGTAAATGATAGCTTACAAAGTTTTAACGTGATAAACCCCCAACTTTATGAACAGGTTTAAGGGAAAACAAAGCTTAAATGGTGGGCTTAAGAGCAGTGTTAAAACTCTGCAGAGGATTTCATTAACCGGATCCAGAGTGGATTAGTTTGAATTAGATGGTTCTCTTTCTCTGATATGCTTGAGTAGATTAATCCACATAAATTGGATAATTTAACATATTTTTAACACTAACTAAATCCTGGAAAAAATCCATCGGAGAATATCATGAAACTGGGCCTAGCAAGTTCCCCGGTTTATTATACCTTACGAGCCAGTTGTTCCTGACCCAGAGTGCAGTCTGAATGTGAATCCTTGAAGGGTTCAGAATGTGTCGAAGATACAAAATTACCAGAAGCACAAGGTTTCTTACTTCCTCCAATGTATCATGCAGAGTTATAGTAAGCATTTGAAGCTGTACGTTCGACATCTTCACATCTATTCCCACTTATAATTAGTTACACTTCAGACATACCTGTATCATGTCATGTAGACATTATTAGAACATAGGTACTCAGTATTTCCCAAAGGGGTTGTACTATTTAAACCTCAGACATTTAGTTTGTGTGCTACTTCCTGATGAGGCAAATAGTGAAACCTTATCTTTCACAGATCAGCTGACCAGCTGCTTTAAGTT
This sequence comes from Fundulus heteroclitus, assembly GCF_011125445.2. Lineage (NCBI taxonomy): Eukaryota > Metazoa > Chordata > Actinopteri > Cyprinodontiformes > Fundulidae > Fundulus > Fundulus heteroclitus. The sequence continues at coordinate 1,760,099 of NC_046381.1, forward strand.
GTCCTAAAACCCAGACAGAAAGCTGGAGAAGATCAGGCTGCTTCAATAGTAGCTCCCAAACATCAGCATACCTTACCTTTAAATATTAAAGTGGATCCCTATTGTCCTTTAAAAAAATCTATTGTTTCCCAATGGCTGATGCCCCAGTTTGAGTTTATATGCTATTTTAATGATAGCACCATGCTCCTCATCTCTAGACTTAACTGCCCTATGACCTATGAAACATTACTTCTCTCTCACTGTTCAAGACTGCATGGGAAACCCAGTTCTTTAGATTAGCCCACCCTTCTTCTGAGATTTTATTGTGCTCCTGCACTAAGATTTGATATTATTGCATGTTGGCGTTTACCTGTCCTTGAGTGTCCTGAAAGGCACTTCTAAAATGTACTATAATTTATGTCTCTACTTGATGTGTATTAATAACTACTGTTGTTGTTGTTGTTTTTAAATATACTTAATCAATAAATTGGACTTGCAGTTGGATGGAGGAATTTAAAGAGGTCTGTCTGTAGTCATTGCGCTCTACAGAAACCCATTTTCAAGTGAAAGACATGCAAAACAACCGCCAACATTTCCCTGTTCTGCCTGTCCAAGCAGGTTCAGCATGAAAGCAGAACACAAGATGCTAAAAGGGTCTCCCAAAAGTTTAACCTGTTATCACAGGATGTATAGTAGGCTGTTTATAATGTTTATGAAAGTACATGTCTCTATAATTCAGACAGAGATGACCCAAATTTGACCTTTAAGGAAGATGTTCAACAAGAAAGTGTTTGCTCTCTAAGAACAGCATGAAGATCGGACTAAAATTTGCCAGTAAGAATAGTAGACAGAGTAGTCTTTGAACATTTGAGTCTAAAGCTGATTTATTTTGTCTCCAAAACAGACGACATGTTTGGCACAAACCAAATACAGCATTCCAGGAGAAGAACGTCATACAAGCTGTGATGAATGGATGAAGAAGTGTCGTGGTTTAGGGATATTTTGTTGCAGTGGGAAATGGCCAGGTCCCCGTCGTAGAGCCAACCCTGATTTCTAACGTGTGTCAGAGTGAGTTTGAGGAAAATGTGAGAGCATCTGTAAAAGAATTAAACCTGACCTAGGCAAAATTCTTTTGAGACCTCTTTGACTTAATTATTAGGCTGATAAACTTTTAGAATCGTCTTTCCAGAAGCTCTTTGGATCTCATCCTGCTGTTCACTATCCCTTCAACTGTCTGGAGGACCAAACTAAATCCCTGAGATTATAACAGGGCAGACCTCCTTCAAAATGCAGAGCAATGCTTATAATATCAGGTATATCCCATTTTATAGATATGTGCTTGGTTTTAGCCATTTTAAAGAATTTCCCAATTTGTTTCGATCACATACATTTCTAAATGTGTTTTAAAATGCTTTTTGTTACTTTACTTGAATGTTACAGTAAATCAAATTTTTAAGAGGAGACTTGCTTTTTTCACTTAACTTAAAGGAGCAATAAGTAACAATGACACATAATATTTCAATGTTTCCACACCTTACTTCTAATTTTGAAAGGAGAAAAACTTGATTAAGACATTATTTATGTAGAGCACTGATTGTTTATGTGGAATGTTACTTCCATCCTGTGTGACAAATGAGAACGAGAATGAGATTTTGGTTCATTTTACAGTAAATCTTCTCACTTTATTGGAGGAGACCCTCAACAGACTTTATATAAACAAGGAGAAAACTTTCACATAGCAGTTGGCTGAATAAGATCACCCTGAAACCAAAGAGAGGCGTCTTCAGCAACCCTGCAAAGTAGTCCTTTTAGGCTTCCCTTCCTGGCTTCTGTTGGTGTTTACCCATCCTCCATAACCAGAAGTCTGTGCAACAATGATATGCACTGCAGGGTTGCATAGACGGGGGAAAAAACGACTTTTCTCCGAGAATAGCATTCCTGCCATCTGAAGTTTGCGAAAGATCACAAGGACAAACTGGAGAGCTGTTGGAAAAATCTGCACAGATGAGAGCAAAACTGAAGATCGTGGCTGAAATTAGCAGCGCTATGTTATGAGGGGAAAAGGGAAAAAAAAAAACGAGCCTGCATTCAAGCTCAAGAACCTTCCCATCTGTGAAACACTGCCTCATGTTGTTTATGTGACTATTTGCACAGGAATTATGGCATTATATTTTTATCCTATTGTGAATCACCGAGGCCAGAATAGCTGATACGACCAGCTATATCTTGAGGTAAATGTCGGCATATCCATCTGTGGAATAAATGTTCAGGTGGGACAAAAACAAACACCGAAAATACATAAATAAATAATATTTATTTTCCACACTTAAGATTTCTGCTTGTCAGACACAAACATTTGAGATTTGAAGCTGGAGAGGAGGAGGGGAGGGTTCATTAGCTGTACGCACAACATTTTAATTCATCTAACCAAGAAGTTTGTTTCTGAGAGGAAATCAGGCACCTTCTCTCCAAAGACATAAACAACAACCTAAAATGAATAATTTGAAACAAATGAGATATCATCAAAACTTTAAAGACCTTATAGGTCTTTGACGTTTGACCTCCTTGCCATCACCCTAATCTTAGCTCCCACCACAGACTATCAGATTCAGGTCAGAACTTTAGCTGGTCCACTCCTGTTTGAAGAAACAAGTTAATAAAACCAAAGGACAACTTTAAATCTAAATCTGCCAGGAGGATGGGAAGTTTTAGGCTTGACCGTAAGGTATCATGTACTGATTCTCGAATAACATTAACAATTTACCATCAGGAGATTGGAGTTTTCTTCTAAATCAAAAGCTGGATCCTAAACCAAAGCAACTTGTGGAATAAAACACAGTAACATGCTTAGCATGTTGTAAGTCTAGACTTTGACTAGGCCACTCCAAAACAATCTTGTTTTTGTAAGCCATTCAGAGGTGGACTCGCTGCTGCACTTTGGATTATTGTCCTGTTGCACAGCACTTCAGCTTAAAGTGACAAACTGATGGACAGAAACTGTCCTGCATGATTTTCTGGTAGAAGCAGGGAAGCAGCCCCATCATACTAACATCCCTAATGATGAAGTTGAAAGAGAGGGACCAAAGGTCCACAGACCAGGATCTGAACACAGGATGGCTGCGTAGAGTGAGGCTTCCAAACATGGGTTGGAGCAATTTTGCTAAAATATTTTAGGACCATCATAATGTTTCCAGCAAGAATGAGATGGACCTTTGTGTTATTTCTAAAACAATGACACAATTTAGGCACAACTGCAAAGCCTACTCATTTACAGCCGACTATCTAAACTAGAAAGCTGAGCAGGGAGAATGACCGATAGGCCAATGGTAACTCTGGAGCAGTTGCAGAGATCCAAAGCTCAGGTGGGAGAATCTGTCAATAGGAGACATGTTGGTCATGCCCTCAACAAAGATGGAAGAGCAGCAAGAAGAAAGGCCACTGTTGAAAGAAGTCCTGTTTGCAGCTATCACAACCTATGTGAGGAACACCGTAAACGTTCGGAAGAAGTTGTCCAGGTCAGATAAAACCAAAGACAGCATTTTGCTTGAGGGTACAAAACAAAACAAAAAACAACTATTTGGCAAAAAAATTCAACATTGTACATTTTGCTGAATACTCTATCACTTTGGTGAAACATGTCGGTGGCAGCATCATGCTGTGGAGATGCCTTTCTTTAGCAGGGACAGAGAAGTAGGTCAGTGTCCCGGAACATACATCCAGAGCTACAAAGGAAGGGTTTAGATAAAGGCTTATTCATTGGTCAGAATGGCCCAGACTACATCTGACGCAAATCTATGGCAAGACTTTGAAAATATACTCTATCTGACAACTCTTGAGCTATTTTACAAAAAACAAATCCAAAAAAACGGTCTCTAGATGTTCAAAGCTGGTAGAGATATATCCCAAATGACTTTTCGTTGTAACTGCAATGTTATATTATATTATAATGTGAACATATGTTTATGTATTAAATGTCTTTAGCTTTTACTTTTCAAATCCCTGGAACCGTCATCTTCATACAACTGAAAAGCATGATGAACATGTAGTATATAGTTTATTTTCATACATATTTGTGTCTTTTCTTGTGGTATGGTGATTTTTGAAGTTTATTTTGTGTCATAAACCAAACAAACACCAACAAACTAACAGAGCCTTTTATGTTCTCATCATTATATTTTAAAAAGTCGCCACTTCACAGCTTGCAGCTCTGAGCTGAGTCAAGAACCTACTGGCAACGAGGACGCCTTTCCACGAAGATGTTGCTGAGGCCGCCATTAGTCGCGACCAATCAAATCACCTCTCATGCTTCCCTTTAAAGACAGTAATTAAGTCTGCAGCAATTTGAGCCTATTTTGGCCCGGTCTGCAGTGTAATCACCGTTCGAGCAAATAGAGCCGCCATCCACTGGGCGAGGTAGGAAAAGGAAATAGCCAAACGAGAGACGGCACTCTATGGAGGAACGCTAAACAGCAGTGGTGTGCATGGCGAGGGTTCAAGGAGGAAGCCGATGGTTCCCGAAAAGGAACTCTGCTGTCCAGCTGCAGCCAAACAAACCGGCGCACACAAATAAACATGTCCAAAATCTCATTTAGCTTTCCACTTCAAATATTAAGCTGTAAATCAAAATGTGGGCTTCACAAAAAGATAAAGTTTGTAATATAATCAAAGATATATAGATGTTTATAATTTGGAACTGGACTAATCAGCTTTTTTGGAGGGTAAAAAAAAACAATAAGGTAAAGAAAGGAGAACATCTCACATTTATCTCTGCTTTTATTTTCACCCTCTACAACAAAACTGTCTCCTGCAAGCTTCCTAGCAACATGTGCGTTAGCAGAATGCCCTCTTACAAGGAAGCCAAGCGGCTCCCTCTGCTTTTGAGCCTTAGAAAAGACCCAGTGGCAAGCATGTGCAAAAAGGGTTTGGAAGACCTTTTTTTTTATTTTCCACACGAATAAAATGGTTCCTAAGTGCATAAAATGGTCGAGCTCAACAAGGCATCAACATTTCACGGAGCAAAAACAGAAAAGGAAAATTGTCCTCAAGAGTCACAGGAGTGACTTTAGTGTCGCCGGTGTTACAACCGACGTGTGCGAGCCTTGCCAATTACACACACTTATGTATTGACGGCGGCGGCTGTGGGGGGAGAAAAAAGTCCAAGAAACGTTAGCCTGTCGCTTCAAAGCAGGAAAGGATTTACTTTTTTGCAAGGTTGCCGTGGCTCATTGCTAATTCTCCACAGACTGAAGATGTTTTCCTCTTTTTTTTTGCATTGGTGCAAATCGATAATCAGCCCTCGTTCTTGAGGCAGAATGTGATGCACAAAGTCAAGATCAGGGGTTGTGGCTTCCCTCTAAATTCATTGTGTTTTTTTTTTTTTTTTTGTCTTGCCAGGGTGCCCAGTTAAAACAACAAACGGGCGGGCGCAGTTCATCAAACTAAAGCAGCATTCAACAGTTCATTTTGTGCATCAACTGGAAGAGGGAAACCTTTGTTCTGTATGCAGTTGAAATCAGATATTTCAGATATACACTGCATAAAAAGACAAAAATGTATTTTCGTCATTGTCTAACCTTAAATCAGACTAAACCTTTCCTCATTTCGGTTAGTTACGATTACTTTAATTATCTATATTTCCAATTTTTTTTGGTGGGAAATTTTGTGCTTCTCTTTTAAAATACATAAGTTTAAATACATTTCCTTAGAATTGGAAAACATAACTTTTAAACGCATATAACTTGTTTTAAACATCTTGTTTGTGAATTTTGGGTGAACCAAACATACTAGATGGGGCTTTACTTTGGTACAGTCAGTGGTAGAGAATACGGTCAATAGCTTAGTCCTGATCCTAATTTTTAAGGCCCTCTTGTAACTTCTTCTTGTAACTAATTCCTGGATCGCTGCTCAGCAACTTATCTGTGGTTAAATGACTAAGGAGGATCATGACTTTGTCACGGTAGTCTTTCTCCTTCAAAACCACTGTGCACCTCCCTTTGTCCGCAGGGAGGAGGATGATGATGATGTTCTTGTTCTTGCTGAGGGAGGAGAGATTGTCCCTTCTGCTCTCTGCTGATGTTAGAAGGTGGTGGTTTGGCAACGCTGAAGCAGGCTGAAACTTTGCTCAGCTTCAAACTCTGTGAGTTTGTTGTTGTGGATAACTGATTCAGTGGCTGTGATTAGGACGGTAATTCAATAACAATGTATATCGATCGATAGATGCATATCGATTGGAGAGAAAAAGGAGTCAATAAAAAGTTCAATAGAATAAAAGTTTTCCTTCCTTTTGCATTCTAGCCATGTAGGTTAAGATCACAGTCATTACGTCCTCCCAACCAATCACAAACGCAGACCCAGGAACCAAGCTCCTCCCCCTTCAGAGAGTTCAGAGAGCACGTGTTCCTTTTTTTCTTTTTTAAAAACTTGTAGTTTTAGTAAAAAGTTAGTTGAATAAAGGGTTGAGTTTGAATTCAGTGTTTGCGTGTTCTTTGGGTTATTAAGCAACAGTATAAAATAGTCAGGGCCGCACTTAAAATAATTGTTTGGAATTTGTTGATAATTATCAATATTGATCAATATGATCTCTATTTGATCAATATGCTTTTTTTTCGATATCATCCAGCCTTAACTGTGATCATCGCCTCCAGAGGAATTCTTCTTGGTGCAACTGCAAAGTTCAGTCCCTTGGCAAGTATTTCGGTGAGTTGCCTGTCAGATAAATTCTTTACCCACTTCTCTGAGTGACATCACTGTTTTATGCTGCGCTGCTTTGTCCAACCTTCTGTGAATCGTTGTTAGGCTTGAGATGGGATACACAAAATTCTGGTAAGGTAAACTTTTGTTATTGGGTCTTCATCTTTCTACTGGATTATTGAGATGCATCAGGACACCTTCTTTCCCAGCATGCCGTTATCTGCTGGCTGTGCTGTTCTTTCTGTTTTCAGAGGTTGTCTTGGCTTTGTTTAATCTGTTTTGTGACTTTTGCAGCCAATACACGATGTTTGGGGAAAAAAAAAAACTATTTTAGTTTCTTCCTCTTTGTAATTTGGACTTTTTTCTCTCTTTTTTTGTTTTTTTTGTCTTCAATTAGTATCGGTTTACTCTCAGGGACCAATGACTTTTTCTGTTTGTTGTTTCATTTGTGAGGAGAACTCTGAGTATTGTAGTATTTTTGTTTTATTGCTTTGCACTCATATTGAAAACAAATTGCCAATCTTTTGGGTTTTGACATTCATGTAGCACAACAAGCCGGGACGCAACCCATTAATAAATCCTTCTATGACTTCAGCTTTTTCAACTGGGTAATTATAACAGATGAACTTTAAGATGTTGGTATATCCTGATATGTACCTGCATATAATAATAGTCGCTTTCATAGTCAAAGTTTCTGTCATCCAAGGATGTTTAGCGCCAGGCGCTGCAGTGAGCGGTTATCTTCAACCGTTGAATGATTAGTTCTGAGTTATCAGAACTATATGTGACAGGGATGATCATTTTCTTAAAAAAAATAATTTTTCCAACTTGCCTAATTACTTGTGTGGCAATAAAAGAGTTCCAGCAGTTGAACACTGAGGAGCAGAATCTGATGAAAGCCCGCAGAGTGCAGCAGAGCATGAAATTTCTCTGATACAGAGCCAGCTTAGTCAATAAAAGCAGATGTTTCACTTCCATAAGTAAGTATTCAAAGACAGACTAAACTGTCATCACTTTGGCTGGGACAGGAGCATCCTCGGGGCTTTTTGCTGCGAATCCGCCACACAACACTTCATCATGCACACAACCCTTTCCCCACACACGTCGCTGCACATTACAGAGGATTTATGCCAGCAAGTGATGGAAGGTCTTCACCAAGTAATGTGCAGTATAGACTGTTAACTCTAATTAATCACTGTTGGTAATAAATTACATCACGCAACGGGTGTCTGGATGTCTAGCACAGTTAAATACTGTACAATTACCACTGGGAAGTGGAATACTGGCCTGAAATTGGCTCAGATGATTGTCACTTTATGTCTAATCTACATTAACTGCAAAAATATTGTAGATTCTTTTATTTTTTTTAAAGCATCAGAAGGAGAACTGCTGTATTCACAGAAAGTAAACATCCCAAAGGAAGATGTTTTTGGTATAATTTGGCCTAAATTTCTACACATTCTAATGTCATGGTTGTAAACTTTTCCAGGCTCACCCAAATTTGTTTTTTTACAGAGGTAAAGACTGTATCGAGATGGATATAGCAGTACACCTTACAGTGCTTTTTAACTGTTATGTTGTGTTATAACCTCAACAATCATTGTATTTTATTAGGCTTTTATGTAATAGACCAAACAAAAAGTAGGTCAGGATTGTAAAGCAGAAGAGAAAAGATGCAAGAGTTGTACATTGTCTGAGTCAATGTGAAAAAACTCTTTTGTGGTGTGTCTCTACCAGCTCTGCCTTTCTAGAGTCGGAAGTTTCCCCGAATCATCTTATCAAAATGGTTCAAACTCAGTCATGCTGGACAGTTTCATGGTTTTCATTTTCCTGAGCCTTTCTAACACAGAAGTTTGCTTTGATCTAAACTATTCCATTGTAGCTGTATGTTTAGGGTCATGTCCTTGTGGGAGATAAACCTTCACTCTAATCTATTTTTATTTTGCAGGGTGCTGCCTCTCACCCAATGAAAGCAGGAGATGGCTACCAGAGTTAAGGATTTCTGCATCTTCTCCAGAGTCACCATGGGCCTCCTGGCTCCCTTTGTCTGAATAATGCTCTTCCTGCTATACTCTTGGGCTGCACTCTTTCTCTAAGGCCTTAGAAGCGGACTCTATGTCCTAATTAGGTAACCTATGACAGTGATTGGTTACACCGGATCTTATTTGGGAGTATGCTGAGTAGAAATGCAAACCTTGTTTTCAGAATTTGTAAACATATCTGGATCATTTTCCTTTTAAATGATTGTTTTGCACAACTTCATGTTGGTCTGTCACTTAAAATTCCAGCCGAGAATGTTGTAGTCTGTGGTTTTAACAGTAAAGCACGTAAAACGGTTAAAGACGAGTGAATATGCCTGAAAATCAATGTAAGCACATGCTCTATAACATAGATTATTTATATATATATATATATATATATATATATATATATATATATATATATATATATATATATATATATATATATCTTCAAAGACTATACCTCATCCCAGGTAATGGTGTGTTTTGGGAAAAGTCAACCATGAAGCCTGGGAGGAGAGGTTGCCTGAAGCCAGGTCAACAGTCCACCATTAACGTTGCAAGTTGCAGGCAAATAGCCCAGATCTGAGGAGGATCGATGGCTACATTGGCAGCTACTAGTCTCACAAGCCCCACTATTCCACCACCAAACAGGCATCCATCCTCTCAAATGTTTTCGAGAAGGTTGTGGGGAAGTGAAATGTCAGAAGCAGCTGGTACCAATGAGACTACAACAATTGAGGGAACCTGAGAGGAGAATGCAAAGAAAAAAAAGAAGAAATAACATGCATTGATCACAAGAGCATATATGGCGAAGACGGTGTTTTGTGCTCAGGCTTAAGGAACTATTTTCAGCATACAAAATCACAGCAAAGTTAAAAAAGAAAAAAGCTTGGAGGGGAATATTGAGCTTTTTTTCCTCCCCAACAACATGTTGAGCGAAACTGATTAAATCACCAGGAGCTACATGGATGGTGGTGTAAAACATAGTAATGATGCAAGAGAGGGATTTGTCTGCATGACAGCTCTAATTCCTTGATAAAGATCTGTCAGATAAGTCGGGGATTGTGTCTAGTGAAAGATCTGGCAGAGTTTGACCCCCCGTTGCTGAACATTTGTGTAGAATGAACCTTCTGGGACTCCTAAACTCCCGATTAGGAGATAAGCACGCCACATAGTGTGAAGCAAACAATGACGCTGGAAGAAACGGTGCAGTTCTAAACTTGGCTTTAAGAAAATGAACTTTACATTTACAGCTGCACTGAATGCAAGTCTGGAGAAGACTAATCGCTGTGTCCCCCCGGCACTCTCAGTGGGGACTTCAGAGACTGCTGCGAGTTTGAGGGGTGGGAAAAAAAAAAAACGAAAATGCACAAATAGAAGAGGATTTGTCAGAAAGAGGCAGATCACAGAAGCAAAACATTGGAAAGGAAATTAAAGGGGCATGTCATGCTTTTTAATGACTTACTTTTCTCATTTAAATCTTTCGGTTGCAAAGTGGAACCGCATTGCCTTGGTCCGAATTCCTCATTGTTGCCCTACAGTCGCTCCTTTGCCCCAGTTCTAAAGCGAGTTTGAGAGCAACTTAAATGCAAATGAGGCACCCTCCCCCTCCACCCCCCTCCAGGTGGCAGAACGTTCCACTCCACCCTATTCGGCCATCTTTGTGGTATGGTGGGGGACGGCGTAATGAATTGCATGGGTTAATACACCAAACATTTTGATTTATCCACTTTGTAGCTTCAGCATCCTTAAACCTGGACAACACAATCACAGCGCAAACAATGAAAATGGTGGATTTGGGAAATTGGTAAGCTGGAAGTCCATGACCTTGTTTTCCAGCTTGGAAATACTGTGATGTGATTGTTAAAATTTTTTTATAGAAAATACAAAAAAGAAAAGAAAAGGAAAATGAGCCGTTGTGGCGGTGTCTGTAAATGTTACTCCATTTTTCTTCACATTTAAAAAAAATTGACAACTTTTGCTTGATCTCTCGAATCTTCCTAACCAAAAGACTGCTCAGGAACCAGTGTGCGAAATACCTGTCAATATTTGGGGGGGTCCCCATCTCCCGATTGTTGCGCAATACCGATGTAAATTTTCTCAATATGCAGTAGGCCTATAACATTACAATGTCAAAGTCAAAGTTAGCTTTAATGTCAATTCTTCACATTCACCAGACATACAAGGACTCGAGAGGACTTTCTCATTCACCGATAAAGTGCACAGGCACAACAGATAAGATCAGTTCCTAATACTAAAATTTAAACATTTTTAGTGTTAATTGTTGTCAACGTTATGTCTTTCTTCTGTTTGGCGCGCACATGGCTAATTTGCATCCGCTAATAGGATTGGCTGGTTCCACTTGACAAGGAACCATGTTTACATTTCCAATTAAATGATAAACTAAGTGGCTGTCAGGAATTTCAAGCTCTTTCTTTATTAACATATTGTGTAAAAAGTTATTGAGAACTTCCTAAAGAGCACCTACACTAAAATCAATTTTATTGCAATCAAAAGGAATAGCTGTGACATTTATGGTAACCCTAAGAAGAAAAATCCACACGGCAGCATCAATATTAATGTGTTTTTCCTCTCAATATATAATAATTTTTGTGTCACTATGTGACCCCGACAGCAGAGAACAGGTGAAAATATACATATTTCACATGATGTCAGCCGAGCTGAGCACCTTGTTTTCAGCAATGAAAAATATTTTCTATTATAAGTTTAATTTAAGAAAACAGGGTTTTCCATTCAGCCAGCAATAGTATTGAAATAGGCTTAAAAGTATCAATAACTAGATACGGTTCTACACTTTGAGGGAAACCCCCCAACGTGTCATAACTCAAAGTTATCACTAAATCACAAGTACATGTCTTTAGCAGGTCGATATCATGAAATACAATGGTAGAAACATGAGGGAACAGACATTTCAAGCTTTATTATGCTGTCAGTAATACCGTATACCACGGTTACAGTTAAATAAGGTTTAATAGTATCAGTAAACCTATACTACCAAGCCTTATACCAGAGACACAGTTTTGAATTATTTGTTTAAATATTTCTCTGTGGTTTGTCATTTGGCTATATAAACACAAATTGTACATAAGGATGGATAATATGGAGACAAAATTTTATCACAACATTTTGTGTAATTTATCAGTGTTTACAACTTCTTTTGCAGTTGTGTTTAGGCTAATGCATTCAGCCCCACAAACAAATACCGCTCTTAAAAAGCACCCATTTAAAAAAAAGGCTTTTTCAAGACACCACTTATTTATAAAAAAGTGTGATTTATACCACTGTCAGGGTTCAGTTTTTGCCGTCTCACCATGGACAGTTCCAGATCCTTCCACCATTCACTCAACCCAGTTCCACTCCATGTCTGATCAGTTCCACCTGCTGCGATAATCAAAGCCAAGACTCATTCCACCTGTCCAACCTCTGGTACAGACCTCTGGTTCTCCTAATCCAAACTCCACAAATTTCAATAAAACTGTTAAAGGTGAAACCCTGTGTGTGGCTGAATTTGGGTTCAAATTCTCAATACATGACAACCACTATATTATACAAAGTAACTGCATTTAATAATCCTCTTTATTGTCACTGCAGCATACGTTCCAAAGAAACTTGGCTTCTGCATTTCCCCCATCCCTCAGAGAGCAAGGTGTTGGGGGGGGGGGGGGGGCACTGGGCAGGCGTTGGTTGAGCATTTTAGGGCTAAGGGTCTTGCTCAGGGACCCAGAGTTGTAGTCTGGAGTCGAACCAGGAACCTTGCAAAGACTCTCTAAGATGCATGGCCACCATTTCCCTATGATCACATTTTAAAGGTATTGATATTTTTTGATTGTTCTCAAAGAACCAACAGTGGCGGAAATGTAATAAATGTAATAATCCCAACAAAACTCAGCTTTTGGGTTTTTAGACATCACTAATCACTAGTTGTCATGATGAATCTAAAATATTTCCATGATTACTATAAAGGGTAAATGCATATCCATAATTGTCTGCTATGTTAAATATGGAGAAGGTCTAACATTGACCAAAAATGGATATCACGAAACCCAACATATCTAGGAATGACTCATTTTCATTAGAAATTCCTTAAAATGGACAAAATTACATTCTTTTCTAATAATTTTTTTCTTTTTCTTTTTTTAAGATTTCGCTTTTAGTTTCTAAATGGCTAAATGTGCTGGAAAATATTCACCCTATCAAGCTTTTCCAACCACACATCACCAGCAACACTCTAAGATCTCGGGACTGGGGTTGAGACCAGGGGAGATGGAGCTTTTTCAGCTGCAGCTTCACAGCTCAAATAATAATATAATAATATTAAGACGGCTGAAAATAATTTAAAAATCTCTTTTAAAAACTCATTTATTTAAGCTTGCTTTTAAACTCACACAACAAGATCCCTTGATTCTTCTATGCCTTTTGTTGTTTGTTTTGTTGCTTGTACGATAAAACTTAATTTATCTGTTGCATTTTATTATTATTTTTATCCACCTGTATGGCACTTTGGTTGCCTGTATGGTTTGTATAGCACTTTATGAGTAAATGGGGTGAGTTTTCTAAATGCAGATTCATTAAACTCATTAAATACTTCCAACTGTTACAATATCTGTTGGGAAAAAAACATAATTAATAAAGCTAAGTTGAGACAAGTCATAAAATAAGACAACTTATTTTTAGGAATTTTAAGTTTATGTGACTAATAGCCAGGTTAGGATTAAAAGCATTTACAGATGACTAGGATCAGCACAAGGTAACATCACTGATCTGTAAAATATCTCAGAACTAAGGGGCCTTCATTGTGACCCTCTCATATTTTACCTTGTATATAAACACATTTTTTTTCTCATTCTGGAAGGAGACTGAGGTCGAAAAACGATCTCCAGAATGCCTCATGTTTGACCATCCTGAGGGATTTGAGCTCTCATACAACATTTACAGAGTTCCCAGACCTTAATTAGCTTCTTGTGAACAAGCCAAAGACCCAAGAAGCTAATTAAGTATTCAGACCCTAATTACCTTCTTGAATCCATCATTTTCTCATTTGTTCAGAACACAAAGTCTGAACTGACCGGAATTTACAGGCTATATATGGTGTGTCGGACTACTGATTGAGAATTCCCTGTTTTGTCTTTTCAGAAGGGTTTGGGAATTACTGGCTTGCTGAATCGGCATACAAGGAAGTACATTACACGTCCTGAGCTGAGATATGTAAAGAAAACCAAAGCTTTTTTTTAAAGGTATTTATGAATGTGTTATCCCTAAAAGTGTATGTCTATAGTTATCTTAAAATAAAGTAAAATCCCTTCAAAGGGATTTGAGGATTTGTGGGATTTTGTAAGTATCTAGCCATATGTTTTTTGAAGTGGAGAGTTTTGGATACAGGTTTATATGTATAATTATGGGAAAAAATTACAATCAATTGTGAACTTTTATGATTAAAGCTCTAATTGGTGATGTTGGAGAGCTAGTGAGATTTGAGAGTGTCACTTCCTCTGGAGGGGGGGGGGGGCAGAATATTTCCGGCAATGGTGAAACATCATGAATGTGCATGGAGGAGGATGAAGGATGCGGGAGGAGGAAGGCTAGAGGAGGATGTGGCCAGGACGAGACATAACGGCACCTGATTGGGTCTTTCCATTCGGTCAGAATGGCAGGGATTGGTCATTTTTACAGGCCTGCATCTCTCACAGATTTTTGTTTTTTTCATTCCTTTTCTGAATACATAACATATTGACTACTCTCAGGATGGAAGGACCATTTTACCCAGTACAACTAAACGTGTTTTTGAACAGAATTACCAACTATAATTTTAATTAATTAATTTTTTTCACAGTGATTTTGGATAAAGATTTGGATGAATAAGTTAGAGTTTAAGCTCTAATATATACATGCGCCCTTGCCCTTGATTAATTTGTGTAATATTTGTGTCCCTGTAGAAGTTGCACCATGACCGCACACCTTTCGGTTGAAAATCTGGCAATTCTTCTTCAAATAACAGGTAGAGTTAATATCTAAATGGGTTGGCGTCCTGCCATGGATCTTGAGTTTAAGCACAATCCACAGATTTTCAAGGAATGGCCATCCCAGAAGCTAAAGCTTGTCCTGCTGGGATTCTTTGGTATCACGTTGGGTTGGAACATAGAAATATATCCTGGTTTCAACTACCTAAACTACTGGTAAACCAGGGATAAAAAGATGATTGTTTTTACACTTTTTTAATCATTTGTTCTGTTTTTATAAGATTAAATGCTGATTGTATTTGTTAAATAAATCCATCCATCCATTTTCCAAACCGCTTAATCCCTCATGGGGTCGCGGGGTTGCTGGTGCCTATCTCCGTTAAATAAATCAGTCAATCAAATCTATACCAAACTGCTAACCTCACAGTGAGGGAAACTGGTTAGGATGTCGAGGAATAAACATGGATCCACCAAGGCCCCTGGCAAGAACTGGAAACTCCCGTCTACAGTAATCTAAGTGTTTTTCCAAAATAGATGCTCAAACCTGACTGAAAATGGGAGCTTGTAATCTGGCTTCGGAAGATTTTTTTTATTTTTTTTTATTTTTTTTGGGGGGGGGGGGGGGGGGTAGATAAGACCAAGGTTAAGCATGGAGGTGGCAACATAATGCTGTGGGGCTGCTCTACTGCCAGAGGAACTGGTACATTGCACTTAGATGTAATTATAAATAGGAGGACAGCCTTCAGCTTCACCTCAAATCAACATCTAACAATGGGAACTGAACGGTTGACCCAGCAAGAACATCATCCCGGCAAAAAAGAGATGGATTTTCTGATAGAGATTTACCATGCAATTACAAAAACATTTTTAATCAATATCCAATCAAAACCAACCTAGCCCCGTCTAAAAATATAGCTGACTCAATTTTTAAATCATGAATGCGTTTTGTGTTTTTTTAAGAGCCAAACCTCAGCTGATTACTGCTTGACCTTAAAAAATCACAAAATAACAGAACCTAATTTATAACATAAAGTAGCCTAAGATTTTAAAATCACCTAAAAAAATCAAGAAAAGATAAAAAACAAATTGATTGACATATATTAGTCTGGAAAGGGCTACAAAGCATGTCTAAGGCTTTGGGACAGAGAGTTATTATTTAGAGGTGGGCGATACCGGGAATTTTTAATCGATCCGATACCAAGTAAATACAAGGGGCAGTATCGCCGATATCGATCCGATACCAATACTTTTAACATTTGATTTTTATTTTATTATTACAATTAAATAATAATAATAAAGTTATGTTCAGTGTTTTTTTCCTAATCCACCGCCTATATCTTTCAATCCTCATGTAATTTTGTCCGTATTGTGTGCACCTGCTTGTTGCTTTAATCCTATAATTTTCCCCGTCGTGGGATAAATAAAGGATTAGCTAATGTTATCTTATCTTAAATAACACTTTTTAATAGGATATATGTACTGGGTTCTTTCAAGGTCTTAATTACATTTTCTGTGTGGGCTCCAGTAACATATGATAGATAATATCTACTTTGAAAATTAACATGAACTGCTGCTCTGATCTACCTGGATGTCCTCCGGAGGACTGAAACGCCTCAGTCAGTGACGTCAGTCTGTGGGTCTGTCGGGGCAATCAGGGAAGTTTCCTCTGTCGCTCTACGTTTTCTTCCTCATGGTTTTTCACGTGCTTAGATACATTTGTTGTGTTTCCACTTAATTTAACCGGCTTTTTACAAAACATATTTCTCTCTTCATGTTTTTCCGCTCTAGCGGTCTCTCTCTCTCCGTGTCTGAACAGGAGCCGCGCGCCGCGCGCGGCGGTTGTTTGTGTATGTTGCGTTGAGAGAGCACAGTGGGCGGGACAGGCTGAACCTGCGTGCTGATTGGCTGGCGCCGCTGAGCCATGTACGAGAGGGGAGGGGGAGCAGCAGCCAGCAGAGTGCCTGCCCGTGACACAGAAGGGGATACTGGTGAATCTGCGGCAGTCAGCGCGCGCGGGAGAGAATAAAAAGGATCGATCCTGTTAAAAGAATATTGTTCAATATCAATACCCGCGTTGATATCGATAGTATCGATCCTAGGATCGATCCGCCCACCTCTATTATTATTCATAAATAGAGAAAACATGGAACAGTGCTGAACCTTCCAAGAATTGGTCGCCACCAAAAATGACTCCAAGAGCGTATTGACGACTCCTCATCTGTCTTTGATGAGTTTATAATTCAGCAGAGGCAGGGTAAAAGTGGCATAAGAGGCCTATGTCAGAGCTCCAAGGTCAAGACGACCTTTTTTGGACACTGTGCCTCCTGTAACATCTGGCATTAAACTAACAGCATTTAGGAAGAACAACACCTATACGTACAATCAAACATGGTAGTGGCAGTGTGACGGTCTGGAGCTGCGTTTCTGTTAAGGCAAGGCAAGTTCATTTACAAAGCACTTTTCAGCAACAAGACGATTCAAAGTGCTAAGGACTCATTTCCAGTTATTACAAATATCTTATGGAAGTTGTTGCCTCCTAGGGTGGTGGTGCAACAAGTTGTCAGCTTTAGGCGGCGATCACCTTTTTGCACTGGGACCGGTAGGCCTGGAGAACTTTTTCCCTCTTAGCAGATTTGAGAATTACCTTTTTGTATTTCCTAGTTTGTGTCTGGTATCAAAATCTGTTTGAACCAGACCGTGGGAACAGGTCAACAATCTATATACAAACATATACATTTAATTAGAGAGAAGGAATAGTAATCTTATAGTAAAGAATAAACAAAAAAAAATTATCTTAAGATGAAATAGGAACAGGACGCAAGCTTAGGGAACCTGCTTAATGCGACCTAACCATTGAGACGATGAGCTATGTCAGCAACCTGCCTGCAGCTGGAGTCTTGATGCTAGCACAAAGAACAATGGCTGAGCATCTGCACTGGAGGGCAGCTTTGGGAAGACAGAGCATTGGAGAACTGATCAGGAGTGCAGCTCCGAACACGGAGGCGGACGCGGGGGTGGGGGTGGGGGGGTGCTCTCGTGACGCTGATGGAAGCCGACACTCAGAATTAGGAGAGGATCGAGAGACACCTCTTACTTAAGGAAGCTGTTCCTCTAGGCCGGAAAACTTTGATTTAATGTAATGGAGTCCTCATCCGGAGAAAAGGGGCCCAAACGCGTCGTGAATTATTGGCCTCAGACGGGGCTGTGAAGTTAAGATGAGGAGATATTGCTTGTTTGTGTGTTTTCTAAAGAAGTGGAGTCTGGAAATGTTCCTGTATTTCCTCGAGCGGTTGGGAACAATGCTCGCTCTTGTGCTCTGATGTTTGCCGAGTTGTTTGGACCGCGTAACAACAGCGTAATTAACATCCCAGGGGTGTAAATAGCAACTAAATTATTACTAATTCTATGCAGAGAGGTACAAAATTGCCTCCTTTTTTCAGAGGCTTGTTAGCAAGGAAACACCACACACAGACTCACGCATCCATTCAGTAAACACTGTGCACAGGGGAAAAAAATGCAACACACACACACACACACCTACTTCTTAATCTCCCAGCGCCATGAACCCAACGAGGGGCTGAGTTATGGAGTGCGAGGAGGACTTGGCTTGGCATCAGAGGGAGGCTACCTCACTGCTCGTTTGGATGTTAATTAGTTTGGCCTGTTTGCATTTTTATTTATCTGGTGCAGCGCGTTAGAGCTGATAATCTATGCACACTGATATCAGCGGACTAAAATCTGAGCTGAGATTGGAGCTGGCCAGCGCCAGTGGAGCCGCTTCTTTTCTTACATTATTCATCAAGTGCAAGCGGGGACTAGCTTTTAAAAGTCACTTCATCCGGCCGGCTATCAGGTCCGGTATGTTTGAGGGGAACGTACAGGGATCCAAAGATCGCTGGCGCCTTTACGAGATAATTCACACTCATTGAACGCCGGCATATTTTGTCACATTTCATCTTGACTGTTGTTTTATGTTTTTTGTAAAGTGGGATTTTATGTGAGGGACCAACACAACATGGTGCATGATCCTGAAGTGGAAGGAAATCGATGTGAGTTTTTCACTTTTCATCAAATAAAATTGGATGGGTGTGCCCTGTGGGGACTATAAAGACTCCTTGAACCTTGTACTGTGATGCCTTTCTATGAAGTCCAATGCCTTCAGAAGTAAATAATCTTGCCCATCCATCTATTAAAAATACCTTAAGATCAGTCAGAGCGGATGGAACGCATCCATGAAAGGCAGTTTACTACATTTACCTTTCTACAGATCCTTGATTGGACTTAGGCAGAAACTTTGAATGGGCCATTCTAGCACATGAATGAATTCTTTGGTGCAGCTCTGGACGGATGTTTTGGGTTGCTGCTCTGCTAAAAGTTAAACATCTTGGCCGGTCTTAAGTCCAAGTCATCATCCCAGAGGTTATTTTTCAGACCAGCTTTCATGTCCGTGCTGAACAACAGCCTCACCTCAGCATGATGCTTCCAACACCACATTTCACTGTCAAGCTGGTATGTTTCCAATGATGTGCAGGGTTAGTTTTCTGCTAAATATAGCATTTGGATTACAGCAGTCGAATCTACTAAGTAGGGCTGAACAGTATTGAAAAAAAAAGCATATCGATTAAATAGAAATATTGATTGATATAGATAATTATCAACAAATTCAAAACATATATTTTGAGTGCAGCCCAGGCCATTTTATGCTGTTGCTTAATGACCGATTTTTAGATACAGAACACACAAACACTGAATGCAAACTCAACCCTGTATTCAACCAACCTTTGAAAAACCTTTGAAAAAAATAACCTGTGCTCTCTGAGCTCTTTGAAGGGGCGGAGCTTGATGACGGAGCGTTCCTGGACCTGCGCCTGTGATTGGTTGGAGGATGTAATGACTGTAATATTAACCTACGATGGACTAGAATGCAAAAGGAAGGAAAAATTTTATTCTATTGACGCTTTTTTACTATCATCAATATTTGTCTATCGATTGATATATATTGTTGTTGAATTATCGTCCAGCCCTACTACTAAGGTAAAAAAAAAAAAAAATACATAAATAAAAAACTTGTTCTAAACAAAATGGCTGAGCGTGAAAAAGTAAACACCACTGAAACCTAATAAGTAACTAAATTATTATCATAAAGCACTTTTCATAGATAAGAATATCACAATACAGTATAAAGAACATGAAGCAGAACTGTCCCTGACAGCAACTATTGTCATCTATCAAATGCAAGAACTGTCCATTACTCTTATACATGATGGCTGAATTTTGGCCCACTCTTCCTGACAGAATTGTTTTAATTCCCTTAATGTCTCTTAATAAATTAAATCACTTTAAAACTGCTTTTTTTGTGTTTACTAAGGTTATGTTTGATACTGTTTGACAGCTCTGCACATATTTAAAGATCCCACTCTCCCAATCATCATCAAACCCCTCACATGTCATGCCTCCCCTCTGTTCCTTTCAGCTGAATTGAAACGTTCTATCGCTCTCCATAGCCCGTGCTGTATGGAGACGGATTGATATGCATCCAGCATGTAATGAGGAGAGATGACAGAGTGCCTGGACCCTGTGCGTGTGCACCTGCCACGCACTGGCCGCCAAGTCCAGGAGTCGGAGATGATGAAGATGAAGCCGAGCAGGTCAGAACGAAGCCCACCTCCCCCCACCCCCTCCTCCCATTTACAAGTTATGGCCTCTTTCTCCTTCGTTCCTCCCGTCATTGGAGGAAGATTAGACGGAGCCGATTGCTTCAGACATCAAGCAGCCGAGTCCACCCCGGCTCCTCTATTCCACAGTCAACCGATGCTCCCTCCACTCCCCCCTCCCTCCCTCCCCTCCCCTCCATCTCTTCTTTTCATCCCCCTTTATCTGTAACTAGTGAATGGCAGCCAATCAGGGCGCAGAGTCGCCTCGGCTTCGGTGACATCCACTGGCGGGATTGATGCACTGCTGGAGGAGGAAAGAGAAGAGGAGGGGACTGTGCGACCGGGAGGAGTCAGAGGAGATGATAGAAAGAAAAGAAAAGAAAGAAAGTGTGGAAGTAAAGAGAAGGAGGAGTAAGTGAGCAAGGGGAGGGAGCAGAGAAGCGAGCTGGAGACTCTCTCTCTGTGTCTCTCTCTCCTCCACACAGAGTCCCATACACATTCGCAGCAGCTGTGCCGCTGTCAGTCCTGGAATGTAAGCACTGCCGACAGGAGTCTGGTTTTCCCACCGCTAAGAACCAAGAAGGAGTACCAACCCAGCACTGCTCCCTCACACCTATAGATGGATGCTAAGCGCAGCAGAACCTAAGGTAAGGCGTTTATGCCCCCCCCCCCCCCCCCCCCCTTCCTCCCATCCATCTCCTGCGTTTGCTCTGCGTCTGGACTCTCGGGTGATGCTCTACTCCTGGCACTGTGACGCGGTCAGACTAAATGCAACACCGAGCTGTGCAAAGAACTTCAACCCGAAATCACAGCACTTGATTGGAGGATTAGACTCCCTATTAAGCCATCTTTTTTTTTATTTATTATTTCCCCAAATTGAATCTAGTTTTCATCATTTTTGCATCTTTTTGCAGCTGCGCGTTCTGATCACGCCGCTTGCCATGACACCTGTCACTCATCCTAAGGTCCTCCGCTGTCAACTTCATCCCCCGTTCTTTGCCCGTGGCAGACCTCGGCGGGCTGAGCCGTCGGTGCACCTACAGCAGGTGCTCGCACCTGTTTGAAGGCAAGCGTGTGTGACTTTCTGAGTGCGCATGAACATTTGAGAGAGTCTCCGCGCAGCGCTCCGACAGGGAGACGGTCGCACTTGTGATGCGATTTGACGGAGAGGCACTGTAGCGTTCATATCTCCTGAAAAAGAAGAAAAAAAAATCCCTCAAGGTGTTTATCGTGGAGAGGGAAAGGGACATGTGCTCCAAAGCACAAACTTAATTCAACCCTGACCGACTGGATTTTTTCCCCCCTCCCTACTCCTCTCATTTCTCACTCTGTAAAGACACCACAGTGATATATGGGTACTTTTTCCTCTCTTCTCTCTAGGCGCACTCCTTGGTTCTCCACGCTACGCTGTTATGGCTTAGTGAAAATTAGCCACTAATGTGCTCCTTGAATTATTCTCAAATGGAGGCTGACCTTTCAGCGTTAAAATGAAAAAAAAAAAGAAAAAAAAAGAAATCTGTTCTCTGAAGCCGGCGACATTCACACTGCGCATTCTTATGGAACAGATATATGAGTACTTGTTGCCTTCAATAAAAAAAAGAAGTCTAATAATCTCAAAAAAAAAAAAAAAAAAAAAAAAAAATTCACCTAAGGCAGTCAAATAAAAAAAAAAAAACTCTCCTTCTTCTAAACAATACACAGGTTGGATCTCATGTGGTACTTTAACTGTCAACAGACTCTTTCCAAGAAACGCGCGGCCCGGCCTCGGCACTCCAGCCACCCCGGCCCTCTTTCCACCCGGGAAGTGTGCACTGTATCACAAAATTGCTTTCAGGATTTTCAAAACATGAGTAAAGCTCGCCGAGGTCTGCCAAAGACTGCAGACCGGTCCCCGGCGCGTTGGGAAGGGCTAGGGCTCCACCAAGTGGAGGTTGGCGCATCTGCCCCCCCCCCCCCCCCCCCCTCCCTCCTCTCCTCCATCCCTGGTAGATTTACGCTCTGTCCGTGCAGGTCTGTCAAGCAGCCGCAAGCAATCACAGGAGCCACTAAAGCTGCCAGTCAGACGGCAGCAGTTTGGAGATCAAACCTTGCATTGTTCTTTTTGTTTATGTAAGTGAATGAATTATGTAAAAAAAAAAAAAAAACAGGGTTCTGGTCAACATAAACGCACAGCAGCAGCATTACGACCTTGTCTTCCTCTTTCCCCTTTGCTTTTAACGCCAGACCTCCACTGCTCATTGCTCTGACTGCAGCCCCCCTAAACGCTGGGATTGAAATAGCCAGCAGTTTCAAATTGTGCGTGGGAGTTTTTTTTTTTTTTTTTTTTTTTGGATTGTTGACGCTTAATTATATGGTCCAACCCTTATGTAACGTTGCATCTGCTAATAAATAGATCCATATATCTGTGTATTCACAGGCCCAGATTGAGCTTAAAGTGGGAAATAATACCAGTGGGGATATGAAATTTTAATTTTTTCCATCCGGGAAATATTCCCTCTATCATTGCCTCTGGTAAAATAGTTGTTGCATATATAAGATTACCACATCATGAAGGGAAACACTGAAATAAATATATGGAGTAGAAAAAGTAACTTT
Source organism: Fundulus heteroclitus (assembly GCF_011125445.2). Lineage (NCBI taxonomy): Eukaryota > Metazoa > Chordata > Actinopteri > Cyprinodontiformes > Fundulidae > Fundulus > Fundulus heteroclitus. The sequence goes on from NC_046381.1 coordinate 1,783,019, forward strand.
TTCCTTGAATTGCAGAAGGGAGAAGTTGAATAAAAAATAAATAAAAAAGAAGGGCAAACTGGATTGAATATAAAGACACCACAATAAGATTCAGCATTTTTTACACGTGAACTTGGATGTTGATGTGTGACTGTGCACCTTGTCGCCCCATATTTTATTCATGAATTAATTCCAATTAAGATGTCGTTACTGTCCTTTGTGCTGAATTTTAGCTCAATCGATCATAGACGACTGAACAGTTTAGTGGAAGCTTTTAATAAAACAACAGCAAAAAAAATGAAACTACCTGCTATTCTAAAAAAAAATTAAAAATAAAGATTATTTAATACATTTAGTTTTTGCAGTCATGTCATGATCATAAACCAAGAAATCCTTTACATGAGCCTTTGCAGAAATTCTTTTGAGGAAACTAGAAACTATGTTCCCGAGGTGAAGGTCTCAAAAAGTAATGCACAAAAAATGTTGCTAAAATGATAAACTAATTATTTGTGTTGTTGAGACTAATTTGTTCATACCCCTTGGAGATTTAGGTTCAGGAACATGTTTCATTTGGATCAGCATGTTTCTTTTGACTGGAAATAGTAATAATGTTTTGCAGCCCTGCTAAAGTCTCGACCTCAGTCCGATAATCTCTGGAGGGAGCTAACGATTAGGGTGATGGCACGGGGGTCTTCCGACCAAAAAAGACATGGAAGTCATTACTAAAGACAAACTTACCAAAACTATTAGGGAAAACATGCAAAAGCTGCTCAGACATTATGAGAATGGATTGATTGTTGTAATACCAATAAAGGTTTTTCCATTAAAAATGACTAGTCATTTTTTTCCACCACATATCCTACTGCTTTTCCAATGTTGTACCATCTTTTTCGAGATGCCTCTCTCGTCCCCTATGAGAAAACAAACTTCTTTGTTCAATGAAAATCATTTCAACGCTGAATCTGCCGGGGGTATGAATAAAATCGGGCTTAACTGTACATATTTTACGCTTCTAAAACCTCTAATGCAGGCTTACCTCTAGAGCATGCTGCAGCTATAATTATTGTCCTCCTCGAGTTAGAGAATCCACAAAAGTGCTTAGTTGCAGAGCTCAGTTAAGGGTTTTTCTCTGGAAGCTTGCACATTCATTTTTTTAGGGCGGCGTGTGCATGAAAATTCATACAGACCAATGTTGCAAAGGCTGCGCTTTTTCTTTTTTTTTCTTTTTTTTCCCCCCTTTTCATCCCAGGAAGCAGATCCTGATGAACAGCTAGTTTGGATCTGATCAAAGATGTTCTTATTCAGCAAAACAAGAATGTATAATTTGCAGATTAAAGCAACGGAGCACGGTGAAGTTGTTGCCAGCCAGCCGGAATGCATAGTTGCCAAGATTAAGAGAAAACACTCAGAGACAACCACCCATAAAAGCATATTTAACAATTTGGTCCCTCCACATCTGTGTGTGTTGTGGTGCCAAGCCGTATAAGCTCCCTACAAGTTAATCTAGTCATAAACAATTTCTTTTAATGCGCCCCGCTTTTTTTTTTTTTTTTTCTTTTAATGGGCTGAATAAGTCGAGATAATTCTGCTCGAGCCTATAGGATCTGGCGTGGTTTCAGCGCGCTCATTCATCCTTTAATGGAGTGTTTGGAAGAATTTTGAAAAAGAAACACACTGGCCTAATGCTTAATAGGCACGCTGCATCAAAGATTAATATCCAGAATGCTATTAAAATCTCAAGGACGAGCTGGAATGATAATTAGAAAATGCAATCACTAGCATCAGACTGGATTAATTGCAAGGCGGGCGTTTCCCCTGATTTCAGCCGCGTCCGTGTCACACTTATGTCACATTTTACACCTACAGAGAAATGGAGCTCCAGTGAGCACCATCATGACTTTAACTCCTGAAAGAGTATAACACTTTAGACTCTACTCAATCCGTAAAGCATTTTTTTTCTTTCCCTGAGAAGTAGAGGAGCAGATGTCTAAGATAAATGTAATTATTCTGGTTAATTATTCAGTGGTATGAAAAAAAAAGCCAATTTCACAAGCAAGTTGGTTATAAATATATAGAAAGCCAAGCAGTCAGAGCTCTCCAGTACGTACACATAAGCCCTGCTCAAACTGGAGGAAATGGGAGGAAACCGCCCATTCGCTCAGTCTTTCTGAAGACGTTTGGACACCCTTCATCTAGGCGTCTCTCACAGTCCTGGCGGCTCGCTCTTGATCATCCTGCACTCAGAGAGCTGCTGCTTTTAACCACATGGAGGCCCATCCTCTTAGGCGCATTCCCGGTCAGATGCAAATCAATGACCCCCCCGTCACTCCCCTGGGTCGTTAGAGTCTCTTGCTTGGTGCGAGTCGTGGCGTTGGCCACCTGAATCATGGTGAGAATGCTCTTGTAGTTTCTTTGGAAGTAACTGTCCTTCAGCGAGTTACAAAGAAACATTGACAATGTATGTGTGGGGGAGTCAAGGTGAGGATTTAAAAGACAGGAAGACTGTACCGAGTGTCAGGCAATATTGGTGGGAGTATCATGATGAGGAACTGCTCTACTGCCAGTGATGCAGTGCACAAGGTGAGCTGTTAATTACTACTAAAATAACTCTAAATTGCTCAATTTACGCGATGGGAATTGTTAAGAAATGCAACATTTAGACTTAGGCAGACTATATTATATAGATATAAGTATTAGTCATTTGTCTGGAATGTACCTTAGATTGCGCTGGATGAGACACCAAAGACATTAGATTTTTTGTTTAAAGGTGCATTTACTTTTTAAAATGTTTACATCAGTAGTTCACTCTGGTTGTTTTTATGAAAGGTTATCACGTCCTGCTTAGTTGTTATTTTGCCGTTTTATGCTTTGTTTTTGCTCCACTTGTTAGTAAATAAAACCATTCGTGTTTATTTCCGATATTACCTGAAGCATATGCTGCACATGCGCAGCAGGGGTTAAGACAAGGAAGTGGCTAACAGCTATTAGCATCTCCCAGCTAAGCAATGAGGAAAGGTCCAAGATCCAGTAGGAAAAAAAGCGCAAAAAAATATGATTCCTAGAAGGAAAAGGCTGGATTGTCCCGGGGAATAAAGTATAACCATCGGTGTTCACTGAAGCCGACGCTAAACGAGGCTCAGATGTGACCGCAGGGTTTGACGTGAGTAAATGTTCTGATTTGAGGCTCTTCAAGTTGCTGTAGATCGGTGTATTTAATTAATAACGTTTGGTCTTCGATCACGCCGAGCTGCTGCTTTACTGCAAGGCATTGCAGTGGGTCAGGCTCGGTCCGTCATTATTTACAATTGATTTATAAATTAAGCAAACCGGCATTATGATAGTTCTGCGATACTGCCGACATGTATGTTTATATTTGTTAATCGCTCCTGAGAGTAAATTATCTTTCGGCTCAAAGAGGACCATCAAAACCCTATCAAGATGGAGGCTTGGTGTATAATATAACCTTAATTTATCACGACCAAATGGTTTTTGGTCTTTTTTATAAGCATATTATGTGGCTATATACCTTAAAAATTGGAATGGATTCTGATCCTCTCGGATGTCCTGCCCCAAGTGGGGGAGTTTAAGTGTATCGGGGTCTTGTTCACGAATGAGGGATAGAAGGAACGATAGGCGGATTGGTGCTGCATCTGCAGTGAGGCGGGCGATGTACCGGTCTGCTGTGGTGAAGAGAGAGCTGAGTCAAAAGGCGAAGCTCTCCATTTACAGGTCAATCTACGTTCCCACTCACATCTATGGTCATGCGCTTTGGGTCTTGATCGACAGAAAGAGATTGCGAATACAAGCGGCAGAAACTAGTTTTCTCCGTACGGTGTCTGGGCTCTCCCTTAGAGATAGGGTGAGGAGCTCAGTCATCTGGAGGGACTCAAGGTAGAGCCGCTGCTCCTCCACGTCGAGAGGAGCCAGTTGAGGTGGCTCGGGCATCTGGTCAGGATGCCTCCTGGACGCCTCCCTGGTGAGGTGTTCCGGGCACGTCCCACCGGGAGGAGACCCAGGGGAAGACCCAGGACACGCTGGAGGGACTATGTCTCCCGGCTGGCTTGGGAACGCCTTGGGGTTCCTCCTGAGGAGCTGGCCCAAGTGGCTGGGGAGAGGGATGTCTGGGCCTCCCTACTGAAGCTGCTACCCCCGCGACTCTATCCCAGATAAGTGGAAGAAGATGGATGGAGGGATTGTGATCTCCTCTTGGGGCCATCTCCATAGAGACAACTGTACTCAATTAAAACCTCCAAACAAAAGCAGTGTAGCTTCCCCTGAGGTATACAGAAAGTCATTGTTTTTAATCACCACTAAGAATAAGGCTTTGGGTTTAGAACAATACAGCAGCAGGGGAGGGTTGGTACCAGCGGACATTTATTTACTAGACATAAGCCACCAGTGATCAACGAGTGCCACTATCTGTTAAGTGTTTTTAGTATTCTTTATTTTGTGTTTTTATTGATGTGATTAATTTTCTTGTCTAAATTAGTTAAAAGATATACTATTTTAAACCATTTTAAGATTTGGACTGTTTATTTATTTATTTTATTTATTGTTGTTGTGCATATTACTCCAACAGGATTAGTTATGTTTAAACTGTTTGAAAACGTTTGTGTTTGAAGTAAAAAATAAGTTTCTGGACATGTTGCATTTGAAAATAGATAAAAATGAATAGATAAAAATAGCCTTTGACATGTTTTTTTTAAGCATTTGTAAGACATTGTTATATACCAATAAAGCCCTGGTCAAAGCATTTTTGAAATCCTTTTTTCTTAAGGTGTGTTTTTTTTAAGTTTGTTTTCTGTAATTAAGTTAATATAAACATAGCTTTTTTTGTCATTGTACTGTGACACTAAAAACAAGGTACACATAGTGCAGTAATAAACATTTACCAGTACCATTGGTTCATAATACACAGAGGATTTGGTTTCATGAATAAATCTTTGTGAATGAATTTATTTATTCAAACTAAACTAACCAAGAAAGACCAGCATTTGACATATGCTTTTGTTGTTGTTGTACTGATACAGTGCCCGAGGTATGTTGGTTTGGTTATGATAACTTGTATGTACAGTTACGCGATAGTAGACAATTCTTTAAAAAGTTACTTTAAATTCCCAATTTCAATGATACTAACACAAACTGCTGACAGAAAACAAATTAAAATAGCTTGTAATGAGTTCTAAAATATGCACAAAGTATTTTATTATGTTGACAACTCATTACATTTGTGTATGTATAGGTACATTAGGTCATTCAATTTAAAATACAAATTCTTAAAATATCCAGACTGACGAGTAAGTTCTCATTTAGATGCTCTGAACAAAAGTAGAGGGAGTGATTTTTTTTTTTAATGTCTTTGCTAGAACATTCCCAGAGATTCACAGTGAATGTTTTGCAGGATAAGTCTCCAACTTCAGCCTTCACAAATGGCTTTAAAGGGAAGAGAAAGATTTATTAGGATTAACTCCCAAAAGATGGTAAATTATGCATGCACACCCAAATTACCTGTCAGAGGCCATTCCTGCTGGGGATACAGCCTTATAGTGAGGTCTTGGAAGAAGACTGCCAATAACAGAAACCGCTTATCTGCAGACAAAAGCTTGGCTCGTAACGGGGGATAATTTTGGAATTTATTTGGCAATTTCTGTCATGCTCGTGTAGCTTTAGTATTTTTTATTTTTTTTTACAACGTCACAACAGCTTGGAATTTGGAGCAAAAATCAATGACTTCACCTTTCAGTTCCGGAAGCAAATATGGACCAGATCTAACACATTTGAGGAGTCTAGAAAAGGGGGAAAGGATAAAAAAAGATACTTCCTGTGAGCAACACAATCCATTTTCACGTTAGAGAGCTACACGCTGTGACTTAGTGTGAAACGGGACATATAAATAAAACCACGCAGCTGAAGTTGGCTTCTAATTGCAGCTTCCC